>NC_135754.1:14557500-14914166 GCF_041903045.1 Epinephelus lanceolatus | reverse complement strand
CTTGTGTGGTGTCCGAGAACTACTGTGTGATTGGTCAGAAATTTGAAGTGGGTGTGTTTAATGCGGAAAAGCGCGTGTGATGTATGCGGCAGTGGGAGGGGCCTATGAGGACTTCCCAGGAGTTCTGCACTTGAGTTTCTCTTGAAGTATGAAATATCCTGGCCAGAAAGAACTTTGTTCTTGTTCTTGCCACCTTGAGAAAAAGAACATATGTCTCTGTACTTGCGGAGTATGTACAGGGCTTTATTCCGTAGGCCATAAATGAGGTGCAGCTGTTCCTAAGCATCACCAGTGAAGAGGTTTTCCCAGTGGCCACTTGTGCTATTGCAGCGAAAAAATCCCCTGCCTCCTAAAAAGCATTTTCCGCATAGGCCACCACTGTAAATGCAAACAAGGTCACTTATGGCTCTAATGTGAATTTTTGATCCATGGCGGTTTTATGTTTGTAAAACTTTCCTCAAGCCCAGAAAAGTGTTTTAAAAATCTGCGACATCATCACAGTGTAAAGTCTGTGAGCTGTTAGGAAAGTCATGGGTGGGGCCAGTGGGAGAAACACTACTGTGCAAACTCAGAGGGCTGCATACCACCGAGGTTAAACTGCAAGCTAGAAACTTTTTTGAGTTATGTGCCAGGTGAGCAACTCCAGTGGAATTAATAGGCACCATCTTGGGATCGGGTATCTAGTTATCATTAAAATCTATGCAACAATTCCATTAACATTTAAGAGTAGCCTACTGTCTGCGTTGGAAACACTAGACTGATGTAGGTTTAGGTTTTTGGTGGAAACATGGCTTTAGTGGGGATTGAAAGAGTTGTTAATCAGTGATGTCTCAAATCATAAACCTCTTATGATCCTTCATTTCAAGTGCAAACCTTTAAACCACCAAAGGTTTTCACCCAGCAACAACATCTGTATCTGCAGATGAGTAATACGCAATGTTATTGAGCTGATGATGCAGACAATAATAAATCTGTGACCTTTTGTGGGCTTCTCCACAGATACTGTAGCTCTACAGGAAAAAAATGTACTTTCAGTAACAAAGGTGATCATGTTGCTCACAGTGTGAACACGTGGTAGACTATGTATAGGTGCAGCGTGTTGGGGGTTGGTGTAAGTGTGGAGAAGTATAGGTCTAATAAGCTGGGACAGTGGCAGCTCCAGGGTAGCAGAATGTACAGTTGAGCCCTTGGGTGGTTTTATTCAATTGTACACAGTGCCAGTGTGATAACCTACTGACATGTGCACCTTATCTTTTTTTTTTTTTTGTCCAACATCCAAACCCAGTTTTCTAAATATAGGAGAAGCACACAAACAACTTGTGTAGTGCTATATACTGTATTTTATACATTTCTGTGGTGCATTACCTGTACCGTTTCGGTGCCCATGTTAACCAAGTGGGTTGGTTAAACTGAACATGCAGTGTTCTGCAGCAATAGTTTCAAATCTTAGCAAGCAAATGTGGCAAGAAAACATACTGATAATCTATAATAAATGAAGGCCATATCTTATCATTAAATATGCATACAGTGCTTACTTATTCCACATATTTGTCAGGTGTGTCTAAAAAGGGGGAGAGAGAGCCATGCAGACACACACATACACAAGCAGACAGGGATAGTGTGTTTAGGGATATGTGCAATTACAAATTCAAAACAGTTCTGCCTAGCACGCAAGACTGAGACTGTTCGTACTGTTGTTTTTTTTAAATCGTAGTGGTTTTGCAAAAACGCATAAGTACTGAGCAAAAGACTGGATAAACAAGACTTGGATTATACTGCAGGAGTTGTGTGAGAGTTTGTGAAAGGATGTTTTGATATAATTTTGCTGTTATTAAACACAGTCCATGTTCACTTCAGTTCATGAAGAATGTTTGCCTTTTTGGATTCATTTGGATTCCACTGTGGGGGCATGTAAGAAAAAAAAGTTCAGGGTCACTTTAGTCAAAGAAAACTTTATTTTCATTTGCAGTATTTGGCGGTGTGGCTCTGTTCTGAGACTTCTCTGCCCTTCATTGGGCCTACGTGGAAAGCCTAAGATGGAGAGAGCACACCTCTCTGCCCCTCTGTGTGCGTATGTGGAAAGCATAGGGTGGAGAGAGAACAATTCTCCACCCCTTCACGCAGCTACGTAAAAAGCTTTTACAGCAGAGAGAGCATACCTCTCTGCCCTTCCACATGCATACGAGGAAAGCCTGAGGCAGAGAGAGCCAACCTCCCTGCCCTTCCATGTGCCTACATGGAAAGCCTAAGGCAGGGAGAGCAGCAGCAAAGATCCCTGGGAACAGAATAGAGCAGCATCAATGACAAACAGAAATGACACTGATAAGTCGGACACAGCATAAAGCAGCTTGCAGAGGAAGCAGCAACAGTAGGCAGGCCAAAGCAATTCAAATAGGGCTCCCTATATGAGATTTGCCAATTGGTTGCATAGAAAGGAATCATGTGATCTATCAGCTGACTCCCTTCCATCGGTCAGCTGATCCATCAGTTGATTGGGCTGTTTGAGATCAGCTGATGTAATCGGGATGTGAGCTGAGCTTGACATTGTGTCCTGCCTGAACTAACGCTATGCTCAATGTTTCTTCCCGAATTTAAGGTAACACGCTTTGAGTAATTAATGTGCAAATGGCTACGTTGTGGGTGAAATATTCCTTTAAGTTTGTATTCCACCCGAAAGAGGAAGTCATGAGGCCAGGCTAACTAGCTTCTTTCTGCTAATATTAGCATTAGCTGTTTAGACTGCTGTCCAGAACTACAGCGATGAGTAGTGCTGTATTCTTATGTTAGACTCAGGGATATGACTTACAACACAGTGGTATGGAGTAACGTAAATAGCACTCAAAACAAAGATGGCACTCAGCAATAGCTTACCATGACTAACAAGGTTGGCCCTGCTGCTTGTTAATTGCCTGTGCCTGAGGTAATTTTCTGAACTATTTGCAGTGCCTGCCCACACAGATGTTCCACCATTCAACCTGCAGACATTGTGGTGCCATGCTCTGATGGCCCAAAATTCTAAAGCTCCTTTAGTCCAAAAAAATGTCCTATTGGACCAAAAGATTATTTGTCCAACAGCCAGTTATACCAAAACTAAAAACAAATGCCTGTTGCAAGTCCTGTTTAATACACACTCCCTGCAGTTAGTTTTAGTTACCCAGTGATGCCTGAAACACCAATTGCAGTTGTTTTTACTGACCTTTTGTGGCACTTCCCAGCAGGACTTGAGCAACCAAAGTTCCTGCTTTTCCAGCAGCTTTTGTGCTACCAATATGGGTGTTTTAAGCCAAAACATGATCTTTTCCTAACCTAAACAAAGTGGCTTTTGTGCCTAAACCTAACTGCATGTTTGCCACAGTGTTGTTGAGAAAGGGTTCTGCAGAAATTTAATGTACAAATGTAACGTATCCGTGGTTTACTGTAACATACAATGCAATAATTTTTTCCTGCGATTTGATTGTCTAGCTGCAGACAGAGGGTCATTTTTGGAGAAGCGGGACTTCAGCGCATTGAGCATTTATTTATGGAATAAAAGGCTGTCGGAGAAAGGACTTTCACTCCACAGTTGTCAGACTAACCACGGTTTGGAATTTTGGGCAGTCGAAACAATAGGCAGCCCTTGATATCTTCATTCTGTATCAAAAAAACATAACCCCTGGAAAATGCTACAGGGAGCGCTATCATGGCAGGAAAATAAGTAAAACTTAATCGTTATTAAAATTTTACCAAAATCAAATAAATGCACAATTTAAACAAACACCATAAATATACTGTTTTATACACCGTTTCCGTTGAATAAATTTATTCCCAGCAAACAATTTTTTCCACTTCAAGGAAATATTCCATGGCTTCCTGTTAGTGTTCTTTGTAGTCACAGTACAGTTAGTATAAGTGGTGTTGTCCCTCTGTCACAGTACCTCATACTTTACCGTCAGCACAATGTTTGCCAGTGTTGAGATGGGAGAAAATGAGAGCTTGTTTTTGAAACGAGGCAGATGTGTCTTTTCATCTGGGAATTGCTATGGTTCTCACAACCTGTTAAGTAAAGGACAGCAGCACATACAGTGCGTACATACAACACCAACTGCAAATGACATAGGGAAACACATTCTGCTTGAGGAGATGTGACTGAGACATGTTAGCCTGTGAACTTGCAAATTGCTGGATGTATAGATATTCAAATGTAGGATTTCTGGATATGTGGGAAATCGTCTGACAAATTACTCTCTGGGGACCAATTTGCAATCAGCGCTCATATTAACACTGTGCGGCGGACGCTTTCGGTGGTTTCATAATGATGATAGCCACATGCTAGAACCATTCATCCCTGTCTCTATTGTCAGTCATAATGAAGTTATACTCTTCATTGTCAGAGATTGAGATTGAGAAACATCAAAGATTTGGTCTTTGTTCCTTCTCAACTCTAGATGAATATATATCCATTCCTTCCCTCTCAATCTCCTCCTTTTCTCTCTTGGCAGTTCCTCTCTGTTCTGCTCCTCTTTCAGGCTTAAATCGCTTTGCTGTCGCTCTCTGCTTGCTGATGTTGCCAGTTTTTTTTCCTCTGAAACTCATCTCCATTTGGGATTTCTCAAACAAACCCCTCTTTCCCATCAAAAACCATCTTCTTCTGTCTTTCTTTTCAAAGCTAAATCAATACCTTGACACTGCAGGAGGTGAGGGAACCATCCACTGGCACCAACAGACAAAACTATTTGTATCTCTTAATTCAGCTAAGAGGTCATCGGCCTGGGATTTTGATTTTTTCATCCTCCGGACAAACAAACCGATCAGTTTAAAGGCTAGCTTGACAGGCAGGGCTGCTGTTGATCAAAAGGCCTCATTTACATTTCAATCTGCCACTGCCAAGATAAGACAACGACGGCCATTTTGAGATGGGCACCGTCTGTCAGATGTGCTGGGTAGCTAATAATGACGGTGATATTTCATGTATGTTATCACAATCTGCATGCGTCTATCTTTCAAATAACAGACGTCACAGACTTAATGTGCCTACCTTCCATTTGAATGAAAACATCGATTACCGTAGGAGCTTTGCAAACATTTTCTTTTTGCAAATTGAATCATTACTACTTTAAAGTCACAGTGGAAGTTGAGATAAATTAATTCATCAGTGCACACTCTGCAGTTCTTCCCATCTGTGGATCAGTAATTCACATCCTGAAACTAAAACAATAGATGGATTTTTGTGTATTTTTTCTAATCTCTATCTCAACAAAAACAAGGCCTTAAAGTTCAAAGCCAACGTAGAATCAATGAATGTGACACCTGATTTGTGTATTAGGATGGTACTGTAAGACATACATGTTCATTTCACCGAGACATCACTTCTATTTTACCCCATGTCTGGTAAACCAAGAGGGTATGTTCATATACAGCATCCCTCCTGCAGCATGGGGAAACGCGTTGACAGTCACATCAAATGAGTTATCGAGTTTCTTCCCCTTTCAACACCAGATCACGCCCTCGTAATTGCGAGAGGAGGCATGTCATAAATGGCAAAGAGAGGGAGGGCAGGATGTGGAGCAGACAAGGGGAAACAGGAGAGAGGAAGATGTGACGCAGAGAAAATGTGAGTAAAAAAATGAATTACCCATCCGGAAAAAAAAAAAAGTGCTGGGTAGCCCTGTGAGTGATATGTAGTATAGATATGATTTCACCTACATGTCAACCAATGGAATTATGATTGCTCTTTTCTCAAGGCCAGAGCTACCTTGCGTGTGTGTGTGTGTGTGTGTGGGGACGTTTGACTTGTGCTGCCTGGCTGCTGTCCAACTAAAATGAACAAGACTGAGTCTGAGACACAATAAGAGCAAACTGAGGAGGGCTGCAGATGCACGGAGAACTCAATTGCAGCTTAACTGGGCCGACCAGTCAGCGTCACCTCCCCCTGTGCACAATAATGAACAGAAACACTTGAGAAAATGAGCAAAACGTAATGAAATCTGGCAGATCTGGTATGGTGTAGGATCATTTAACTTGACTTAAAAGCACCAACAAGTGAGACTTTTATTGCCCCATAGAACAAAATGACCTGATGGAGGTCGATAAGGGTTGTTGATCAATACGAGTGACTCAATGATTGCTCAACCACGAAGGCTAAAAAGCCTTTTTCCCAGCCAAAAAGCAAAGCAGAGGAGTGTTGTTATGCCTGTATTGTGCATGGTGATGTATCACCCCCTGACTAAACAATTCTGTTGTATTCCAGCTTTAATAATCTTACTTCTGTCTTCTGTGCAGCTTCTGTCGATTTTGTTGGAATACCTTCAGGTGTTTGATGGAGGAGGCACATTACTTGGTGCCCCCTTTAACTTCTGTAATACCACAGTCTATGTGAAAACCCTACTCTGATTGGCTGCAGGGTGTCCAGTAATTCCTGATATGGGACACCAATAAGTAGTTTCAGTGAAAGTGTTAGGTCAGCACTTCTAAATTAATGGCCCCTCATTTGTTTGGAAAAATCTTGATATTGATTTGGGGATAGCTGGATAGCTAGCTAGTCTTGTTAAAGATTAGGGCTGCAACTAATGATTGTTTCCATGACTGACTAATCAATCAACTATTTTCTCAATTTATCGCCTACTTTTTGGTATATAAAATGTCAGAAAATGGTGAAAAATGTTTATCAGGGTTTGCCAAAGCCCAAGATGATGCCCTTAATTGTCTTTTCTTGTCCAAAAGCAGAGATATTCAGTTTACTGTCATAGAGGAGTAAAGAAACCAGAGAGTATTCACATTTAAGAAGCTGATATCAGAGAAATTGTACTTCTTCTCACTTAAAAAGTTACTGATTAATCGATTAATCGATTAATTAATGAGTTGGCTATTTAATAGTTGACAACAAGTAAAATTGATTAATTGTTGCAACTCTATTAAATATACAGTCAAATTATTTTTACTGTTTGTCAACCGTACGCAGTGTTTTTTGGCTCATAACTGAAACAAAGACTTCTATTAGCTGAACGCACTGGACATATCTCCCGTTGCCAAGTCACATCTAAGGTTGGTCCTGTTTACCAGAGCAGTGAAATATGTTTCCATTGCATATATACCTTAATGCATGGTAATGATTACTCCAGGTCAAAACCCCTCACGTTACCAGGGAAACTGGGTTATGTCTTGTGAAAAACCGAAAACAAACCCAGGCCACTACAGCGAGGACTGAGCCTCTGTACATGGGGCGCCAGGTCTAACCACTTAGCCACCAACACCCCATGAAAAACTTAAAATTTCAACTGCAAAATGCATGAAAATCTAAATGATTGGTCTTTATTTTTTCCTTTGCAAGTGACCATGGTTTAAGCAGGAAAATGCCTAATGAGGTTCCATAAAACAGACTGTATGAAAATAATATATGTAGCTACGGTGACATCCTCTATTGGTTTGTGGACTTGCATATTGAAGCCATGAGTTCCACACTTTGGTTGTCGCCATCTTGGATTTTTTTTTAAGCCACAGGTGGCCAGAGGTGGGTGGAGCTGTGGAGGAGTGAGGGGTGGACCTGACTCACAGGCTGTTGTGATGCCCTGCAGACAGCCTGTCACTCAAGGCGGCCCACCCTTGATTATGTGTAACCTTATGTCTTAATAAAATGTAAACAGGTGAGTTATATAAAAATGTACCCCCCGTGCTGGTGTCATGAATGTTGAAATTAGCAATAGAGACCAAAACTGTTTTAATACCAGGCTGTAAAAATGTTTATTTCTGCTGTAAAGTTGGGCATTTTAACATGGGAGTTGAGGGGGTTGACTGGCTTTGGGGCCAGTCTCAAGTGGCCATCCGGGGAACTGCAGTTTTTGGGACTTAAAAATGTGCTTCCTTTTTCGCAGCTAAGGCAACCATTCTGTTCTGGCCTCCTGTCATCCATTCTAACCTGATAATGGACACCTTATCAGGCATAATTCCTTTGATAGTGTGCGGAACATACCAATAAATGTATATTTTTCTTCTGTAGGTGGCCAATGAAATAAAAGAGATCCAACTACAATAGGATGCTGCACCATTATAAGCCTTTAGTGCAGTTTTTCATAATACTGTAACTAAAACTTTGATGTCAGTGTCTTGGTGACAGTTTTGGCAATAGAGGAAAACACTGTCTTGGCACAGTTAAAGCTATCTACTGTTATTATCTTACCATAAAAGGAAAATAGTGAAAGAAATGTGTTTATATTTTATATGTTTGATAAAAGTTTTCTCACAAATTGATTTCTGTTCCATGTTCATTCCCTTAAGCTACAAGATCACGATCAAAGACGTTTGATGAAGACAATTTAATTGGTTTAGTTTGAATGAAAATTTTAAGTTATTCATTTTTCAAAATCCAGTTTCAACCAAACTCCAGTAAACACATGAAACCTGGAATTGGTCTTGATTGGCCCCTGTTCACCACACAATCACTGAAATCAGTCCAATCAGACCAGCGTGCAACGGTTAAGCAGGAAAGCCTGCATTTAGTGTTTTTTTCTCATTTGAATTATAGGAGCTCCTGTAGCCTGCATTCAGGGTTTAGTAATGTGAAGTCTTTGCCATCAAATTCATTCAATATCAGTAATTTTCAAGTGTGTATCTGCGTGTGTGTGGGGGAGTATGCTCACAAGCACACATAGCTCTGCTGTATCTTTCTGAACTTGCATCTGTGGATCATACTGGGTACTGCTATCGTGCTGCATACTGGGTACTGCTATCATGCTGCAAATCAATACATATTTCAGTATGTGAGTGTTTTATTGATCTCTGCAGTGTTGCATTTCATGCTAAAGGCCGGATAGTGAGTAAATCGTGCAGTTGAGTAAAGATATGTACGTCTCAGCAGATGATGTGGTGTTGGTGAGGGAAGGAAGCAGCACCACTCTTTGCTAAATTATCACTTTTAGGACCAAGAAAACAAGACAGACAACTCTTTATCTTGAAAAGAGTAGTGTCTAGGATGAAGTGGAATCTAGCATTGAGGACTGCAGATTGCAACCAACTGAAACGTCTCCTGTCTGCCAAGCATAACCTCCTGGATACGTTCCTTTAGTGTTCATTGTTCGGGAGGTTTTTACCAGGAGCCAAATTATCCACAGAGGTCTCTTCTTCTCCCAAACAAACAGACCAGGTGATTAAAACCAGCAAAAACACTGAATAAATCAGTTTCACATTACAAATCAGTCTTTCTCTGATGCTTTTTGGCATGTTGCAGATGGGCAGCTTGCCCACCTGCTAATTTGTGCTCACCTTTTTTACCTAATAACTTCAGATCCAGACATTCAGGAGGTTTTTAGTGAATTAGGAATTAGGAAGTGAATTAACCACAGATGTCTCTTCCTCTCTAAAACAAATGGACCTGGGGATTTTAGCAAGTAAGAGCACTAAATAAAGCAGTTTCATGTTAAAAACAGTGTTTTTCTGATGCTTTTCAGCTTGTCGCTGAAAGGCTGCTAACTATGGTAGCTGTTGCAAAATCGCGGAAACGCAAATGGCTTAATCTAGAGCCAGTGTTTGGTTTGTCCATTCTGGGACACCTTAGGAACATGGCGGTGCAACATGGTGGACTCCATGAACAAGGAACCACTCCCTATGTAGATATAAATGGCTCATGCTAAGGTAATGAAAACACAACTATTTCTATCGTCAGGTGATCATACGCTAAAGAAAATATACTTATTGTATTATATTCCATTTCTGCCAATATATCCCCCTAAATTCTACACACTGGACCTTCAAGAGAGTGAATGTGCTATTTCTAGTTTCAAAAGTTATCTAGTTTCACTTTAAATGTAGTGTGTGTGTGTGTGTGTGTGTGTGTGTTTCAGGGGTGAACACAGTTCGAAGGCCATTGCGTGTCTGTGGAACCTTCAAGTGATTAGATGCATCAACTAAATCAGCTCCTGTCCTTCCCATTTTCCCAATCAATCCCACTTTGGATACTGCAGCAGCCCTCCAGATATTTCCTCTGGCTGGGGATCAATAGTTGGATTGAATGATTGAAGACTACTAATCCAATTTACTTTTTTCCCTCCCATTTGACCACGATCTATTCAGAGGGCCTGAATTGTTTTTCCTTGCTTTCCTTAATTTAAAGTGGGCTAAATGACAGATAGAGACAGAGGGTATTAGTGTCTTTGGGCTTGATTGTGATCACTGGCCGCAGAGTACGTCTACGCTTGGTTTGAATTTGTCATTGTACACAGAGTCTGCTTTTCAGTGGGTATCCATTTAGGCGAATGCTGTTACAAATCAGCTGGCTTTCCGCCGTATTTACCTTGGCACAGCATCCATTGCTCTGAGATACGCTGGACACTGTAGGTGCTTCCTTTGAATTCAAGGCTCTTTGAAAGTCTGGGACGTAGAACACAACAGGGCCCTGACTCTATTACGTTCAACAAAGAAGCAGCAAATAATATGAGGCCTGCCGAGAACCATTTTAACCCAGGTGATCGAGAGTTGTCCGTATATGCGGCGATGGTGAGCAAGGAGCTCTGCAGCCATTGTGATATTTAGATGGATACGCAATCATCCGAACAGTCAGACAGACCTTGGTGCAGCCTTCTTTGACCACTTGGGATTCAAAAGAAGACCTTGAATCTGTCCATGCTTGTACTACACATTCTTCAAGACCTCGGTGACTCACAATAACCCACCTTTGTTAATACCCTGTATTCATCCTCCACCTTTCAATGTTCCAGTTGTGTCTCGTCTTTGAAGGACCGTCGGCAGAAGAAAATGAGGTGCAGTGGGAGGCCTGAGAGGAAGCCTTTTTACCGGTTTAAGATCAGCCACAGGTAGTAAGCTGCTCTCAGGGCCCAACAAAGCTGCGGCAAAAAGCCCATGCAGGCAGGTAGGAGCTCAGACAACGGAGAATCAGATAGAGGGAAGTCATTGAGATACACTGAGGCACAGTAATCTGAGGAAAACAGAAAACTGAGACTTTAATGTTTGTTTTGTGTTGGAAATTAGCATCAGAATGTGTTGCGGTTTGATGTCGGAATAAAGGCTCGGGAAACACTGATACTGAATTCATATTTTGTGCATTTTTTTTAACCTTCATGTTCTCTTCTCTCATCGTGTCTATCTCAGCTTCATCTGGCTGCACCTTTAATCCCTCCTCAGTCCCCTCCTTCATACCACTCTGTATCTCATACTTTAAAATTTTCCCTTTTTTTTCTGGCAAACCGCTGGCAGGTGGCAGGAAACAAACCCTCTGCTTTTTCCTCCCCCTCTGGCATTTCACGCTCGTCATCAGTCTAATGCAATCGAGGCCGGCCACCTGCCCCGGCCACCTGCCCCGGCCACCGCAAACCACCACCTATTACAACGGCGCTTTTGTCTTTTACGCACAAAGACACAGAGCCTCTGTTTTTAGAAGGAGCGGTATGGAGGAGTGGAATGAAGGAATGAGGGATGGGAGGGAAGGTAGAAAAACGGGAACAGGTTTGTGCGGCCTTTATGTTGAACCAAATGGGATTAGGTAAAACACACACATTACGAGCACAACTAATTCACCGGAGTTCCATTTCAAAGCTCCTTTACATTTTGCTGTTGTCATGTGAAAACCCTTCTTATGTTTTAAATTCAATTGGAGGATTACATGGTTCTTTATAGGTTTAGAGAATTCAACACCCTCCAGCATATGAAACCATTTCAAAGAGAAAAATAACTGCTATCACGCTAAGAAATTAACATTTCCTACACGTGAAGTTTGCACCCGACAGATGACATGTCCTGTGGGTTATAGCGTTAAAAGGAGGGAGCCAAAGGTGCGTGTTGATCTATTAAGAGTAACAGTTCAATATCTACAGCACGAGCACGAGGAGCTTTAGTCACTGCAGTCTTTAGGGAAATAAGACAGGAACGGTTTTGTGTAAAGCTAAATCAATATGTCCTTTGAATAGCAAAAACACAGGCAGCAAAGGTCTTGCATGCATTGTCCTTTTGATAGTGTTAGCAGTAATAAAGTCTGATGTATGTTTTATGAGGCAATAATACTTCAAGGTTTGCCATATTTTACTCCAGCTGATCATATCCTCCACTGCCTATATTGCAGAAGTAGTCATAAAGAAAAATCCTGTAAGCTGCCGTATAGAATCACAAAAAAACAATAAAATTATGGATGCACAAAGCACATAAAGACGTGCATGTTTCATGGCTCATATCACCCAGCATTAGGGAGTACATTGGAACATGGCCCATGCCCTGAATAGTTTCAATTCTTGATACACTTGCCGTTCCTAATGCATTTACATGGTGAAACTATTTCTGGAAAAAAAAAAGGAAGAGAAACAGTTCGCTCTGCAAGGTTGAGAAATGGACGAGGGTCAGACTTTATCGTAATTTTGCCCGACATTCGATAAGGAAAGTTGAGGAGAAACAGCCGCCCTTCTTTCTCTCACTCCCCCGTTCAATAAAGCTTCCATTGACGGGAGGAAAACAGCAGACGCGCCTTTTCTTTTTACCCTGAGGGGAAAGTACCTCACATTGAGGCTATCACTGAAAGGTCAAGCCTCTCCAAATCTCGTGGAAACTCCATTCAGGATACACACTTTCCATGCCATACTGGGCTCAGGCCAGCTATCATCTCTGTTACAATAACATTTCCGCGACCCGGCGGGGGGATATGAGCTCCAGAGGTGTAGAAAATGTCAGAACAACGCTTTGACCTTTTGATCGGCTGGAATATAGATGGGCATCTAACACTCTGTTGATGTCAGAAATGCAACCTGTGTCTTTCGCATTTACGGTGCCCTTTCGCTCTGTCACTTCTCTGTGTGTGCTTCTTTAACACAACCCACTTTAACATTTAAGCATATTTATATTTATACAGCACCTTTCAAAAATGGAATTACAAAGTGCCATACAAAATATCTCGGCAACTCCGAAATGGATTGCCATCTAATTTTGACATTCGTGGTCCCCACGGGACGTCCCCTAATGTCTTTAATGATCCGCTGACTTTTTTTCTAGCGCCATCATGAGGTTGCCATTTGTAGTTTTTTGTGAAATGTCGTGACACCCTGAAGTATGGTACAGACGTTCATGCCCCCCACAGGATGAAGAGTTGTACAATTTAGCTTCATTTTGTATTAAGTGCTAATTAGCAACCGTTTGCCTGCTAGCCCTAAGGTGGTTATTATGGTCAATAATATACCTGCTATACCCTGCCAAACATCAGCATGTTAGCACTGTCACTTTGAACATGTTAGTACACCGATGTTGGCATTTAAATCACAGTACCATTTTGTCTAACTAGGCCACAGCCTCACAAAGCTGCTAGCATGGCTGTAGACATTTAGTGTCTCTTTAGTGATAGCTAGTGTGTGTGTGTGTGTGTGTGTGTGTGTGCGCGTATGTGTATATTTATGTATCTCTATGTGGGGTGGGAGGGTTGGGTTTTCTCTTTTCTTTTTGTTTTCTGTTTTAGATCTTTGTTGTTTTTAACCTCTGTGAGGCACTTTGTGTTACTGTAGTATGAAAAGTAGCATATAAATAAAGTTGATTTGATTTGATTTGATTTTGGAAGGTGAACAAAAAACTAGGATACTCACACTCAGAGCTAAAAACTTTGCAAATGCACACTCTTTGGGCCGTTACACACTGAGGGCGTTGTTTGTGTATGTGTGTTAATTAATTCATACATCAGTATATAATTTCCGGACTGTTGTCTTTTTTTAGTGAGAACTTTCACGCAGAAAGCAAATATTGTGTGATAAAAAAGTGTTGTTTTTTTTTTGTTTGTTTTGTTTTTTTTCCGAAAACAGGCTGATTTTTATTTATTTAGCCTGTTCACCACAAATTAAGGCATCAATCAGTCACGTTGTATGGAACAGGATTCACCTCACACTGAGTGGGTTTACATGGACAGTTTAATTCCCTTTTCATTCACAATGAAAGTTCATTCCTATTAAAAGTGATCTTGTAAACATCTAATTCGAAATGAAAATGGCCAATGCGATTGAAAATTCAATCCGATGTAAGGAGCTGGAATATTCTGTTTCTAATTCCGAATAAAAGAATTCCTCGCACTTGTATACACTCATTCCTCTTTTTAGTTCATTCCGGTCTTTCTGCGCATGCTCCTGTCCTTGTCCTTCTGGCACGATGACGTATATAGCGTGAGTAGCAACGGGATGAGATAGAGCAGTCGGGCTTGTTGCACTAACCGGTTTCCATTCGGCAAAGCACAGTCTTCTGTCTCCCTTCTTCGACCTTCTACCTCCCTTCTCCTCCTCAACAGACGAAGCATTAGCAGAACAAGGTTGTTGTCGTACTGCTGTTTCAAGAATATAAGCAAAACAAAGCCGAAAAGGCACTAAGAACGGTGTCGTCAACCATCTTGTTATCCGGAGCGAGGACTACAGTGTTTTCTTCCGGTAAACGTAAACACGTACAGTAACATCTGCCCCGCCCCCTATCCAATCAGAAACGTTCCCTGCCCCAAACCTTGTGCGGACCCGAATACAGGCGATTAAACTGATCTCCCGTGTAAACCCTCATTCGGAATGAATATTTCCCATGTAAACTACCTGGAAAGACTTTAAGTCTGAATGATTTCATCCAGATTTATTTAATTCTGAATGAGAAGCCATCATGTAACCGTCAGTATCAGATCTTTTGATTGTATGTGTAACCGTTTACCAGAGGGAATTCAGATTTACTCAGAGCATTTTGGTAAAAGGAAACTTCATAATAGATGTTGAATCCATCTTTTTTTTTTGAGGAAGGAGCTGACGCAAATCTATTAGAACCTTTTACTCAGCAATTGTGTCAACTCTCGCAAATTTGTATTGCAGCCAGTATGAGTAGTTCTGATGCAAAGATATTCACAGGTGAATATTTAGCATTTTCCTGTTGTTTATTCATCATGCCCCCAATGTTTAAAGGCCTGTAGGATTGGGTTACGCTTGAAAAAGCTGTCCAACCGCGTTGGAAATCCCTGTGAGTGGAGAGAGAGTGGAGGGAGACGTGATGTAGTTTAAATATGGGGATAATCTTCATTCTCTCCTGGAATTTCATTTATAGTGTTGGGCTTTTTTTTCACAAGTTACAGAAACACTTGTGCCAAAGATGTAAAAAGACAGCTGGAGAGAGAAGTTCAAATGTCGAAAAGGTGTTGGGGAGGGGTTCCCAAGCTATTCGACAGCTTTACACCTGATTGTTGGACTAGGGTCAGATTTGTTGTTAAATCACTCCCCATTTACTGTACACACCACTGGTCTGTTAGCCTTGTGAATTACTGCAACAAAGAAGGTAAATCTGGCTTTACTCGCACACTAGTGTTTCCTGTAACAAGGCACTCTAACCCAAAGTTTATCTTGATAAAACTGTAAGCCAGCAAGCACTCAGATAAACATGCTGGCAGTAAAACAGACCCTTGAATGAATGGTGCATTGTTTATGAATTCATCATTAACCCTATAGCAGCCATTTGGTTGCACCAGCATATAAAACGGATCATAAAAGAGGCTACAATATGAAATTTTGCTAAGTGTTTTTGTACGGCTTCATGACCCAGAAGCTGAAAACTTGCTGGAACGATATCCTCCAATACACTTTATCCATTGAAATCCCTCTTTGTGGCTTTGTGGGAGCTTTGTGGTTCCACACTGTGCGTGAGTCTAAAGCCAGACTTGTACCTCCAGCAGAAAAACAAAGACAAGTGCCTCTTTCACTGTGTCACCGTGACTGGCTATCCTCCCACACACTCACACACATGTGAGCGCACATGCACACACACACGTGGGCAACACACTGAGAAGCCATGGGCAGCGTTGCCAAGTAGAGCCCGATACCTCTTACAAACCTCATGTTTATGCAGACATTTTGTGTGTTTCTGGCTGACAGGGATGGGACTTTGTTGACACGCCACAGCAGCAGTGAGGAGATGAGTGAAAAGGAAGAGGAAAGCAGGGATGAGATGATATGAGGAAGTAGAAGAAATGAGAACATAATGAGAGGAGAAGAGCCCCATGACAGGTCTACAGTTGGGAGTGTTTTGAAGAGAGAAGGGGAAAAAGATGAAGAGGTGGAGGCAAACTAAGAGGAGGGAGGCATAAGTTGCAAAGTCAGCAGTCAGGAGACAGGTGTGTGTGTGTGTGAGCGTAGGAGTTCCTAGGTGAGAACCGCTGGTATCGGCAAGTTAGTTAGAGGGTGTGTGTGTGTGTGTGTGTGTGTGTGTGTGTGTGTGTGTGTGTGTGCGCGCGTGTGCACTGTCCACTATGAGTTAAGATCCCAGATGGAATAGGTTCATATATCATTCTCCTAATGGCGTTGGCCCTGAGTCAAATCTTTGAGATATCTCCCTTTCTCTCTCATTATGACTTAACGACTTCAGGATCTGTCTCCATTTAGCTCTATTTTAGCTGGGCTGTCATAACTGTTGAGATTTACTGCAGAGCAACTCCTCCACTCCCACCGCATTTAGCAACCCAAACATGTCTCGGCCGAGCTGACGGCTGGATTAATAGTGAGATTTCGGTGTTTTCAAGCCACCAGGATGTTAATATCCTTTTCAGGTCCCAACACAGGGCTTTTGCTCCTGCACCACACTCTTTACTTGTGAAGGCACTCTGCACTGCATTAAACCCATAAAATGTTCTAATATAAATGTTGATTTTGTGAGATGGTATCTGTAAAAGAGGTCATGTAAAAGCGTAGAGGAAGCAAAAATTTGTTTAGCAAAAGGAGCATGTCACAAGATAAGAATGTTTTTTATACTCAAACAGTGGTTACAGTGATTAATTCAAATATTTGCATGAAATTGAATATGTGGGCATGTGGAAAAATAACATTCAGAATGAAAGGTACAGACACAAGAGTGAGAGTAGGCTATAAAGCAGTTTAGCAGGGATGGAAAAAAGTACTATATCCTCATAATGAAATGCAGTAACACTGATCATTTGCTGAAACTTTAAATTAAATTTGATAGAACTGGTGCAAAACACTGCTTAGGTAAAAGTCAGAAATGCCTCATTTAAAATGTACTCAGAAAAAAAGTGTGACTCAAAGTACTGAAATGTGATGCAGACAGTACTTTTGACTAAAGCTGTTAAATTAATAACTGAAAGTTGGGCTGAAACTATTGACTATTTTCAGTATCAGTCTGTATTTTAAGAAACTGTGAAAACTGCCAAAACCTAGGATGACATTTTTAGTTTGCTTGGTCGTCCAACTGACTGCCCAAAGTCCTGATGGTACTAAATTTGCAGTTATATTAACCCCGAGCAAATTGGCTTGATTTCTCTCAAAACATGGGAAAAAGGCAATGAGCAGTGAGGGAAGAAATGACCCAAAAAATTTGCAAGAAATTAGTAAAAAGAGAAAATTAAAAACAAGAAAATTGTTAAAAACAAACAAACAGGGAAATGACCTGGAAAAAGTGCATAAAAAATATTATAATTCTGTACCAAATTTAAAATATATTAATAATTAGAAATATATTTCCCCCAAGCTTTTTTCTTTTTTTACCTAGTTTTTTAATATAAATAATCTTCTAAATCTATTAATGTTTTGCAATTTGTGGGACTCCTTTTTTGCCATGTTTTTGAAAGAAATTGCACCAGTTTGCTCAGAGTTCAAAGGTTGAAATACTTGTGAAAGACATGTGAAAGCAGCACAAGAAAAGTGATGTCACTCCAGGTATCAAAGGGTTAAACTGAGAAAATCAACAAATCCTCATAAACAACTACTTAAATTTTGGGAATGCCCCAATTTACTTGCCTAAATGTAGATGAGAGGATTGATACCCCTCACTTTTATGTCCATTGAACACGCAGCTGCAGCCAGGAGATGGTTAGCTCAGCATAAACAAAGACGTTAGCTTAAAGCCTAAGGATTCAATTTAGAATTCTTAATTTGTGCCTTAATTGTAAATTTAGCCAAGGGTGTTTTGCAAACACAAATACACACACAATATTATATTTCTTGCTGAGAGTGAAGGCCTTTGCACACTTAGTCCATTTTATCAGATCTGTTTTCATCTGAAAAAAATCACACTGATTCCAATGCGTTTTATTCTATTTTTCATTGCGAAAATTCGTAATACATTACAAAGTGAAAAGACACATTTCCTCCTTTGCGCTCTCTCCGCAAGAGTTGCCTATCTGGCTGTCATCACTTCCCCCCCGTGTTGCATTTGGCACCACAGTTGCATGAGCTGTCCTCCCTCTCTGTCTCCACATTCTGTGTGCGGTCTACATCCTCCTCCTCTTCATCATCATCCACCTGAATGTTACTATCTGACCTGCTTAAAGTGAGCTATCGGAGTTATGAAATGACTCAGTGCAACCCATTCTTCTGTCTTGGTTCAGCTGTGTCCTGCTGCCACATTTTCATCACTGATTCTTGGTCAAACATCTTTAAAGGCTCTGACGGATGCGAAATCACAGAAAATCGAACCTGTTGTGAAAATTTTAATGATGGACGAAAGTTCCGGACCGTATTTATTTTTAGACATGCCACAGTTTTGGACGAAAAATACAGACTCGTGTGTAAAGGCCTTTAGATGAAAAGAACAATACAACATCAATTAAATATGAAGCTACAACCAGGACACGTTAGCTTAGCATACAGACTAGGAACAGGGGAAAACAGCTAGCTTTGGTCTTTCCAAAGGTTAAAAAAAATCTACTAGAACCTCCAAAGCTCCGTTATCAAAATGTCACATCTTGTTTGTTTCGTCGCCACAAAAACTGAAGTGAAAAAACAACAATGTGTGTTTTTGTGGAGTCTTTTTGGCCACAGAAGGGTCAAAATAAGTTTCAGAGTTTTTCAGTGTGTAGCCCAGCCCCCCTCAAAAACCTCAACTTGTCATTTCACTAGATTTTGTTATCTTTGGACACAGGAAGTCTAGTCTTTCTGCTAAACCAAGCCAAGCCATATTTAATGTACAGACATGAGAGTGGTAGGCTATAAATCTTTTCATCTAACTCTCAGCGTGACAGCTGAGCATATTTCCCAAAATGTTGAGTGTTTCTTTTAAAATGCACTGGCATCCATGATGCATCACCATGTCAAAGGTGAGTGTGCAGGTCAGGGAACGTCTCATGCAATCAGAGTAGAAGTTAAACAAATTGACCGCAGATGACTGTTATTTGTCGAGGATCAGGGAGGGTGCTGAGGGTCGCTGCTATATCTGGACCTGAGCAGCAAGCGCCGTGTTGGGGAGGCCTGGCGGTCGATGGAGCCGCACTCTAAAATAAACACACGCTTGTACTAAAATGATCCAAACAGGAACACTCATCCATCCAAGCCAGCCTTCATTAAAGTGGTCCGCCCAAGCTCTAATTATAGGATTACAGGGCAGCCAGCAGGACAAACACAGCAAGAGCCTCTGGTTGGATGCAGCTGCCCCAAAACACACTGATCACTGTACCTAGTGACCCAGGTATCCACCCACACGCATACACACACACTCCTGCTCAAACCCCAAACACTCATTTACACAGTGCCCGTCTTTTTCGCCTGTCCGCAGGACGTTGTACACACTTCTCAGAGTTTGAACTAACACTCACAGGCTAAACAACACATATACCTGGGTAAGTATAGTGCTGATGGTGTGCCTCCTTAACTGACTTAAAAATAACCCCAAGGTGGAGCAGCAAGGAGAGTCAGCCCCACAGTCTGATAGCAGAGTGAGGCAGACAGGGTCAGGAGAACTCTTCTCAATAACACCTTATTATAGCCACAGACAGTCTGGGCTTTTAAGATGTTTTAAGAGATGACCCTGGGGAGCCTGTATCACCACTTAAGAGTCCTGAATCGAGAGGGAACACGCATCCTTTCTTCTCTTTCCTTCTCTTAAGATATTTCGTAATCTGTAGGCACCTTGCTCTGTTTTAGCCCCCCTCATTCTTTTCGGTCCTTCATTCATTTCCTCTGGGGTTAGATCGGTAAATCAGTTTGCTGGTTGCTGATATGACCGAAATGAGGAAATGATTGAACCTGCCCGCGTATAGGTTTGACACACTGCAGAAATGGAAGTTAAACTCTTAGGAACTGGTACCTCAATTTCAGTTTGGCTGCTGGCAGTATGGCTCAAGGAATGGTGGTTTGTCGCCCACCACTTTGGTCCAGTTAGCAATATCTCAACCATTGAATTTTCTACAGATATTCATGGTCCCTAGAGGATGAATCCTACTGACTTTGGTGATCTCCTGACTTTTTCTCCAGTGTCACCAGCAGGACAACATTTTCACTTATCCTGTAAAACATCTCAACATCTTCTGGATGGATGGCCCAGAATGTAATAGACATTCATGGTTCTCAGAGGATGAATCCTAGTGACTTTGGTTATCCCCTGTGTTTTTCTGTAACCCCCAATGAGGGTCACATTTGGCTGTGGTGGCACCATGAGATGCTAATGGATTTTGACTAACTACTAATGGATTTCCATGGAATTTTGTACAGATATCAATGGTCCTCAGAGGATAAATCCTAGAGGAATGCTTCACCCACAAAATGACCATTTATATATCAGTTAATCACACTCGAATTCATGTAGTTTTGTGATGTTTTTGTTGCATGCCTCTTCAGAAGACTGTGAACCTATTGATTTATTGATTGACTGGGGACTGCGTTTAACTACAGAAAACCTATATCAAAAGGGGGCGGCAGTAGCTCTGTCCATAGGGACTTGACTTGGGAACTGGAGGGTCACCGCTCAAGACCCCGTATGGACCGAGAATGGAGTGTGGACTGGTAGCTGGAGAGGCGCTAGCTTGCCCCCTGGGCACTGCTGAGGTGCCCCTGTGCAAGGCATCCAATCCCCAACTGCCTGGGGCACCTGTCCAACGCAGCCCCGTAACTCTGACTCAGTCCCCTCAAGCATTAATAAAGTATATCTTCTATTTCTTCTTCTTTTTTAAACATTCATTTATAAACACTCACACAACTCGTGAAGTTTCATTTATCCAGTCGTATGCTCAGTACCTTGCTAAACGTGTGCATTGTGGCTATAACCTTACTATTCACAACTGAACTGAAGGTGAAACTCATCTATGCTCTCTTCAAAGCCAAACTCCGATACTAAGGTTTTCTTTTTTTTTAGCAAAAGTGTTGGTATAGTTAGATATATAGATATGATATTTTGCTGTTGTAAAGACTGGTCCCCAATCAATTGATGAATAAATCACAAATTCAAGGTAACACAGCATGATTAATTGATTTACAATTGGTCATTTTGTGGGTGAAGTGTTGCTTTAATGGCACCATGAAGTTGACATTTGTGGTTCTGAATGAAATGTCTCTACAACCATTGGATGGATGTTTATGAAATTTGTTTCAGACATTTACATCCCCTTAAATATGAAGTATAAACACTTTGGTGATTCCTTAACGTGTCATTTAGTGGCACCATCAGTTTATGCTTTAATTTTTGACCAAATACCCATTTAACCATTGATGCCATCATCAGCCTCAGCTGTACGTTGTGATTTGTGCTAATTGGCAAACAGTATCATGCTAACATGCTAAAGTAAGATGTATGTAGTAAACATTATACCAGCTAAACATCAGTGTGTAAGCATTGTCATTGCTGCTTTGCTCATAGCACCACTATGCTGAAGTACAGCCTTATCGAGCAGCTAGCATAATGCTAATAATTGTGATGTTTAACAGGTGTTTTTCTGCCCTTCAAAAAAGATATTTAAGGGAAACACTGATTTCTTGACATTTTATTTTACTCAACTATGTATTATATTATGTTTTACATTTTACTTGAAGTATTTATACTCATTGTTTTGTGAAATGTTGCACCTTTTACAATATACTGACACAAAATAATGGCTACAGGTAGCTTTAATTGTCAGCTTACTGCCTGTGATTATACTAATGAGACCAAAACAGCCCACTTTAATTTACTGTTTTGTCATAATTATTCATGAAGGAATACATTGTACATTTTGTAGATACGCATATTACTGGTGTAGAACTACTGATCTGTAAAGAGCTGCCAAGATGTGTTTTTTAAGCCCTCGGGCATCATCTCGAGGAACAATGAATTCTCTATGAATATTACATTTCATCTAAACGAGATGCCAATTATTTTTATCAAGAACTTCCATCCGTCTGTAAGTAAGAACAAAGTAATGATCACAAAGAGAATGCACATCTCTCTCACACGTCCCTAATATGCAATCAAGCAGAATGTCAACCTTGCTTTGCGCTGACACCCACAAGTGATAATTGTGTAAACAAAAGGCGCATCATTCATTCAAACGCTATAAAGAAATAGATGAAAAAGGATGACAAAAGAATACAAACAGTATCAAGAAGAGCCACACTGAAAATAAAAGAACAGCCTCTTAGGGTGAGAGCAATTCAGAAACAAACATTTCAAAATGTCACCAGGTCTCCTGTGATTGTGGATGTTTTTACAGAAGTGATTATCATGCCAGTTTAAATGTGTGTGTTTACACATCTGGTTTCTGAACCGAGCGACTGTAAATGGAGGTGAGGAGGGGGCTGAAGGAGGAGGAGGAGGGTCGAAGAGACAGAGGAGCAGCGAGAACTGCGTGAGGCTTATTGGGGCCAACAGAGGGCATTGTTATCTGTAATATCCATTCAAATGTGCCGTATCAGATGCAGTGAGTGCGGCTCTGCTCGGGGATGGAAATTAGTCTTGTTCCCCACTCAGCCCTGGTCACGCCAAGGGCGAATTCAGACAAATGAATTTACTCAGACAATACATATGGAACACTGGCAATACAGAGGGGCGTATGAATGGCAGAAACAGTGGAGGGATGTGAAGCAGAGAGGTCTGTGCCTCAGAACGCCATCCAGCCTGCAACCACTTTCTTTTCTCACAATACTAAACAGCTGTCAGCATTTTACTTCCATGCAGCCTCAGGGTGACTTTCATATTTCACATTTTAACTTCATGAACATTTTTTACAATTTGCCCAATGCTGCCATGGTCATTTCATTTTCACTGGTTACAACTTTCTGCCAAAACTCATGTGATAATAAATCAGATTAGCTGCATATTTTTGTTCTGAAACATTTCCATGAAAAATAACATCCATGTGACGTGTTGTGGTGACTCAGCCTTAATTTGATAAACTCCTGCTTGAAACAGGATGTTAAAGGAAAAGTGTTCAAAATTTAGGGGGACTTAGTTGCATCTAACGTTGAGGAGTGCAGATTGTAACCACCTGAAACTTCTCCCATTCCTTCACTGTACGTTGATCAGGAGGCTTTTAGCAGTAGGCGCATTTTGCACAGAGGTTTTGTCCTCAGGTCACATTTATAAAACAATGCTTAGGATCCATACTAAAAATGTACGTACGAACAGAAGCCAGAAATGGTGTGCGCCAAAAAATATTCAACAAATTCTACCATCAGGCTTCCACCTCACCATCTGCATCACCAATTTCCCATCTTGAAAATGTTCGTAAGCATGGGTCTCCCATCAAGTCTGTTTTTATACATCACAACTTCCGCGTGGGAAGTGGCGCACGCCTCTTTCAGGCCTTATTTTGTGGATACGAAATATTTATAAATGAGACCCCTGGTGACTTAAACCAGTAACATGGCTAAATAAAGCAGTTTTACCTTACAAATTGTTTTCTGACACTATTTGGCATGTCGAAGACTGGCTGCTAGCCTAGCACTTGCTAATGTGTGCTCACCTTTTTTCTTTGATAACTTAAGGTCCAGACGTTCGGGAGGTTTTAAGCGGGAGCTGAATTAACCACAGACGTCTCTGCCTCTCTAAAACAAACAGACCAGGGGATTTTAACCAATAAGAACACTGAGTAAAGCAGTTTCACATCAAAAATCAGTGTTTTTCTAATGCTGTTCGGCTTTTCGCAGAGTTGCTGCTAGGTTTTTACTGAGAGCTGAGTTATCAACAGTGGTCACTACCTCTCCAGATAAAACAGACCTAGTGATGTAAATCAGTAAAACAGAGTAACACAGTTTCATGTAAAAAACAAAATCAGTGTTTTTGCGTCTGCCTCAGTCTCATGAACACGATATCTCAAGAATGTCTTGAGAGAACTTGCTCAAATTTGGCACAAACGTTCACTTGGCCTCAAGAATAAAATGATTAGACTTTGGTGTTCAAAGATCAATAAAATGATTAAGTGATGAAGTTTTTAATTGCATGAACCCAAACAGCTGTGATGTAACCAAACCTGTTTGTATTAGTAATGTAGGCCATGAAGTCACCAGCACAGATTTTAAAAAATACAGTAAAAAACATAGCAGCAAGATAAAAAATAATATTTTTTTGATCTAGAACCATAAAACAGTTTCCCATTCATTTTTTACACTAAATAGAGGCATGTTATGATATGGAATATCAGCCAACAAAATAAAACCGTCATCTTTCTTTTTGGCTTGCATCACCTCTTGCCTGAATCTATGTGGCAGACTTTGTACAGTAGCAAAGCTCACCCTTCACCATGATGGTGCAGATAGGAACACGGATAGTGCTATCTTGCAATCCCCCTGTGCTATCTCACTGAGAGACACTGTGAACTGTAGAGGACATAAATCTTGTGTATTTACGACCTGTGCTGTAGTCAGCTATCTGTTAGGATGCCCTGCCCTCCTCCTCCTCCTCCTCCTCTTCTGCCTGATCTTGTCTGTGCAATGTCTAGGTGCTTTTAATACTGTTGTCACATATCAGAGGATGGTGTTTCATAATCAGGCTGTTATGTCACAGATCGCAATCAGACAGAGTTCTGTCAAAAAAAGGCTTGGTCATAGAAAATAGACATGTTGTGCACAAAGGGTGGAATTTGACACTGGTAATCCCAGAGTTGGCTCCTTTTGTCTGCGGATTTGTTGTTTTCTTGCACCGCACTTTGTCACGACGGCTTGCATTCCTGCCCAGTAATAGAGTGAGATTATTAATTTGGAGTTGCAAATTGTCATCTCACAACAGTCCACTTCTATTACCAGATCTGAGGCGCTAATGTCATTTGACAGCATATAAAATGAGAGTAAAAAAAAAAAAGGAAAAAAAAGAAAAGAAAAGAAGTGTTGACGTATCAGCCCAACAGCCCCGAGAGCGAGAGAATCCCGTTGATGCTGAAAAGCCCGGCTACAATTGCACAAGACAGGCCTTGTGAGGAACCATTGACCCATCGACTGCTGTGATCCATGTCTGACTGACATCAA
Organism: Epinephelus lanceolatus; assembly: GCF_041903045.1. Classification (NCBI taxonomy): domain Eukaryota; kingdom Metazoa; phylum Chordata; class Actinopteri; order Perciformes; family Serranidae; genus Epinephelus; species Epinephelus lanceolatus. The sequence continues at coordinate 14,889,048 of NC_135754.1, read as the reverse complement.
TACACATTCATCTCTGCTTGCTTCACCTCAGGCTAGTAGGCCACAGGCTACAGTGACTGGCTTGAGATCTGGACAGGCAACAAGCATCACTTTGTCTTTCCGTGCTTGCACTATCACTGACATCAAACACCAGAGGAGGCGATCTGATGGACCTTTTTGCTTTGTTGGGAATTAGTCACTGTTAAAGGGCCCTGAAATGTCAGTGGTCAGTGTATCTTAAGTATGTAAACCCCCTATTACACAGTCATTTAGGGGAATACTTCCTCCAGCAGAAAAACAATGTTTTCTCTATGTCTAATACAAACATCAATGCGGTGAAGCTGAATCTATTGTTAGCTTGACACCTGATGCTTCTTCCTGGAGGAAACCAATCACCTCCCACTCAATGTGCCACAACACACACATACATATAGAGCTTCAGATTAGCAAAGACCTCTATGCTGCTGTTTTAATTTTGCTTCTATATCAGCTTCATTAACATTCACAACTAATGTTTTGTTCCACTGGGTAAATCCCCCTACTGAGCCTATCTTAAGCCATCTCCACTCTTCTGTCTTATAAATCTATTCTGTGTTAGTACAAGAGCCACCACCATCTCCATCTCCCTCTCTCTCTCCCTCTCCCTCTCTCTCTCTCTCTCTCTGGGCTCTTTTTAATTATAAACTAATCTAGGGAGGTAATCACAGACAGCATGATCACTTACTCATGCATATATGCCATACTATGAAATGCAGGCTGTTTATCGCCCTGCCTCTCCCGCCTGTTTACAGCCACCATGGATGCAGCCATAATGCCGTGGCAATTAGCCGTAAAAAGGAAACATTAGTGCAATGAATGGCAGTGGCAGATCTTTGTATAAGCAACACTCAAAAAAGACAAACATAAGGGCAAAATTATCTAAATATGTAGTGCTAACGGCTGGTCTGTAGAAGGGGTACTACGTTAAGTCCATCTAGTTCATCAGTGGGTGAGCATCACAGTCAGAACATAGAGTACGGAGGTAGATTTGCCTCAATATTATTTGTGTGAATAGAGCGCCAATCAGTGTGTCAATGTGTAATGTGTAATCTGTAAACATAAAAACGACTTCCACAAAAAGAAAATAAGATTTGAAAACTCAAAAAGTTATTTTGCAATATAAAACGGATCTGAAAATACACAAACAAATTCAATGCGTGAAAAAATATGTGAATACATTTAATTATTTTACAGATAAATAAAAACATTTACAACTCTTGAAGAGATATCTGTAAATCCATCAAATCAATCTGTTTTTATTTATGAATCTCAATTTTAACCCTTGCAGATTTTAATTTTGTACACATTTTTTAAAAATTATTTTTTGAATTTATCATTATATTTTTAATCGGGTTAATATTTGCAATTTTTTTTTTTTTTGTAAGCTTCGAAAGCTTACAAAACAAACAAACAAACAAAAAAAACCTGAATCAAGTCGAAATCAAAGCTTTTGATTTACCAGTCCATCTACGTCCCAACCCTCACCTATGGTCATGAACTCTGGGTAGTGACCAAAAGAATGAGATTGCAGATACAAGCGCCCAAAATTAGTTTCCTCCGAAGGGTGGCTGGGCTCAGCCTTAGAGATAGGGTGAGGATCTCAGACATCCGGAGGGAGCTCGGAGTAGAGCCGCTGCTCCTTCATGTTGAAAGAGGTCAGTTGGTTCGGTCATCTGATCAGGATGCCTCCTGGGTGCCTCCTGCTGGAGGTGTTCAGGGCGTGTCCAACTGGTAGGAGGACCTGGGGCAGACCTAAAACATGCTGGAGGGATTACATGTCTCATCTGGCCTGGGAACGCCTTGGGGTACTCTAGGAAGAGCTGGAAAGCATTGCTGGGGAGAGGGATGTCTAGGGTTCTTTGCTTGGCCTCGGATAGGTGGATGAAAATGGATGGATGTTTGTTTGTTTTTTGTGTGTTTGTGGAAGGTGTTTTATATTTACAGATAACACATTTACTCAAGGATCGTTAACCTCCTCACACAAATAATACTGACACAAATCTATCTCCATTCTCATTAGCTCTTTGTAAATACCAAAAGTATACAAGATAATAGAAATGATATTTGTTGTGGGGGGGTGCTGCTGGAACTCGCCTAGGGCTCTGAATGTGCTCAGTCCGGCACTGCTGTCTGGACACTGGGGAGTGCTGCCTTTGGTTTGTATGGCAGGTTTGTTGCTTTATGACTTCATGTGGTATGTAGGTTAGAGGTGGTGGAAAAAAAGCCCGTAGTTGGTTTAAGTTCTGTTTTTCTTGGTGCTTCGTGGTTTTCATTTCATGCACACCAAGTCTTTGTTTTTAATTTTGGAAATTTGTTTGTGTATTTGTAGATTGGGTTTACAATTTCTTTTTTTGTATTTGTGGAAGGTGTTTTTATATTTCCAAATTACACATCTAAGCAAGGATGGTCGATAGCCTCACATAAATACTATTGAGTAAAATCAATTTCCATACTAGAGTATTTATAAGTATGGTGGAGAGGATATTTGGAAAGCTTCAGAGTAAGAGAAAATGAAAAGGCAAACAAAAAAAGAGGATGAAATTTGCAAGATGTATTACTTATTATTTGTTAGTTTTGTTGATTTATCATTACCTCTTTGTATAAATATACAAGATAATAAATTAATAATATTTTGTGGGGGGTGTTGGGGCTTGCCTTCAGGGCTCTGAATGTGCTCAGTCCGGCACTGTTGTCTGGACACTGGGGAGTGCTGCCTTTGGCTTGCATGGCAGGTCTGATGCTTCATGTGGTTTGTAGGTTAGAGGTGGTAGAGAAAAAAAAGCCTGGAGTTGGTTTAAGTTCTGTCTTTCTTGGTGCTTTGTGGTTTTCATTTCATGCGGCCTTTAAACATTACTGAAGATGTGATTGGTGCTGAGTGGCAGCAGTGCAGGATGGAACTGGATCCTCAGACTGATGAGCGGTCTAATAGGCCTGTCTAATGTATCATCGATGGATTGACTGCCGTCTCGGAGGAGACATTTCAGAGGGATTCCAGGAGATGAATTTCAGACAAAAAAAAGAGAGAGCAGCTTAATATTGGCCAGTGGAAAGACGCCCTCTTCTTGCGCAGCCGGGATGTGCAGGGTGGATTTATTCCAAGAGGAATACAGACGAGCAGTTATATGCTTCACATGGTCGCTGCGTCTCTCTCACTATCCTTCTCCCTCTCTCTCCCCTCAGCCAATCTGCGCACAGTGACGCTGCGCAAAGGCTGGATCTAGTCCTGGCTTCATCATCATATTTAACACACCCACCCAGATTCACACATGCTACAAGAGGTGCAATCTCCTATCCCGCTTTTACTCCTAGAGGTTGCCTGGCCCCTGCGGGAGGATCTCTGTCTCCTGTTACCTGTGCGAATGATTCCGTTGGCTCGCCTCGGGTCATTAAGTCTTGACTCGGTGTGACAGAATTTACGCATTCCGGATTGCCGAGGTGGATGAGAACACACACTACTTTTCGGGGACTTTCCCGAAAAGCGTTTAAAATGTGAAGAGCTTGCACTTCGCTGTACGTGTTTCTCTCAGTCCCAGCTGATCCACGGCTGCTCTCTCCCCGCACAGGATCGAGGTTGGATGGTGAGACCGATGCGCGCCCTCGAACCTCTTGGACACGCACATTTAACGGATCATTTATCACAGCTGCTTTTGGATCCTACTCACTTGTCCGCTGCTCCTCCTGAAATATTTGGTGGTCGACAGTAGAGCGGCAGTGTGAAGAGGATGTGGCTTGCGCAAATCGACCGATGGTCTGAACCGACTCGACGTGTCATACCTGGACGCTTGCGGATGATTTTGCGCTTCTGAAACCCCCCGGACTCCCCGTGCGCACAAAGCAGGACTCTGATGTTGAAAATACAAAGGCTGAACACTGAATCCTTTACTCAAGACGGCAAGTGAAGATGGCTCCTACGTGTTTAATGTATATTTCATTAGATTGGCGTCCAGTCTAATAAACATCATCAGCGATGTAGTCAGCCTGTTCATCTGCGTGCTGATCATTTGCAGTAAATACTCACATCTGCTCAAACGGGAGACCATGAAGATGATCCTCCTGCGCAAATTCCGGGTTCTGATCCTCATGGTGTTCCTCATCGCATGCTCCATGCACATAATGATAGACTTGTTACCCAAGCTGGAGAGGCACGGCAACAGCGGCTGCTCGTGCTCCCACACGCCGAGCGAGGAGCCTCAGAGCTGGGTGAAGCAGAGCTGGCCTGACAAGCACACGCTGCGGATCCTCCAGGACTTCAGCAACGAGCCCAGCTCCAATGTTTCCTCCCACTCCCTGGAAAGGATCCCGGTTACAGGGGACAAAACGCAGGCTCTCAGGAGGCTCGAGCATCTCGGGCAGCGTGGTGACAGGAAGAGACAGTTCATCCAGGACGCCACGGTGACCAAGAACATGCCGGTGAAAGGTTCAAGGTTGTCGGCTCTCTATGAGCATCCCTTATATAAAAGACCCCTGCCACCTCTCACAGACGAGGACACGCTGTTCAACGTCAACACGGACATTAGATTTGACCCCAAAGCTGCAGAGGATCAGACATGGTAAAGCTCATGAAGTCACTTTTCAAAGCACCAAATCTAATGCAACAAAAGCTTTAAATAAACATTTAATCATTTCATCAAAACAAACAAGGGCTTATAGCTCTGTGCAATCACATTATAATTCTGCATGGGCTGTTGCACAACACCTGTCACTGTTTACAAAAAAAAGTCCTCTTTACCTTTTACCCCCTTTTCCTCTCCTCTCCCAGGAATACTGAAGGCAACATAGATGAGTTTGGCCCAACAGGGGAGCTGACGTCTGATTCCTACCCCAACTGGCTCCGCTTCCATGTTGGGATTAATCGATATGAGCTGTACTCCAGACACAACCCGGTCATCGATGCTCTCCTGAAGGACCTGGTCACCCAGAGGATCACCAGTGTGGGTGAGTCATGAAAAACAGAGGGGGTGACTGGATGGCAAAAGCCTGCAGGAGGGCTGCGGTGCACAGATGGAGCATCAAAATGACACTTTACTCTGAAGACACAGAGCTGATACTGCAGAAAACAGTTTGCACTTTATTAAGCTGACACGCATCATCATGACATATGTGTTTGGGGTGTGTTGAGGTATCAGGATGATCAATTTGTGTGCTTATATTGCCATCAGTTTAAATAGTCTGCTATATGACAGTCAACAGTGCTGCCAGATTATACTGATGCCAAGCAGAGCTTCAACCCAGCCTACTGTCGTAAAAGTAGCCTCATTTTTAATTTAGCAGAGGTTGTTTTTGTCCAGCATTGTGCACATATGAAATAACACTTGGCATTTGAAAGTCTTAAGTCAGGTATGTGATCATATTTTGTACATTTTTTTCATAAAACAACACAGATAACAGTCCCAAATACCTGCAACCAGACAACAGTGAACCTTTTATCTTAATAGTAGTGTAGCATCTGATAATGGACGTTATTGGATTTGTCCTGTGGTGCTAAGAAGAAATCTGCCCCCTCGGATCCTCGCTGATATGTTTCGTGTTTTGCGGCTGAATAGAAGTAAAAGCAAAACTGAAGTGTTCACAAGACGCACCTATGGTCTTCTGTTTTATTCGCTTAATTAGATGAACAGTATTTAAAAATCAGGGTTAATAAGGGATTAATAAATGGCTATACAAGGCTTCTATGATAGTGCCATGACTTTTTAACATTTGAAAAGGAGAAGTTTGCTGCGTATTTCTAACTAAAATGACAGTCAGGCCTAATCTTGATAGCTAGAGAGGGCTGACTGGTCTTTTAACTATACGTTTTTGTAAAGGGAAATGCCTCAAATGGTACAGAAATTAGCCCCAATTATCACCAGCAGTCGAAGACAAAATCTACCCGCCAAACTGGGTGTAAAACAGCCCAATCTGGTAACACTGAGTGTCAGTGTAACAGGAAGCTGAAGAGGAATGTGTGCCTCTAATGTACGTCTACATGTTAAGAGTGAGAGGAGCTGCTGTTAAGTAATGGACAGCTATGCTCCTCGTCGCCACAGGTGCTGACGCCATGAACACACACTCAAGCACACAGTATGCATGGAGATGGAAGTCAGCTGCAGGCTATCGTACGTCAGCGCAGAATCTGCTCGGCCTGCTCACTACTCCTGCTTTACCAGGCTGAAGGAATAATCAGACCCCACGATCTCCCCTCGTGTATTCCCAGAAAGCGTCACACCAGAATGTATGAGATCACCTGGTCTCTATGCAAATCACACAGCTACACATCACGGTTTGATTCATATCAAACACTGTGGCTTTTCATTTGATTGGCACGTGCACTGTGAATTTCTGCAGAAAGCCTGCGCTGCAAGTAGATACCTGACAGAGGCGATAATCCACGCTGGGGCCGTTATATGGAATCTCTCTCTGCTTATTTTTTTTTTTTTTCGGGGGATTGTCTTCCTTTTTTGGCTCAGTCCAGCTCCCACATTCCAAGAGTGCTTGTCGACTCAAGGTCGCCCATCTTGTGCTCGCTGTGAAAAGTGATTGCAGATTTCAGGTTGGTCTGCCAATGACAAAACCGTTACTGGCCTTTAGCTAAAGATTGTATGCTTATCTGGGAGTTGGATTGGCTGTTTATAAAACTAGCATCCATGCCTGGTCACTTAAAGGAAGAAATTCTTTCTTTCATTACTCTGTCTACTCGAGATGTTCTGATTTTCTCCCTCTTGCTTTCTGTCTCTCAGGCTGGGTGGATAGAGGAAGCAGTTCTCAGCGTCTCTAGCCAGCTAAATACATGGTGGCTCTGTAATTACAGAGCCTTAACACAGGCCTGGGGCAGAATACCAATAGAAGCCAATAACAGTCGGTCATTATCTAAACTCAAGGATAGGAGTGCTCGCATGTATTATACAGTACAACCTCCTTGGAGCAGCGTTCATCAATGGGGACATAGCGTGCGAAAGCAGCAGATAGGATGAATGTTATTACAGATGACAGTGAAAGTCTGTCACTCGATGCGACCAAAGAGACAAATGTAAACATAAAGTCTCCACAAATATGGTTTGCGTACAGTGAGTGGAGGATGAAATACAGTTCCTATCAATTACAGTTAGTTTTTCCTTTATTTAAAATGCCTCCACACACCCACAGAAACGCTCCTCACACAGAGGCAGGTGAGCTGAGGCAGACATTGATCCTTTCACTTGTAATTTCTTCCTCTGTAAACATTTTTCTTGTCCTCATGATTCCCATATGTAAAAATAAATGAGAGCATTGATTGAGAAAGGTTGTTCTTTGGCAAAAGGCCACCGAAACAACGCTCTCAATCGATCCGCTCAAGAAAGAAACAGGCACGGTGGCTGCTTTGCTCTTTTTAGTGAATTTTGCTGTATTTTAGCCCTGTATAGTCCTCGCCCCAGCGCTGAGCCCAGTCCCACGAGTGCCTTTAGACTGCATTATCATGTACAAAAAGGGAGAAAACATGAAGGATAGGAGGATGAATAGAAACACAAAGAGGCAGAGGGAGATAGAGATGGACCCTCCGGAGAATACACAGAGAGAGAGTAAACAGCGGAGGAACAGAGAGTGCCGGGAGAGCACTGGCTGTCCTTCACCCCCTCACTCTCCCTTCCCATCAAACAAACACTGTGACATCAGTGCTCGGTCCTTTCAGAGCACAGGAACACACACACACACAGACTCCAAACACACATCTGTGCACATATAAAAGCTCAAATGCACAACAGTATGCTTCAACAACATGATTTCAGGCTTCAGGTGTACAATGACATGTCTCTGAAATGTGAAATCAAATTGGTTTCAGTCAAAGCCTTTTTTATTATGTGTTTGGACGCATGGTTAGTCTTTTATGGCTGAGCTTTCTGTATTTTCTTATATCACACTCTACTGCTCAACACACTTTTGGTTGGTTAATGTGCATGTTAATGTGTCTGTGCTTGTTACTTAATTTAGATGAAGTTATGAAGCCCCGTGAGCATATTAGTCTTTGACCGTGCTTAGCATGCTTATCATGCTTGTAAGGGGAGGACAATATGGTCACAATCTATCACAGTATATGTAATTTTATAACACGATAAGGGTACATATCATGAAATAGTAATTGTTCTGTATATTCAACTAAGAAATGGTTTAAAAAGAACAATGCTGTACTTCATCGCATTTGATTATTTTCTTCTTATATTTGCAACTTTATACAAACCAATAAAAACAGCTGCCTCACGAGACAAAACTTGAGTTAAAAACAAAAGACTCAAAACAATAATTTCAAGTGTTACAGGTTTCTGTATTTATAACGTCTCTCTCTTGCTCCATTTCTGCCCAAATCACGTTACCTTAAGAGGCAGCTGGATTCACGATATCAGGCGAGAATTCAGTCCTAGTTTGCTACATAGCCCCGAATAGCTCCCACAGTAGAAACAGTATTGCCAGAATCTCTACTGGTAGCCTATAGGTCGACTGTCATAACGCCGAACTCCAGTCCTTAGCTTGTTGTTCTTCTATTTTCCTACAGTGGTTCTTTGGCATTCTTTGGATAGAAAGTTTTTCAGCAAACAGTTGAAATGAAGTACCTTGACTACAGATTTATCACGTGTCAGCTGCTTGGACTCTACAGATTAAGAGGGCATTTTCAAGTTAAAGACAGAGCCACAATAACTTGGTAGAATTGTCCAACATTCACCTATCTATGCCAATGATTGGACATAAAGATGGACAATCCATTTTCACTTCCTTCTACTATAAAAATGGAAGTCAAAATAGTCAGTGATGATGTCATTTGGAGCACAGTCTGTGCAGTAGTGATCTCTGCGGTATCGAGTTCCCACTGTCCGACCAATTGCGAGCAGCACCATTGATTGCGGACACTTGATTGACACGCAACGCTGTCAGTCATGATGTCAGACCTTTTAAAGTATCAAATAACCACTTAAAACCAAACTAGAAAAATGAACACTTACAGTAAACCTCCATCAATGTAATTAGATCTACCTTAAATGACAGACACCATCTTTGGGAAAACTTTATTGGATGTGCACTTTCATTTTTTACTTTAGCCCCTGTCCCATCCGCTAACATGGAGGAGGCGATTCAGATGTTTCGGCTTCACTTTTGGGGAGCTGGTTGGACAAAATCAATTTAAAAACATCACACTGGCTTTTGGGAATTTGTGCTGGTCTATTTTCTGTATTTTTCTCATTTTTTATTGGCTAATAATTTTTCTCAGTGCAGAGCTTCTGTGGAGGGGAAAACAAGTTAATACCTGAAGTACAGGCAAATGCAAAATGGCTAAGTTGCAAAATCGAATCGGCAAAAGTTTAACACTGGTAGAAAAAAAAGGAAATGAAGGCAGTGAATGATTTATTCAGTTGTTCATTATGATGTCAGACAGTTAGCAGCCCACTTACCTTACCTAAAAACTATAGTTTGGCTAGTAGAAGTCGGCAAAGCTAACTAGCTAACACCACTAGCTAACATAGGCCAATTTCTTGTCAAAGTTCAAACTGTAAGCCCAGTTATGGGCTCATTTCTTTGGTATAACTAAAACCATATTTTCTAACAAATATTCATAGCAGTTTTCAGATAATGTGTTGTTAATGGCCGTGTTGTCTGTTTCACTTCAACAGCAATGAAGTCCGGAGGCACTCAGCTCAAGCTCATCATGACCTTCCAGAACTACGGCCAGGCTCTCTTTAAACCCATGAAGTAAGTGTCGTATGCGTTTATAAAGTAGTTCACGCTACCTCTATTGTCCCTGTGGTTAAACTGCCCTCTCATCCCTCCTCCTTTACCAGTGTCGGGTCCACTCTCTTTAAGAAAAAGCAATCTCTTTCGTATCGTGTTAAGGCTTGAGTGCCATTTCAGCATAAAACACCAACTATGCAGCTTTCTACCTCCAATGACTTCCTTTTCGCATCCCGCCGCCTACTCATTCTCCTCACAACATCAATCTCATTTCCTCATTCTCCTCTTTGGCTATATCAAATTGCTTTCATTTCAGCACAACCTTGATACTCGACTGAAGGCCGACATCATTCTGCTGTGTCAGAGCCAAATGTTGAGTAGGCATTTCACCTCACAGGGCTTTCAGGTGACAGTGCACATCCTTTAGTGGCCATATTGGAGGTCCTAAGCCTTGATGACTGATTCATCTGACCATTTTGTTTTGTGTTCTGATAACCATCTAGTCGGCCAAATGTCACTGTCGTGTTGTCAACATGTGATTTGCGTGTTTGCTTGCTAAAACTTACAACCCATAAAAAGTCCAAACAAAATGTAGGAACCATGATTTCTTCAGACTATTTGCTTTCACTTGAATAGCTGCAGATGATTGCATATCATGATTATTTAATGTTAATTGTTTGTCTTTACAGTTTCAATGTAGAACTTTTTAGCCTGGGCAGTGTTGGTCGTTTGGTTGAGGATGAATCCTAATGACTTTGGTCATCCACAGTGCCACCATGAGGCTGTGTTTTTAAGTTAAACGTCTCAGCATCTATAGGCTGGATAACCATGAAATTTGGTACAGAAATTCATGTCCGCTTCAGAATGAATTGTAATAACTTTGGTGATCTCCCTGACTCCACTCCCATGTAGTGCTATCATTAGGTCCAAATGCTAAAGTCTTGGTGAAGCAAAATAAGAGACTTCTTTCCTAACACAATACACATCAGTAAATACTTATTTAAAACTTGTGAAAACACTGTGAACTATACCGCACTGCATTGTGAAGTTAGACTGTTGTCAAGTATTTTTTGAGTGGGCCTGAAATCATGGCTTGGTGACTCACTGAAGCAATCCTTATCGTCCAGCCTTACATTCATAGCATCAGTGTTGTTTTGTTCACCCGCTGTGTGTAAATAGAGTGTGTTTCCTACGTTCAACAAGCTCTTTTAGCTCTTTCAGTAATGTCATGAACTCTGTTAAATGCCACAATCATATGATCACAGGCAAAAACAGCTGTCATGCAACATACCTTTCAGTCTTTCCCCCCGAATTGGCTACCCAGCCCACCGGCAGTTGCTTCTAGCTGCTGTGGGTGTGTACTCTGTGCTAACAGAAGCTGCTTCTAGCTGCTAAATGAGAGTCTGTCGCTGCACAGTGGCTAACTAGACATTTCTCCGGTGTTTCAGAGCAGAGAATACGGCAAAGTTTTTCACAATTTTGAAACCTAATTTTATGTACTTTGCCATTTTCTTAACCCTTTGGGCCCTAGGCCTTTTTTGGGGTATTTTTACTGCCTTTACTTTTAAGCTCATATCACAGTCACAGTAGTCTAAAGACTACATACACATGCTATATCTTGATTTCAGGACAATCTGGGCTATCCAGATTTGCCATCATTCCATGTCCTTCTATGTGCCTGTATTTTATATTAATATTTATATCAATGAAAAAAAATCTGTGTTACTAAATTCTTACACTTTTACATGTATCTCACCATAGCAGGGTGGAAGTTGACATATTCTGCCATATATGAAGAGGGGAGACTCTCTGGAATCTGGTAATATAAGAACCATGATGGTGGGACATTCTGTCACTTCACAGCTGTCCAAAACATGTGGTTTGTGCCAGGCGGACATAATTGTAAAGAAATTCATCAGGTTTTTATTTTGTAGACAATTGATCTCTATTTATAGCATGATGGAATGACAGCACAATGATGTGTTTGGTATCATCGGAAAGCTCCGGTCCTGCGCTTTCATGTGATATACGTGTGCGTGTGATATGCATTTCTGTGCGACCTTGCATTCACGAGTAATCCTTCCAAGAGTAATGTGTGTGCAAAGCTGTATGAAAGCTTTGTTATACATAATTTTAGTGTAACTTTATATATTTTTTTCCTTGTGAAAACATTGGACTACCGACAATTAGCTTCTCTCTATGACGCACAGATGCGGAGAAAATACATAGAGAAGAACAGGTGTGAATTTGGACGCCCTTAGGGTTAAATATTCAAATTTGGCTTGATGGTTATTTACAAACTTTTGTGTGACGTTTGTGACATTTTTTTTGCTTTACCAGCACTTTAGCTTGTCCATTACTTTTCTTTATAACCAAATATCAGGATAACTAACCACACTTAGCAGATGTTAGCATGCTAACACACTAAAGATGGCAAACATGGTAAATATTATACTTGCATGTCACTTGGCGCATGTTAGCATTAGCTCAAAGCATCAGTGCGCCTAAGTACAGCCTCACAGAGGTGCTAGCATGGCTGTAGACTCCGTTCAGTCTGTCACGTCATTTGTTGTGGCCCAGAACTGTTATTATAGAGATAAATTCCTCCCAACTTGGTTCCTAAAATAACTGAAAATGAAGCTAAGAAGAATCAAAAGTAAAAGTTTATGTTATCCTGCAGTCCAATGTGATAGACAGTTTAACAGCTGAGTTTAATGTATAATTTAAGGTATGTATTTTTGGCGTAGTGACAGGATCCACTTTTTCTAACCCAGGGGCTTCATATTTTGCTATTATTTTTCCATTGCAAGTTCTCTGTAATGCTGCCAGACAAAATTGCTGTGAGCTCTGTTATCCAGCGCCTCTGTTCCTCGCCTCATCTCCTTCTGAATCCTGTTTCGGCTGTGATATGAGAACATCCAACCAGTGAACTACAGCCTATCATTAATGTCTCACATAAAGAGGTGAAGAAGAGCACAAGCAACACTTTCCTTTTCTTTTGTACCTGAGCTTACCTATGCACACCCTGTAATATGCCGTGGTTTAACTTGTGAAGCAGATAAGTCTACCCAGTGGTAAAAACTGCCCCACTGGTTGATACTGTGTAATGTTTGATTAATTCACACTTCCTTTATCCACACTGTCATATTTAGAAGATAATGTATCCCAAGAGAAGTGCTCTTTGCTCCTAATCCCTCCTCGATTGGTGGATTTAAATGTCATCCGTCCTTTGTTATGGTGATTGTAATTTAATTGTGGGTTAATGGTTTTCTACACAAGACTGTTGTCTGGCCCCCTGCATGTCATCATGGAGAGCAGGGTTAAGCCTGTGGATGATAGGTAGCGAGGGTTTTCCGTGGGAGGAAAAGCTATTCAGAGACTGTTGTAATTACTGCTTCAATCGTACCACACTAAGTCAGGCCAGACGCAACAAGCCTGAAATCATCCTGACAGGTCGGGAAGAGAGAGATGAGAGTAAGGCGGGAGGAGGGAAGGGATGGGGAGCGAAGAAGTGTGGGGTGCAAGAGGGGAGGGTGAAGAGGTTAAGAGGGCAAGGGCGAGAGAACAAGAGGAGATAGGAGGGTATAGAAGAGAGACAGGCGAGGAGACGTGGGCAGAGAGTGTTGTCAATACATGTCAAAATCCGCAGATTATCTCGGTGCGCTGACTCGAATTTGAACCCAGACTGAAATGTGAAATGACATTTTCCGAGAAAAGCATGGGGTGATGGGGTGGGATGTAAATCTGTTGCTTGACAGTTGTGGTTGTCAGAGCCGCCGTGATGTTTGATAATCCTGAAAAACGGCAAGAGTGAAAGGAGTGGGGGGGCTTTTCATTCCCTCCTGCTTGAATGCACTTGACTTTAACAAAATAGGGCGACCCATGCTGGCGTGTGTGTGTGCTCATTTGGACTGCAATCAAGGTCTTGACAGATTTGCAGTGTCATTCCCGCTATATACATCATTTCCCAGAGATCACACATACGCACACACGCCAACACACACACATCCACTTAACACCCAACATCATCTCCTGACTCCCAAATGTGCTGGTGTGTTTCCACATGGTGCATCAAAGAGACAGAGGCTGAGAGATCAAAGACTTCCCCGGCTGTGCTCTTCTGCTCGGCTCCTCTCAGCTTTAATGCAAATGTGTGCCAGGCAATCAGGCAGCGAAAGGCGGGCAGGCAGGCAGGCATGCATGCACGCACGCGGTGTCTGGGTAACGATCGACCCTCAAACCATCCATATCTGTGGAAACCTGCGCTCTTGCCGCTGTGCTCTCTCTGTTTATTGGCCCCTCTGTTTGTTTGTTTTTTCATTTGTAGTATTCTCCATCGTTCTTCCAGCTGTCTCTGCTACTCTGTTTATTTTTTTCTTTAATGAACGGCACAGATGAAGAAATCCATTAACAGGGCTGCCGTATCGATCCTTTTTTTTTCCCCCAGAGAGAGAGAGAATGATCAGATACTACGGTCAGTGTATGGGCGGATTATGAGACAATGGGCCCCTGGGCACAGACATGCAAAAGGCCCCACCACCTCTTCTTCATAGGAGCAAAACACACACTTTGTGCTGGTTTTGCATCTTTTTGTTGTCCTGGTTTTGCATCTCTTTGTGGTATTGCGTGTCCTTGTTGTTGTTTACTGTCTCTTTGAGGTCAATTTTGAGGTATATAGGTGTCTTTTTTGGCTGGTTTTTCTCTCTGAAGTTATTTTGTGTCTCTTTGAAGTTGTTTTGTGCCTCTTTGTAGTTCATTTGTGTGCCTTTGTGGTCGTTTTGTGTCTTTTTTAGGTGTATTTGTTTTTTTGTTGTTGTTTTTTATCTCTTTGTAGCTTCTTTGCATCTCTTTGTGGCCATTTTGAGTCTCTTCCTGGTGTTTATTTTAGTGACAATTTGTAGGTGATAGCCAGGGGGGCCCTGACACTTCAGGCCCCTGAGCCTGTGTCCACCAGGCTTGTGCAGTAATCCATCCATGGGTCAGTACCTCAGTTACCTCAGTGTTTTGCGGTGGCAGACTTCCTCTGTATGTGTATGACAAGTGAAACACACCTTAGCATGATTTCACAGTTTATGTGACAGAGACTGAATCAGCTTCCACTCTATCGAGACACCACATAATGACTTACAGTACCTGTCCACTATGATGTAACACCGATGAATCAGCCTTCTGAACTGCTGTCTGCAGTCCTGTTTTTCCAGACATGGAATAAACCCACTCTTGACTAGTCTAATCTAACTGGAGGCTTGTTTTGCAATGTTTGTTAAGACTACAGGTCTTCTGAGATCAGAGAGGCTTCGAGGGGTGTTACTAAAACTCCCAGCTGATGCCCAGCCCTGTGTTGCATAGATGAAAACATCATGGTTGCGCTGTCTGTCACAACAACTGCACCGTAACCTGAATGAAGCTGAGTTCGATGACTAAGCTCAATTATCATTTTCGTCATCCCCTGCATCCTGTTATGCCTGTGGCCAGGACTGAAATAACCCTGAATTTGCGGCATTTCCATAATTCCTGTTTTTATTCCCATAAACAAACACTTTACGCTGTCAGGCTGGAAGCAGCTACTAAACATATGTGGGTAAAAACATGTAGCGTTTTTTCACATAAGCCCTCAAATTATACAAATGCACATATGGGCTTTTAGAAGACAAGTTAAATTTGACCATGTGAGATATCTGCTTCAAATGGCAAAAATTCACATTCATAGATTGGTAGAACAAAAACAATCCCAGTCACGGTCATGTTATAGCTACTGTATGCTGTTGCTTCTAGCTCAGGTAGTGTTTTTTAAGTTGAAAATACAAGAACAATGCTGCTAAATCAAGTGGTTGACCTAAACAAATAGTCTCAGTACAAAAATGATCTTTTTTTTTTACTGCCAAATGTAAAACTTTCACAAATCTGACAATTCAAAATAATATCAAAAACTTTGAAAGGTACCAGCATTTAGATAAACCTAGCAAAACTGATGAAATTGGTCTTCATGCTTACACAAGTCTAACAAAAGCAAATAGAAATATTATCCTAATTTCTGTATTATTAACCCCACATGATAGGGAACTGAGAATCCCGCCTAAATATTTAACATGTTGAATATCCTTTATTTAATTCACGCATAAGTAAGTGGCTATTTTCTCCATAGCTACTGGAAGTAAAGATGCCACTCTTTATTTTGAATTAGCATGTACATAAATGGCCATGTCACCTGCTTACATTTTGATATTAACTTCTGGATAGATGGGAGATCATTAATTTAAATGGTAAATGAAATGGGGCCTAAAATAGCACCTTGAGGAACACCGATAGTGCACCTGGGAAAACAGTAATGTTTCTCCTTCAATTCTTGTACATTGTGTGCTGAGTGGTGTTCTCAGCTATTCGTGTCAGGCTGTGTGTGCCCCTCCAGCAGTCATAGGGTTAGGACAATTGCTATGTTGCCTGACAGGTGAAAAATATACACCACAGACTCAGTGCAGCTGGCAGGGTTTAATATTGCTGTGAATGCACAATGATAACTTTTATTCTCTTGGCTTTTTGACCATACTGGAAGTCCTGCTTTCATAACTCACACTGGCAAACCTGATGCTATGTTGCCAAAAGGGTCACCAACTGTTTTGGCCAACAGCTTTGAAAAAATGACTACAGCTTGGGACTGGACTGGTAGCCCACGGCAGCATTCTGTAGTGCTATGGAAAAAAAAAAACTTCACTCTTTGAAAAGGTTCAGCCCTTTGGGAGGACCACTCCAGCAACAAAACATTTTGTACCTTCAAAAGCTTACCTTCAAGTTCAAATAATACTAATGCCATGATGTACCTTTTGCTGTCAGACAGGTCCATGTACCTTTTAGTACAATGAAAAGGTATGTATGTAATACCTTAAGGACCACATGAACCTTTGTAACAAGTACCTCTGTGTACCAAAATAGACATGTTCTGTAGGGTGTGTTCACGCCCCAGCTGTAGCGTCATACTTTGTAGTACTTTGAGTGATGAGAACACTGACGGTGAAAACAAAAGCAGTCATTTATTTTTTTGATTTTCTTTGTCTCTTTTTGTCTTTCCATCATTAAGACTTTGTGCTGGTGTGAACCGGGAGAAACATGATTGTAATATTTACAGTGAAAATTGTCCCCGAGCACACAAAGCCCATTAGATGATGAGCGCAGATGATCAACGAAGGAAGGCGGGGGAAAGACTGATGATTGATATAATGATGGTCTTCCGTTCCTTCTCGTTTCCACTTAATTGTATCGCTTGTCAATCATCCGACTGTTGGCTCAGTCACACACAAATCAATCCGAGTATTCCTAGAAGAGATATCTGCTCTTTCCGCTGCTTCTCCCCGCAGAGCGATCTATATCTGTGCCGAGCTGGGTCCATGAGTAATTTTTGATTGACACATTGGGGAGACAAGAGAGAGGAGCCACATAATGTCACCTCGTTTGTGTCAATAACATATTGACAGCAGCACAAATAACAGCCTGGAGGAAATGTCTGTGTTAAATGTGAAATATAAGAGGGAAATTGGCTGCGTAGAAGAGTTGATGTTGTATCATCAAGCTGCATCAGCCGTGGGAGGTGAAAGAATAAGATTGAGGGAGCTTTGTCTCGAGATGGGGAGGGCATGTCTCAACAAAAACCCTTATTATCCTTGCTTAAAGCTGCCCAGATTTGTCCTCGAACAAGGCAAAGACTGAGACTGATAAAAGACAGGACAATCCAGCAATTGTTCCTGTGTGTTGCAGAACAAAAGGATGTCAAACAAACTGACTCCTCTGTGGACTAACCTCCATTTTTTCCCCCCTCACTTTTTGTATGCATTTTGTCAGTTTAGTTGTTTGTCAGTGCGTGTGCATGTGCTCTTGTTTGCTGTGTGATATTGTATTCACAAGGTCTTCTGTGCCTGTGCTTTGACTTTGAGTCGGGGAAATAAAGGGATGAACTGCCTCAGGACAAGTCATTCAGAGCACAGATGATGAGTGTAGCTCTGTTTGGAAATAGAGGAAATTCACATCAGCGCAGTTGCAACGCCAGAGCTGGGAGGGATAAAAAGTACTGTTAACTCCAAAAGTGCTGGCCCACATATCTAGAAATGGTGCAACACACACTTCTGCAGCTGCATTAAACCATGACGCAAAGCATTTAAACAATATCACAAGAATAATTGGATATACAGCACATACAGTAATTAAACCCTATACTGTACAGTAGGTAGCACACGCATGAAATCCACTTCAAATGTATTTGCATTCATTACATGCTTTTAATTTTAGAAAAGATTAAATCTGATATGAGCAACACACTCAAACTACAATCACAATTATCCCTGCACGCACAAATAAGCGTAATATCTTTCCTAGCTCAGAGTATGAGTCTACTTGGACCGTAAATGCAATAGGGTGTGCACATGCTCCACATCTTAAACAGAGCACTCGGGGATCATGAATAATAGTGCAATGTTATTATCGCTTGTAAACGCACCAGCTGACCTCAGGAAATATCTCCATCCTATTCATTTCTGCTGTACCAACCGGTTCTGTTGGTAGAGAAAACAGTTGAATAATTAATCTAAAATTACAACCACTGTGAGATGTGTTATTTAGCAGCACTTAAGGCTTTGTACTGCTCTCTGCTTAATGTTTTTACTGTATCCCCCTATGTTGTAATTGTTTTACCAAGGGTGTTATTTGTGCCGAAGCAAAATTGTTGGAGGAACGGAGAGAAAATGTGCTTTGGAGTGCTCGGTTAAAAAGAAATAGTCACACAAGCACACACACCACTTATCACATGTGCTGTAGATGAAATTTGCAGTAGCTGAACGTATTTTTCGGAGTGCAGCGGAATGATACATATGATCAAATGGAGCCCTGAGGCTCAGTTATCTGACCCCCTTACTGTCTTCCCTGCAGAGACTGTTACACACTGCAGGCCACCAGGATCACATAGAGCGCAAACTGTGTTTCACTTTGTGTGTGTGTCTTAGCCTGAGATGGAAGAAAAGTCACGAAAAATAAAATAAAAAATAAAACCCATCCTGATGCTACAGGGCGTTAGATATGTAATACTAATTAGTTTCACTGACACTGGATACCAGGCCTAATACACCGGTATTCATCCCTGATGAATTGGTGAAGTGAGCAGAATAGTGTGGGAGCAGAGAATCATTGCTCGAGGATACTCAGGGAGCCGTTTTTCAACCAGCTCTGTATCACAACAATGTTGGTAGTATATGCAAATTAAATGTGGTAAACTTCCCTTCATCTTACCAGCGCCCAGATCTCCCTGCTCATCTCCCAGCTCACTGTGTCACCCTCTGGCTCTAGGGCTGTTGCTCAAACTACAGATTGTGCTTGTGCATTTTTGCACATCTGCCACAACTGACACAAAGAGTGTAGAAACGGATCAAGAGAGACACTGGCCTCTCTTTCCCTCTTTCTCAAACTCCGATCTAACAGTAAAACTAGACAGTGCTGATCAAATATAAACCAAGATTTTGTTACTGTATCACCTATTTCGCACCTAAAATGTCTTCAGAAACATATTTCAGTGCATATTTAATGAATTTGTGAACAGGAAGTTGGTGCAATACTGTTTCCTGTATTGTAAAAACTGAGCTCAAATGGCAAAACTAAGCAGTGTTGCTCAAATGTGAACCAAGATTCTGTTACTGTGTTGCCTATATCCCATGTAAAATGTTTTCAGAAGCATATCTTAGGTTACTGTTTAACTGCATTTCGAGATTGTTTGTTTCCAGCTGGCTGCCATAGCGTTTTCTGTGTCAAAACAGTCAAGCCTGCATTACGTCATCCACCAGTGGGGGTGTTTATTGGTCCGGTTGTTTCTATGTTCTGTACCTCTTGTACAAAAACAAGTGCCAAAGCCCTTTTTGTCTGTTTTCTCTGGTCATGTTGCACCAATTTCAAAAGTATTTGCATGTTTACTGCAGACACAGCCCAGTTTTATGAAAAGAAAAAGTGAAATACTTCTGTAATGACTTCCATGTCACCAAAATGTTTAAAAACAGGTGTAACTTGTTAGACAAGGAGGAGTTAGACAAAGCTTCCATTTTGCCAGGTTCACATAGTTTAAAATGTGCTGTAACATGAGCCTGCTCATTTTTACTCCCTTAGACTTTGATGGAAAGTAGCACAACTGAAATGATCAATATCGGACAAGGTAGTGCCAAAGGGCACTGATGCAAGCTGTACTATTCAGTGGCCTCGTTCACATAAATCATTGCTTTTTATTCAACCGGAATATAAGTATTTTATTGGTATTGTATGTGTTCCAGTGCACACTGGTCAAATAATGGCCTCAATGAAAAGGCTTATGACACCGGCTCCAAACGACGGTGAAATGAACCACTTCTTCAGTGCGCGGAGAGCATATTTTTTACAGGACAAAAATAACTCCCTGTAGCTTTCAGTGTTAATGTTCTGATTTAAAAGTGGTTGAGGACCTATTTATGAAGCAGCTGTGAAATACCCTGTAATTAAAAATAAAGGGTAAACTGGCTCACTCTGATAATAATCTCTTAATATGGGGCTGAAGTTGTCATGGTAATGGAAGCAGTGCAGACCACTGTACTATAGAAGAATATGCTATGAGCACTCAGTAACAGAAGCTTATGCAAATAATCTACGGTCTAGTGGGGATGGGGGAAAACTGTAGTAATCTGTTAATGTACTGTTGGCGTTCTGCCATCTACAGTAATCAGCCATCATGATTTATGGAGAATGTAGATATTAGTAAGTAATGTATTCTAACACACAGTGCCAGTTTTAATCAGTGTGATTAGCATAATCGTTAAGTTTGACATGTGTGTTGGATGCTAACATCCACTACCTTTCTTCTGTGTTACACTTCTTCTCTAAAAGCCCAGCATCCCTCCGTCTTCTGACTTCCTCTCTCTGCACCACAGTAGCTGCAACTGAGATCTCAGTGAGTGTGTGTGTGTGTGTGTGAGAGTGATAACTTTAGACATTCAGCGTTGCAAACTGTCTCAGTATCCATACTGTAGTGTAGGAGACAGAAAGTGGTCGTGTTTTTTGTCTGTGTGTGCTGATCTGTGTGTACACGTGTACGTGCTTGCCTGTGCACACGAGCACCACTCAGCATTGATACTGTTATGGCAAAACCCCACGCGGCCCTCACTCAGGCCTTCCAGGAGCAGAAATGTCTTGACGATATTATCAGTCAACTGCCCCCCTTCAGGTAAATGTTATCAGCTCTAATGCTGTGCTGAAGGAACGATAACACAGTGTTGCAGCCAGCAGAAATGACAAGCCAGCATCCAATCTGCATATCAAAGCCTCGGCTAAATTCCTCTGCCATCTGTGTGTGTGTTCGTGCGTGTTTTGTGTGTGTGTGTGTGTGTGTGCCAGACGCATACGCATGCATTCTTAAATGCTGTGCTGCCATTTCTCTGCAGTCTCAGAGGCAAGTTGTTCCTGGCCCGTCGCAATCGCGGTTCATCCCTGATAAACTCCTTCATTGTTTCTTAGAAAGAATCGTAATTACTCGCCCATAAACATCTCGGAAAAAACCTGATCCAGCTCTGTGTTTCTGTGGGAATGCGGCCTTCGATACCATCTGTCATCTTGTCTCTTTGCTTTGAAGGAGCTGTCAGTCAAAGGCAGGCTTTACTCTCTGTCTGGACACAGTACACCTCAACAGCTGATGTGACAATCACGGCAGACATTGATTCATCTGTCCTGGGCCCGGCCCTCCACGCTGCCATTCTTATTGAGGACCAGATGCTGAAAGCAGAGGCAGAGAGGGTATTTCATGACTGGAAATGAGCCTTTTATGTCTTCACAGAGTCAATGAACAAAGAGAGAGTAGGACAGTGTCATGTGTCCTGTATTTAGTATCACATTCTTGAGATAAGTGGAAACACTGGCTTTGTTTTTTTCTGTTGAGCTCAAGTTACAAATTGAATATTCATGGGGCTAAAAATGAACTTTGTTGTTGTTCTTTACACCTTTAAAGCTACAGGTGGTAACTTTTATGACAATATCTTTGTCATAAAATATATTGTCATAAAAGTTACCACCTATAGCTTTTATGACAATATCTTTGTCATTTTTGCTAAAACTGTCACTATATTTTGAAGGAAGTACATGAGGAAGATAGGATGTGAAAAACAATCATGTCCCACTGCTTCCTTGTACTTCCTTCAATGGCATTTGCTAGAATCCACCGTGGCTCACCTAAAACAACCAGTCAGATAGAGCTTAGATCGGGCCCAAAAAATTTGAGTGTACTCGCAGGCGCTTGACTGTCCACGCAGGCAGCGCATTTCTCCTGCGCTCTCCGTGCCGGTTAAACATCGACTCCACTCGTTTGTTCCCGTCAGTACTCGTTTTTTCACTTCAACAGGTCATTTTAAACATGGGTAAGTCCATATTTTCATCGTTTTTTATAACGTAATAAGTTACAATTTGTCATTGCATGTCCATGTATTGAGTGTGTTGGGTAAACACTGAATGAATAGGGCATATTTTTTGGAGGCACGGAAAGCCGCTGTCCCTCCCACTTATCTCTACCACCCCCCCTCTCTCTCTTTCTGTATGTGTGAATTGCAACCCCCAACCTGTAGCCGTTTCTCTCTCTCTCATATCTGACTCTCTTTCTCTCTCTCTCTCTCTCTCTCTCTCTCTCTCTCTCTCTTTCTCATATCTGACCGGGCCCGGCCTGGGCCCGTCAGAGGGGTGGGGGGTCCCGGCCCAACCCGGCTTGGGCCCACGGGCCGGGTTGGGCCGGGCTCGGGCAGAGAACCTAAGCTCTACAGCCAGAGCCAAGGAGTCTCTAACACAGCTGTCAATCATATCAATCACTGCTTGGAAACCACAGTCAAATGTCAAATTAGCCAGCGCTGATCAAATATGAATCAAGATTCTGTTACTGCATTGCCTATTTCTTGCCTCAGATGTTTTCAGAGGCATATTTTTGTGTACTGTTTAGCGGTAAAATGAGAAAGTATGTTACCCCACCGCTGTTACGGATGTGTGTGATTAGTCGACAGTTCATTAAACGTTGCTAACTGGTCGGCACCAAAAATACTAGTCAGTTTAATCATGTTTCCTAAAAAATATTTTCCTAAAGAATATTGTTTTCGTTTGAGTTGTCATCATGTTTTGCAGTAAAATTTGCAGTGTTCATAATCACAGAGAAAATTGCAACACATTTCAGCAGCATTTAAAATTCAGCGTGATTATTAAAAATGTGATTAAAGATTTTAAATGGTATCGATTGAATTTTGCTCAATTTAGCTTGTTGACTAGTCAACTAGTTTAAGTTTAAACTCCTGTTGAATCAATCATCAGGAAAAGTAGTCATTAGCAGCAACTGTAGCCGTCAGTGCTGGAAACAGTTGACCGAACTTCCAAGCACCATCCAACTTTCTCATTTCACAGCTAAACAGTACACTAAAACATGTTTCTGAAAACATTTGAAGCAAGAAATAGGTAGTGCAGTGACAGAATCTTGATTCATATTTGATTACTGCTGCATAGTTTGAAAGTTTGACCACAGTTCATATCGACTGATGTGATTTACAGCTGCTTCAGAGACTCCTCTGCTCTGATTGGTTGAAAAAAAATTGATTTTTTTTTTTTTTTACAAATTATCAGTCTTATTTAGTGATGTGTGCATATAGTGACAGTTTCAGCAAATATGACAAAAGTATGTTTTTTATGAGAGTTACCTGCTACAGCTTTAATAGTGTGATGAGACCATTAAGCTGCTTTTCTGGCACCAGTCTATGTTAACTTCATTATATTTTTGTATTTGGTTCATTAAGGCTGTACGATTATAAGCAAACCAGGTCTTGTAAACAAAACTCACAGTGACTCACAATTCGCTCATTCACTGGACAGAGTTTCATCTCACGAGGTTAGAGATTTTGGCAGCAGGGTGACTCTAAATAAATCCAACTCGAGTCCCTTTAACTTCAGCCAAGAATCATGGACTTATTTACTTTCTGCGCTTAAGAGCATGTGAAGGAATAACTGAGCATCGTTCCTGACTGCAGTTTGTTTTGCTCAGCTGCAGGCTATCAAATGTCAACATCCGTCTTTGTGTTGTATTCAAACCTTTGCATTTTTTTGGGCTGTTTCCTGTAGTTGGCCTAGATACATTTTCACGTCTAAGAAACAGCACTGAACTCATCTTGGAAGGAGCATGTTCACCTGCCGTGGTAGGGTTATTTGAGCCTGGATGTTCCAGCCAAATAAACTTGTAAAGGCTCCCAGAGTTTGATGAAACTGCTCCAAATGTGTTCGGGAGGTGAAAGTGCCGTTAGTCTCATTAATTATGGAGGGAGAATGTACTTTGATTTAAAGAAAGATGTTCTGAATGGGGCGAACATACCTTCAAAAAAAAAAGTGAACTGGTGCTTTCGCTTTTCTTGATCTGAGAGCTGCGATGGCCCGAAGAAACAGCCGCGCTCTGCGGTTCATATAAAACACACAGTATCTGTTATGCTGCCACAGGGCGAGACAGCTCTACTTTTACAGAAGTATCCAGCGTTTTATAGTGTGGCGGAGCTTCAGTCTGGTCTGCAGCGCTTCTCCTGTGATCTTCCTCCTTACTTTCTGTCTTCACCTTCACTAGCCATTAAAGCTTCCCGTCTCTTCGCACTGTCCCGACGGCAGAAAGTGATCCCTTTTATAAGCTGTAGTTAGTGTCAGGGAAAACACCTTGGGGGGGATCATTAGACTGTAATGAAGCAGGAGGTAAAATACCATGTTCACCCGTCGTTCTCCAACATTCCTGATTGTCAGGTTTAATTATAGCCCCGTAAGGTCTTTAGGGCGTCGCGTTTTTTACTGCGTTTATCTCATTTCTTCAACACACCCTCCACCTCTCTCTTACAGCAGATGGACGCCTGGTCTAATTAGCCTTTCTCTTCCCCCCGAAGAATTGCCCTCTGAGGGGGGTGTTCAGGAACGTGGCATTATGAGGGCATGTTGTGATACGTAATTAGCAAACAGCAGAGGTTACAGTGGGAAAGAGGTTGTGTGAACCGCAGCTGTCAGCGGTCTGGCTATAGTATAGATGCGGATTAAACAACATCTGTTCCACACTGCTGCATACTGTATGAGCTTGATTAAAGTAGAAAGCTCTGCTCATACAATTCAATATCTGCATATCCCCCCTCAAGCTTCACCACTGACATCCTCTTCAGAGGAAAAGAGGGAGGCTGGGTAGTCAAAACAAGTGATGCAACCAACCTCAGATGGGAAGATTAAAAAGCCATCCATAAAGCCCAAGTCCCAACATGAATTGCTGCCTCACATGAAACAGGATGGAAGAGGTTGCATGCACTGTACCAGTCAGTCTACCACTCAGACACCTCTGGTTGTCTTAGAGATGAGCATAATTTAAAAGTGATGACAGCATGTGATTTGTTTCACTTAGGATGTGCTGCTAAGTGGCATAATAATATACTCAGACTAAGTTGCCTATTTTTTTAATGGCACGCTTTAATTCTAACTGTGTATAACAATTTTGTTGCATTACAGTTTGTGCTTTATTGGCACGAAATGCAAATGCAAAACAAACACATCAGATTACAGATTATACATGGATTTAAACCATTATGTAACATAATAATAATAATTCATAGAACATAAAATATGCAGGTTCGATCCTCGGCTTCTCCAGTCTGCATGTCGAAGTATCCTTGAGCAAGATACTGAACCCCAAATTGCTCCCAGTGATGCTTCCATTGGTTTGTGAATAGCAGGTGGCACCTTGTATGGTAGCCTCGGCCACACTGTATGAATGTGTGTGTGAATGGGCGTTTTGAGTGGTCGGATGGAAGGCGCTATACAAATGCAGGTCCATTTACCATGAAAAGTAATTGTTGTGTCCATGGTAACCACGGTCCCCCTTTTTATTTTTATGCTACAAGTCTATTTCTGACACATTGAGTGAATGTAATTTACACAGACAGCTGCTTAAAAATCACACAAATATGCTGTTGTATATCTGTGTTTTAACATATTAACCGTATATTTAGTGATTAATCAGCTCCCAGTGTGTCTGTGAGCGGCAGATTCCTCTCACTCGCTATGGTGGGCTGGAAAATAACAACAATGAATCACTAAATACAAACACTGTTGATTTCTTCCTGCGCCACTGACTTGAAAATTATATTGGTTCAGTACATGTCTGCTGTCAGTCAGCCTGGTGAAGGCAGTTTTGCCGGCCTATAGATGTATACTGTGCCGGCGTCTGTCCTCTCAGCTCCACAGGAGCTGCTGCTGACAGACGGCTGCTTCTGTGGACTGAATGCAGGTCGGATTTGGTGTGGATTTAAAACTACTATTTCTATTAAAACTACTATTTATAAAAAGTGTTGAGCATCCAACCATAAATAAGGCTTTACACAGCAGATAGGGCTACCATATGAACAAACAGTGGCTTGTTAACACATCCAGCAGACAAGGAGCCGCATTAGCATTGATTTTTGTGAGGTTTTTTTTCTGGCCAAATTTAAATCATATATTGTACCAAAATCTGCATGTGAAATAGCACATTTAAAACTCCTGAGCTTGGCAAGGTACCCAGCCTATAACACAATATGACTAGCAGTCAAATAGCCATCAGCATGTCCAGCAGCTTAAGCTAACTGAAATGACCTCAAACCTGTAATAGACATAAACAATCCCTATACTTTTTAGTTGATATTGAAAACCTGTTAGCAAACGATTGCCTATAGAGTGCTGCAGAAATGAATCCCTAAACCGAGTAATGAGTTAGAGCTTGAGTACTCCCCGTTCCTTCGTCTCGAAGTCAGTGGGTTTTTTCATGGGTTTTTGCTTGACATAAGGTCTGTGGTTAACACAAGCTTATGAGATTTTCACATTTTGTTCTACAACATAAGATACATCAGTACCTCACTTGTGAATTTTGACTCCTTTATGTATCTATAAAAAGACAGTTGCTGGTGGTTAAATGAGACTACAGAGCAGCATCGTGCCAAACAAGGCTTAACGGCATCATTGTGGTGGCAACGTTGAAGCGACTTCGGGGGCGGTCGTTTAGAGACTAAGGTTAGCTTTTTAATTCTGGTGATTGCATTTATGCTTCAAAAATCATAAAAGTGGTGATCATTTGTGAAGATTATCTGGCTGGACAAAACATGTATGATAAACTTTTGCTTGCCACAGAGCTTATTTTCTGCAGTAATCCAGTATCCAATGGAAAAATCCCATTTTGACAAAGAAACCATGGTGACACTAACGTCTATGTCGACCTACAAAAAACCGTCACCCCTGGCACACTCTAATTACACATCCATCCAGCAGATAGAGCAACAATAGCGTTCATTTTAAGTTTTGTTTCTGGCCACCTGACCAATGCAGGTCTGATAGTCACTCACTTGGCTCTGTTTTAATTTCCACCAACTCCTGAGGGAAATATCAGGCTCTGTAGCTGCTAAATGCTTCAGCTAGTTGTCTGCAGGTATCACACAGTGGGTCTGTGAGAGCTTTTACAATGTAAACCGTCCTTTTTTCACTGAATGATGCTAAAACTGCATTTTTAGGTGACAATTCTCTGCAAGATTGAGACTCAGTCATTTTCTCATCGCCCTGAAATATTGGTATATCAACAATCCAATGAATGCCAGGTTCAGCTAAAAGAAGTAGCCTACAAAAAACGACAGTGGGATTATTTGAATGTTGGGAGTGTTTTGGCCTTCTACCATCTCCCCAGTCCTAGAGATTATTAATGTCAGTGGGGTGTGGATAAAGAAAGGATAAAGAAAAGACCATATGGTCGGGCTCACCAAAGGATTATGATTTCTTGTTGTTCGCAAAAAAAGAGAGAGAGGGAGGAAAAGTGACTTCAGCATTGTTAGGCACAGTGAAGAGAAAGCAGCTTGGCAAAATGGCACGGATTAGTGTGCTGCAAGAGCTTTCCTACCAACTGTGATGCTGTGCTGTGTGTTCAGCTAACTCAGTGCAGTGTTGGGGTGGGAGGGGGAAGGGGGGAGACATCTACGGTGTTTGTCCAGCGCTTATTCAAATATGAGCTTTGGAGTCTCAGTTCTTGTCCAAGCACGAGCTAACTTTAGGGGAGGCGTGGCTGTCTCATCATTCAAAGTAATGATCCAGGAAAATCATAGCCCAGCGTGTGGAACGGGGCTGGGCTTTCACCTTTAATTCCACATGTCCTCCCCTAATTCACTGTTCGCGAACAACTCAAGCAGGCAGGCCACTTTAACATGCAGCATGCGCTACCCAAAACACTCCTTCTCCTAAATGTAAGAGTACAACTCATAATTTATTAGTCAGTCTGAAGAGGGGCTTTCACATCTGTCATACCGTGTAGGGAAACATTAAAAGCAGTTTGTTTGAGCTCTCAGCCAATATTCCCCCCTTTATTCTGCAGTGCAGTAATGGAAGAGCTGCAGTTAAGTGCAGCGGACTTAAGAAAATACTGCATATTAAATATGCAGATTTACATCGGTCTTCTTTTTTATACCATGTTTTTTTTATTCCTTCAATTAAATGTGCATGCACCTGTCATGGTGTGTTCATCACGAGTGACTGTTGCTCGCTGCAGCTAGGGAACTAAGCAGCTGTTTGTGTCTCGATGGCCAGTTTGCTGCTGCATTTTCCTCCCTCTTTACTCACAAAACTGCCTGCCACTGATTTGTTATGCTCAACTTTGTGATTGTAGATATGAAAAATGATGTTTACAGTTTTTCACGTCTGTCTTAAAGGTCCAGTGTGTAGCATATAGTGGCATTATGCTGAGAGGTTCAATAGCTGAAACTGCTGTGTGCTAAGCATGTAGGAGAACTAGTGTCCAACATGAAAAAAGGAATGGCCCTATGTAGAGCCAGTGTTTGATATGTTTGTTCTGGGCTACTGTAGAAACAACATGGTGGATTCTGGGGAAGAGGACCCGCTCCATATGTAGATATAAATGGTGCTTTCTGAGGTAAAACATGATGGTTATTATCTTAAGATCATTATAAACTAAGGAAAACATACTTGTAAATATTATATGTCATTTCTGCTAATAGATGCCCTAACATTCAACACACTGGACCTTTAAAAACACACTCGAAATAAAAAATGTGACCCTATCCTTTAAAATCTTTACTATGGTAAAGCTGTCATCATGATCACACATTATTTAATCACCATGTTTTGTCTTCCTTCTCTTCTCTCTCTCATTCTTTTTCTTGCTTTTCACTGTTTTATTCCCTCATTCATCTCTCCGCTTGTTTAGGCCATTTCCTGTTTTTCTCTGTCCCTCTTCTCTCCCCGTCACTCTTTTTCACCATCACTCCTTTTTCCTCCGGCCACACCTCTCAATCTCTGGTCTTGAGAGAATAGAAAGCGAGAAGAGAGCGCTGCTCCCGCTCCCTCCGACAACACCTTCGTCCCCTCATTTTCTCCTGATATGATATGAGTGATTCAGCTGGGAGAAACAGGCTCACTTTACGCTGTCCCCTTTTTCCCTCCTCTCCTGTGAGTTTTCTTTCCTCCACTCGCACTCGCAGCCCTCCCTGGAAAATCTGAATCTGTCATTTATCGTTCCTCCTCTCGCAAAACTTGTTTTTCCCTGCTCATAAAGCCTCCCAGACAGTCCTTATAAATGCTTAACAAGGTCAGTTTTGTATTGTATTTTCCGGCAGCGTCCATCCGTTCGGCTTCCTCTTGTATTTGTGAGGATATAATGGTGGTGCAATAAAAAAAGAGGCTGGTTCCTCCGAGGCTGAAGGAGATGCAGCCTTTCCCTTCGTTTACTGCGCTTATGAAACCGGAGAACTGACTCGTGTTAGTGAGATCTGATAAAGGTCTTGTATGTTTTGTGGTTTAATCTCCTTACTCATTCCATCTGATTTGTATTCTCAGTGTTTTTGTTTCTACATTCCTTCCTCTTCTAGTTTATTTCTATCTCTATCCATCGCCATTTCTCTCTGTTTTTCCTTGAATATTTCTGCAGCAGTGCTCTCCGGTTTTTTCTCCCCTCCTTCTGCACCCTTGCCATACGAGGCCCATGGCTCCAGGGTTTCCCTATGTGTATTTATAGTATATTTACAGGCCTTGAGCTCTGTTTTCTATCTGCTTATCAACAGCCACCGGGTACCCCACCCACCAATTTACCAGACACAGCCCTTGGATTTGAGGATACCACAGGCCCTGGCTGCAGTCACTCATAGCTCACCAGACCTTGATGCCAGTCCTCCTCCTCTCTCATTCGCTGCTTTTTACTCAAATGTTCCCAAATCCCTTGATTTGTGTCCCACTGAGTCATGTTTTTTCTTTTAACCACCCAGTTTTTATTATTTCTTCCTTTTACGGTCTCTCTCTGCTAACCCACTTTTTTGGGGTTTCTCTCTAGTCAGTCGGTGCTCTCACAAAGTGTTCGTAGCTCTGAGGCCCTCGCTGCCCCTCGGTGGCTCTCTCCAGAGAGGACAGGAGAATACCTAAACGCTCCTCTCCTCTTCTTCACTCTTGTCATGTGTGTATTACTTTAGCTATGAGGCGTGAACTGTGATCCGCAGAGATTTGTGTGTCATAAATCAGATGTGCTAGTCGCCTACCGGAGCATGTTGCCAAATCACAACGTGTGTCCCTGCTTTTGCAATAACGTGAGTCAAAAGTTGAGACACACACAAGTTGGATCCTGTTTACAGTGGCATGGCATGCCACCGCCTTCTTAGCTGGGCAGCAAACTGTATAATTAGACTAATTGTTTCAGCAATAAATTTCAATTCAGACATGAAAGAATTCGGGGGGAGGGGGGGTTACATTACTAATTACTCACATATTTTGCCGCCCGTGTTCAGAGCGCCGGGACAAGACATATGTTTCATGCCAGAGACTGGCGCAGTAGTGGATGGTGGGTAATTTGAAGCCAGGGTTGATTAAAGTAAAGCTCACAAGTTGAGGCACAGTTAAATGAAATTGTGCACAGCAGCCACACGATTAAATGTAAAAAAAAAAAGCACCTTGATAGTTTGTAGTGTGACTCAGAGATGGAGAGGGAGCGAGGGCAAGAGAGATAGAGACAAAGTGGGAGGCAGACAGGATGAAGCGCTGCCTAGCAGAACGAGCCACTTCAACTGGATTTAATGGGACGTTGCTAACGGATGTATGAATGGTTTATCTTCTCATGTCTAACTCAGCACCACTCTCCCCTCATTGTCAGCCACTCTGAATGAGGCGAGGCACTACAGGTGAATACGGAGGGAAAATCCTTTCATCCCATCCTAATGACATTTATATGTATAGGTTAAACACAGTCACATACCTGACACATACCTGCCATAATCAGGTTAGGTAATATTTAATCAAATTATTGCACAATACAAGATTATTTGTCAAAATAATCAATGAATAATAATGCAGCTGGTGTTAAACCAGACATTTTAAAGGGACAGTTTAACATTTTGGGAAATTAGATTATTCACTTTCTTGCTGAGACTCAGAGTGGGAACATCGACACCGCTCTCATGTCTGTGTGCCAAATATGAAGCCAGAGTGAGGAAGCTATTTGCTGGTGCTTCATCCAATTGCTCCTTGGGTGGTCTCATTTTCCATGTTGGGAAGCCGTTCTTCCGGCTTTGGTATGTTCATGAGCTGTAAGTTGTAATGTGGAAACAACATGGACACGGAGCATTTAAATAACTCTTTGATAACAAGTTGAAGCTTTATTTTATGTAAATATATGGTGCAAGCTTTATATTACAAAATGATTTTGTACCAGACTTGTTGCTGCACTAGTACTTCCCCTAAAACTACTAAAATGTTGCTCTACCTGACTAATGCTAATTCAGTCAGGAACACTTCAGTCAAAGAAAGCTTTATTTCCATTTTCAGTATTATATTTGGCGGTATGGCTCTGTTCTGGGGCCTCTCTGCCTTTCCTAGGCCTATGCAGAAAGCTTCTTCCATGCACCTACGTGGAAAGCCTAAGGCAGAGAGAGCACACTTCTCCACCCTTTCACACCCCTACGAGGAAAGCCTTAAGGCAGAGGGAGCACACTTCTCTGCCCTTCCACGTGCAAATGAGGAAAGCCTGAAGCAGAGAGAGCAAACCTCCCTGCCCTTCCATGCACCTACATGAAAAGCCTGAGGCAAGGAGAGCAGCAGCAAAGACGCCCCGGGAACAGAACCAGCAACAATGACAAAAAGAAATGACATTGACAAGTCACACACAACATAAAAAGGAGGAGCTGGGGTGGAGACAGATTGCAAAGAGACTTGGAGAGGAAGCAGCAACAGTAGGCAGGCCAGAGCAGTTTAAACAAGGCGCCCTGAATGAGATTCGCCAACTGGTTGCATGGAAAGGAATCATGTGATCCATCAGCTGACTCCCTTCCATCAGTCAGCTGCTCCATCAGTTCAATGGGCTGTTTGAGGTCAGCTGATGTAGCTGGGATGTGAGCTGATGTGAGATAAGAAATGTAATCCCTCCAGCGTGTTCTGGGTCTGCCCAGGGGCCTCCTACCAATCGGAAACGCCTGGAACAACTAACGGTAGGCGCCCAGGAGGCATCCTGATCAGATGCCCCAACTGCCTCAACTGGCCTCTTTCGATGGAAAGGAGCAGCGGCTCCACTATGAGCTCCCTCTAGATGACTGAGCTCCTCACCCTATCTCTCAGGGTGAGCCCAGCCACCCTTAGGGAGGGAACTTATTTCAGCCACTAGTATCTGTGCTTTCATTCTTTTGGTCATTGCCCAAAGGTCATGACATTCGGTGAGGGTTGAGACGTTGATGGACCAGTTAATTGAAAGCTTCACCTTCTGGCTCAGCTCCCTCTTCACCACGACAGCCCGGTGCAGTGCCTGCATCCCTGCGGATGCTGCACCAAACTGCCTGTCAATCTCATGCTTGGGGCAGCAATTCCCTCCCAACCCAGAGGGGGCAATCCACTGTTATCCAGCAGAGAACCATGGCCTCAAACTGGGAGGTGCTGACTCTCATCCCGACTGCTTCACACTTGGCTGCAAACCGCCTCAGTGCATACTGTAGGTCACGGTGTGCTGAAACCAACAGGACCACATCCTGACAGAAACATGTCAAGAGAAAGTTTATTTATCCTGCAACTGTACAGTATAGACTTTCTGTATCTGAACCTCAGCTCCTGCATTAATAAACAGCCATGGTCCAAAATGGGCTGCTGCATTAAACATTACGGACTTGAGTTTATGGTGATTAAAAGATAGCTCCTTTTGTCTCTAAAGTAGCACTCTTAACAAATCACTACTCTTACCATCACCAGAATCTTTGTGGCTTTTTTTTCCTTCTTTCTTTCTTTCTTTCTTTCAAGTCCAAAGCCTCAGGAAATGAGGAAAATCCATTAGCTGGGTGGTTTTAGCCATCTTGCCCTCTCAACACAGTACTTCAGTGGAGTGGAAGCGTAGTCCTGCCCTGTGGGCCTGCATGACAAGGGCTAGAGGAAATGGCCAGGCATTAATGGCAGCTTTGATTACTCTCCTGTCACTAATGTAGCCGACATGAAAGACAAGAAGAGGAGAGGGATGACTTCAGCCCCAATCAGAGGCAATCTGATGGCATCTACATGTAGCCGGGCCATTTGGAGCACGCATAAAGGCTCAGGGGAGCACACCTACATTATCCAATCACCACATACCTCCAAGCACATGCGTCTGATCTCTGTATCCGGATAATGGTTAGTTACTAGGGAGGTTACAGAATCTTCGCTCTCATCTCTGTCCTTCCTCCACCCTCTTAAATCAGAAGGGTTGCTGTGCAGCTAAAGGATATTAGTATTATCTGTTGTTTGAGCAGCAGAAATGCGAGGCCTGAGGGTAACCCTGGTCGTACACGCTGTCATACAAACAGTTTTAAGTCTTTGTATCTGGGAGTGTTTTTTTTGTTTGTTTGTT
The DNA here is from genome assembly GCF_041903045.1 of Epinephelus lanceolatus. Classification (NCBI taxonomy): domain Eukaryota; kingdom Metazoa; phylum Chordata; class Actinopteri; order Perciformes; family Serranidae; genus Epinephelus; species Epinephelus lanceolatus. The sequence continues at coordinate 14,855,465 of NC_135754.1, read as the reverse complement.
TTTGTGATTGTGTGTGTGCTCACATTTGAAAGAGTTTCCACAGTGCAGAGTTCATATACGTACTGTAAACAAGACAAGACACATGGCATCTATTGAGACCATAATGGCACATGGAAATAGAATAGTTGACTTAGCCTGTAAATTGGATTTTTGCGTTTTGGAGTATTGGATGGACAAACAGTATATTTCATCTTTGGTTGTCAGATATGTTTTGCTATGCTATGACCAAACTAGTAATTGAATTATTGAGAAAATAATCATACAACCCAATCGCCAGAAAAAATGCTGGCGTTGTACATCTCTGCAAACCACGAATACATTACAGTTGCACGTTATTATGTAACGAATATGTTGAAATGCTGTGATTAATGTGTGGTTAGGTTTAGGCACAAAAAACACTTGGTTATGGTTATTAAGAAATCATGTTTCAGCTTAAGATTCTCTGGTTTGGAGGACACAGTCCCAGCGGGGAAAGCAGCAATGTGTTAGTAAAAAACAACCACTTTTCATGCTTAAAAAGCCACGGCGCCAGGTTACTGAATCACAACCGGTTTGGTTGTTTGTTGGTCTCAAACAGTGGTCTGCAGCTTGGCAAGTGTCTCACCTAGGTGACACACCATTCAGCATCCCCTCCACCACCACACGACATAGTCAGCTCATGTATTGTGTCACTTTAGGATGTTGATATGCTTCATATGAATTGTGCAAATGTAATTTATTCATGGTATACAGAAACATACAATGCCAACATTTTCTTCTGAAGACTGGGGTGAGTCACACTGTGCGTTGCAGTCACGAATACCACGACATGAATGAATGAAAGAGAAGTCTTTTCTGAATTACAGTTCTTTCTTTGCTTCAATCGGCGACGTAATTTATCATCTCAACAACTGTGGTGCTTTGGCTCTGCCCACTGAGGTTAAATCTCAGCCAATGAGATTAGCTCTGCCTCCAGAGAAGCTCTGGCTCCTTCAAATGCTTGGATAACCAAATTTCCAATTTGCCATATGCATGTCCCCAAGGGTATTGGTGTGTCATATAAAACCTGATCATGTGCTTACAGTGCAGACATGTTGTTATCCACCCAGTCCACAATGGTAGTCGGTGCCCAGTGGAGCCATTTGTGTGTCAACCTGAGTAATATAAGCACAGCATGGCAGCCTGTACCGCTGCTCCGTGCACATAAAAACATAGAGGTGCATATAAACTACTGAGGTGCTCTTTTTTTAACAACAGAAGTACTGCAGTGTTGGATGATTAAATCCAAAGGAAATTACTGCATTTAAATTCAAATGGTTTCAGTCAGTCCATTTTGGGGAGAAAAAAAATATAATAGAATATTTTGAAACTGCACCAGACTTCATTTCTATGTGAAAATATCTTATTGGCCGCAAATTATGGCTGCGATGGAGAAGAACATGCTGTCCCCTCTAATTGCGATGCTGTAATTTGCCTTATTTGCCCAAATTATTGATGCTGGCGGGAAATCTTCTCAGCATGCAGGATTGATGAATGAAAGTTCAAGAGCAAAATACAAAGCTGCCTCCTAAATAGCAGCAAGCGAGCAGTTTGTAGAGAGGAAGCTGGACTCAGCAAAGATGCCTGAACCTGCTGTGAAGAGAATTTTTCCTTTGGAGTTTAAATCTCATTTTCATATATCAAAATTGGGATGATAATAACATATGTTTCCTCTTCTTTGTTCATTTGAACTTTTTATGATTTCTGTATCCATGTTTTGAAACAAAACACATTGAAGAAACAGACATTTTAATCCATATAGGGCCTGTAAATGCATTTTAAACGACCTTAAGCACTTTATGACAAAGTTAATAATGTGCGACAGGAGCCCTGGTGCGTTATAAACTATTAAACCGCATTGTGTCACGCTGCTGAGCTGATTGACCCCGGCGTGATATTCTTTGCTGTGTACCAGCGTTGATCAGCCATGTCCAGCTGTTTCCAGACAGTCAGACTGCTCTGGCCTCGGCCTCTCTCCAGGGGAAACACACACACACAAGACAGCTGGTAGCCTGCGTGTGTGTCTGCATGATTTGAAATTTTCCACCTGCATCAAACCTCACTGGAAATAGCATTTCCTGCAGTCCACATCGCTCCCTCTCTTCTTCTCTCGCCTAACCCCCCCCCCTCCCCCCCCAGTCACAGATGTGGACTCACCTCTCAACTCTTACTCTGATGCCTGGGAGTTCATTTAATGTCAGCTATGGTCTTATTGACTTGAGTCTGCACAATTGCTACAACATATGTCCGCCAGACCGCCGCAGTCCTCCTCTCAACAGAAACATCGCTGCCATTCTCTCCTCCTTTCATTCCCTCCTCATAATTCTATTAGTGCGTCCTATTCAGGAACGGCCTGATAAGTCGGCGGCACAATGAAGTGGCGCGATGGAGAGGTTCTTCTGGGGTTTGGATGGCACTGGCCTGTATGATGTTTCAGAGAGCCGCGGCTTTGTTCTCAGCAGTGTAGCCTCAAGCAGACGCTGCTGCTGGTACAGTAAGCTGCAGTCTATCAGCTCAGAGAGACGCTTGATGAGCTTAGGAAAGGCCCGTGTCTTTGCTGGGTATTTCTGGTGCCACAAATGGCACCATATAACATCTCGTGTGACAGCAAAATGCGCTCGCATACACATAAACGAGCAAACCTAGAGACGTTATGTGCCAGTGCAATAGCACATCCATACATTTGCACACTCACACTTACACTGACTTGTCTCTGCTTCGGGGAGTATGTGCATGCATGTACATGTACACAAGCTTTAATGGGTGTGTGTGTGACTGCCACTCTCTCACAGGAAGATTACCCATGCCCGTCTGCAGTGTGTACTTGTGCCATTAAGCTGTGTCAAACAGAGAGCCATAATCTGGAATGAACGGAGATATTCTGACTTGGTCATCATTAATGTTCCGCCTAGATTTAGAAAAGTGAGCTCACCAACATGTGTGTCATGAAAGTGTGTTAGTGTGTGCGTTTGTGTACAGTCAGGGGCTCCAACCTTCACTCCTATGATGCAATGCAATGATGAACACAGCCTGTTAGGCAACTGCTCCCACAAGGCTGCAGTGGTTGTTGCACGGCATTCCTGTTCCCTCTATGTGAACAGTAACGGACAGAAACATGAATTAGGGGGTTGATGGAAGGACAGATTAAATGTCAGGGGGGAAGGAGAAGGAAGAACAGGTTCTGCGGAAAGAAAAGAGTCATGACAACACTAGACAGAAGAACACAGCTTCATTAAAACACTACTGTGTGTCTTGTTGCAGGCACAGACTTTAAATATTGTATTTTAAAGAGCACATCCTGCTCTTCTCATGAGTGCTACTGTTGTGTTACCTCTTATATTTCTTCCTCCTCTCCTTCCTGCATCGTGTCCGTCAGGATGTAAGCACGGGCCTTCTCGGTAATACCTCCTAATAAATCCATTGCACGCTGCGAGAGCAAAAGGGCGGATGAGGGGATTGAGGGAAGGAAGAAGAAAAACTGCGACGAGGAGGAGGGCGGGCATGAATAATGAAAAGCGTCAGAACTCACGCTGTCCCATCAGGCCGAGCGACACCCCGGCATCCTCCTGTGCTGTTTTGGTTACGGGCAGATGAGGGCTGCGTGTGCAGAGGGAAAGGGAGATAGAAGTGGAGAAGAATGGCCTGAGAAGTGAGCGGATGGATGTGCGCTACGTGCTCTGAGTACTAAAGGCGGGAGCTGAGGAGGGCAGAGCGGCTGATAATTAGCAGTAATTGTTGTTCAGGGAGGGGAGAAAAAAGGCAATTGGTTTGGGTTTCATCTCGAGCGCCTCTATGTTTATGTCAGAGAGTTTCTCCTGTTCTCCGCGGTGTTAGCTTTAAATGGTTTTATGCTATTTTTCAAGTCATCCAGCACCATAGAAACAGTCTCTGTAGGTAAATATTTTATCGTTTTTGGACTGCAGCTTTACTTTCATTATCGCCTAATCTTGTGATTATTATCTATTTATGTAAATTGCTAAATATTAAACATCAGAAGTCAGTCTAGAACTCAAATATATTCAATTTACTACCTGTATAAGATGAAAATGGCAACAAAATCTCACGTTTAAGAAGCTGGAACCATCAAAATTACTCAGTCAACTGATTAATCAATCATTTTACCTCTATACTTTACTATCTGTTGTACAGTTTTTCATTCATGATGTGTTGACCAGAGTAGCTTCTCAGATACAGTAACAGGGCAGTATGAGTTTTGGTTGGTAGATCCAATATTAGACGTGAAAATTAAACACGTAGACCCCCCACAAATGCCAATCGACAGTCATTCTGCAAAAAAAAAGGTGTAATCTCTCAAATATTCAGCCAAATTTCACCCATGCTGTGGCAGTTGGCTGTGAATACATGACCTCTAAAATGTTTGGCCAGTGTCGTCATCAGGTCAGTCAGTGTAAGATGTTTCGCCAATGCCAAGCGTATGTGGTATGTGGTGATTCGATAATGTCCCCCTTTGAGGGCGCCACTGGCAGTGCACATGTGAATTGTTGATGGTGACAACGTGTGTGTCGGCGTCGTCAAGTGTACCAAGTGCAGCATGTTGCGGGTATATGACAGCAAAAAGACGGGGACCTCGACACTTAAGAGGCACATGACGGAGGCTTGCCATGGAAAGAAAGACGTGAGTCAGCCTTCAATGTCCACGCTCGTATCCTCGGGTTTAAACCGGGCTCGGGCTCATAATTACAGGTAAAGGGACGGGCTGGGCCGGGCTCGGACAGAACACTCGGGTGGGGTCGGGCTGGATTTTTTGGGCCCGATCTAAGCCCTACCCACTGGTGGGCTTTAGAGTGCCATCTAGTGGTCAGCAGAGGTAATGCCATATAGTTAGCTTAACCTAAGAATTTATTTTGTTGGTAATTTACAGAGCTAGTTATTTCTATGTCCAATCGTGCTCAAGAATTCACATTGAAACGTCACATGATGATGACCAACAATGTACAACCATCGACAATGAACGTAACCAATGACCAGTTACGTTGAAATATAACCATGCTAATCACAATGCTGTTAGCTAGCTAAAGTTACCTCTGATGCAGTGACACAAAATGATTTGGTTTGTGAAATGAAAATCTGATGTGGGAAACAGCCCTGTGCCAGTAAAATCTCTAGAACATGTGGTGAGAAAACATGACCCTATAACACTAAATGTGGATTCCTAGTTTATTTTGGTCATCACTGCTTACAGTAATATAACACATATTTCCAGACCACTTTAGTTTCCCTCCCTTTTTGTCATGTTTTTCTTATTTATTTGAGAACGTGGGTTTCAGAAGTGCACCTTAATAAGTCGCAAAAGGTTGAGAACCTCTGATCTGGATGTCACCCTCAAGGTTTTATCACAAATGTACAAATAATGTAGGAGCCTGTATAGTCTCAGTGAGGCAGAAGTTAGAGCTTCTTTGCTTCACAATATATGTGGCGTATGTTGACGAGGGGGTATAATCACCAGAAAGATTTGAATCACTTCCCTCAGATTTTATTGGATTGCTCAAAACTGGGCATGACTTACGACTCATGATGGATCCCCACGGAGCTGTAGTGAAATATGGGTCTATGAAAAACTGTTGGCCTCCGCCTACACCTCCCTCACTTGCGATAGTAGATTAGGAGAAATAAATTTAATTCAACCTCAACAACATTCCCCGGCAATAATTTTTCTTTTTGACTGGGATCCAAACAAGTGCCACTATGTTAGACGCCAAAATCACATTTTATTGGATAAAGCTGTGTAAACGCCAATGAGTTCATGATGGGGGGAAGGCGACGCAAGGGACTTGTCCCCCTTAATATTTAGTCCCTCCCAACAAAAACATGAAAGTGGCAGAGGACTTCTGACAAAATGAAAGACATTTACACCATAAATTGATGCAGAGAAGGCACAAAAAACAAAATGCAGGAACTCAATTAAATAAAAGACACAGGGTTAAAACTTGACCATGTCATTTTAATTTCACTCTAGGCATAAAAATGCTGCCTTTTAAATTACAATAATGAAGTGGTGCCCAAACACAAGTTTTGAATATTTATGTTTAAGTTTTTTTGAATATTTTCCAGACAGTTGAAGGCAGGCAGATTGTCTGTTATAAAAAGGTGCAAAGTACAACTTGATAGCCAAACTGCCCGCATTGAACTTTGACATTTTTGCACAACAATCAGCAAACTAAGTGTTACGATCTTGCGAGGTTATTGTATGTTCATTTGCATTTTCATAACAGGTTAGACGGACAAAGTCAAAGCAGTCTTGGAAAACACATATGGCCAAAAGACCTGTGGTCCTGACACATGTGCACTGTCAATACTGAGCCGTAGAAGCAGGCTCTCCATCTGCACTGTTGACTGCCCTGTGGGGGAAGACAGCGAGGAAGCGAAAAAGAGCAGGTGAAATGCAGATATAAAGGGAGAGAAAGAGCGGCCGTGACAGAGCTGTAAAGGAGCAGCCCCTGTATGTAGTTACACAGAGGCCAGGGCTGTGTGCTTTTGTTGCTGCACGCTGGAGAGGAGAGCTCAGCGTAGGTGAGTGAGCCTGCAGATGATGGAGAAAATTGCAGTGTAGTGTCGAACAGAGGAGGCCGGTTACACAAAGTGAGGAAAGCTCTCAGCGAGGCTCGAAACTTACGAGACTGATCCCTCTCTTGTTGGGATTACTCTTCTTAATGAGAATCCCTCTTCAATTATACATCTTAAAATGACATAATAACTGTATTTAAAAAGGAATTATTTAGAAATACATCTTGATGGAATATATTAAGCACCAAGTCGTGTAAGTATATGAAGATAGATAGTGGTTTCTTACAAGATGAAGGACAGAAGAAGATTTTGTGAGCAGCAGTGCATTTTGGTTATAATTTTTTTCCATAAATGTGTTGATGTTCTTCATATCTGACCTTTAACCCCCCCGAGGTGTCAGCCTGCATCTCATTATAGCAGACAATAGCAATCGCTTTCCTAACCCTACCCACCAAGCCGCGCGGTTACATGGATGAGCTGCTCAATTCCAATTACGCTGCGGTGATTGCAACGTCGTCACAAAGCCTACAAAGCCTGCTCAATGGCGCACGACCACACAGACACACACACACACACACACACACACACACACACACACACACACACTGGAGAACAAGAGTGGCTAGCTATTGTTGACGCAGGGAGAATTCAGAGAGGCGACATCAATCTTGTCATCAAAAATCAACATGCTTGTTAGTCTGTGTGTTTGTGTGTGTGTGCGTGTTTAGAAATGAGATTCACCTTTTGGTCCGAGCGAGGTTTTACTGGACTGTGGGTCGATAGATCAATGTTGAGTGGAAGGCACACACTCAGCAGAGCCAGAATAGCCCTGGAAAGGCCACAGCAATCAGTCTTAGCCCAGCCTGTCCCCTAATCATCCAGTGGAGATTCTCATTCTGAATGGAGGCTATTTTTACAAACTGGTACTTGAAGCACTTCCAATGAAGTCAAATGTGCAGCAATTATAGATGTGGATAATTGAATGTGATGATGTGTTCGTTGTCTATTGTAAACCATGACTCTGTATTGCTGCTGTTTGATACTATTTTGCTATTTACCACTAGAAAGTATGGCTGTCATGGCAGCAGGTTGGACTTTGAGTTAATCTAACAATACTCAGAGAGGCAGAGGGCAGCAGATGTAATCTCAGTGCTTGAGTTAAACCTAAATGAGCAAAGCCAAAGCCACAGATTGCTAGCTGGCAAGCTTGAATGGCAAATAAATAAGCCTGATCAAAAAATGGCTAGCATTTATCGAGAGAGTGGGGCTTCATAATAACACTGTAGCTGCTCTCCCTTCACCACTGAGGTTGAACTCAAACAATCAAAATTGTTTCTGCCTCAGAGAAAAGCTTGTTTAACCAAAGGTCTGCATTATAGAAAAGTCTTACTCACTGTACTTCCTTTTCAGCTGCAATATAAGTCATCTGTAATTGTTATTAGTGTGGCTGTAACTGTAGTATAATTTAATACAGGAACATTTGGTTTGTGGATATTGGTACAAATTGCAGGAAAAGCAATTAATCACATTAGGCTAACTTCATTTCAGTTCAATTACAGTCTCATCTTGTAGGTTTTTAGCCTGGTGACCAGATCAGGGATGGATAAAGAGAACTGGATACAGTGTTAGAGGCTATCAAAGTTGATCAGTGGCACATGAAACCACGACTTCAGCCATGACTTTTGGAGAATTAAATTACCCAGATATTCCGCATTATCAGGCCCAAATACCACTAGAGACTTCACCGGCTGAGTGGTTAGCTTCCAGTGTAACCCATGGGTAATCTAATTGGGGACAAAATGATGTAATCATGCGGCTCTTCTAAACGAAATGTTATCAGACAGAATGGATCAAATCCCAATAGTGAAATGAGTCATTTCACAGGGGTTGTGATGCTCAAAAAATATATCCAGTGATATATAGATGTCTCTTTCCCATTGTCTGTCTATGAGTAAAAGTCTTTTGGGGCCCCATGTCATCATGTGACGGACTCAGTTGTAGATACACGGTTTGGCCACTATGTCAAATTGGCTTCAAAGTCGGGCACTCTTCTTGGAGCCCTGGATCAAATGAGAATTGGTGAAATTCAGGACAGGTGAGTGGGCGTAGTCACCTGGCCATGGAGGGAAAAAGAAACACATGACTGAAACAGTGTGTAAATCATTATCTGTTACATACAGTTAATTTTATTTTATTAATTTTATTAGTGTGGTGCCCACTCACATCTTTCATGTCAGATGACTCCTTTTCCATGGCTGCTTGCAGCTACACTTTGACTCCAATTGTCAGGACAAGACGGGATTCGAGATTCAGGACAGCTGCTCTTTATAAGGGGCTGTTCCAAATTTTTTAGGACATCTGGTCAACTAGTTTTAGCCATGTTAGCGGCATAGCTCTGTGACAGGTAATATCAGTCTGTCTCATGGTCGGTTGGTTGATCCACCACTTTGGTCCAGAGTAAAATAAAAATTGTTAGCAAAGCTGTTGACAAAGTAGAGTTAGCAGCAGTTTGAAGGAGTTTATACTATAATGCTAACATGCTGCTAAGACTAACTGAGACTGTGAACGCCTTTTAAAATATCAATGACATCAGCATGTTGAAATTATCATTGTGACCATGCTAGCATGCTGATGTTGTTAGCACTTAGCTCAAAGCATGTTTTTGCCTAAGTAGCCAACACCCTCGAGCTGCTAGCTTGTTTAAGTCTACTTTAAATCGACAGAGGCAGGGGCTAACAACACCTTATTGCAGTCTATCAGAATACTTAAATTGAATTTTTCTAAGTATAGTTGTGGGCCTAACTGTTTCATTCAAAGGAATAGGAGGTTAAAATGTTTTGATTTAGCCTATAGCCTGCACTGTGGGCCCTTGACCCACAAAATCGAATCATAATGGAAACCCCAGATTTATTTGAATTGTACAAACCATGAGCAGCCTACTGTAATTAAAGTCCTGAAAGTTGTACCCATGTATCACAATGCACACTTCAAAGGCACAATTCAGCTTGCTATACATTCACATTCCACACAATTGTGCAGCATAATGTGATTATTTGGCTGATGGTGGCACCGCTTCATTGATGCCGTTCATTTGAAAGCTGAATGAATGGCGCAGATTAAGGATCGTCTTTAATGCCATATGGGGGGGAAATTCATCATCTCGCCTTCCCACTCACCGAGACGCACGTATGTGTAATCCACCTCAGCTTTAGAGGTGGAGATTAGAAAACAGTTCAGTTGTCCTCTTATACAGTTTACAGCTTATATGGGAATCCAATGATGCATGTTTACATTGCAGTTAAAGAGATTCAGCTTAAATCTTCAGCGTGTTTCATCGTGCCTTCGTGTTTCATTTCTGGTGCATGGAAAATGGGAACGTTCGTCTGTGTGTAATTAATCTGTCTGTCTGTCTGTCTGTCTGTCTGTCTTTGCCACTCCACACTTAAATCTGAGGCATCCATCCATCCATCCATCCATCCATTCATCCATCCATCCATCCATCCATCCATCCACGTCTCATTCTGTCTAACCTTTCCATTCCACCTTCGAAGGTGGAAGGAATGCCATTAGGCGTTTTGCAATGCTTACTGTAATTGCGTTCCCAAGCTCAATTTTTAATCCAAGACAATTTAATTAACTTTGTGGTTTCCTGCTGGCTTTGATGCATTTAAAATGAAAAAAATGATTGGACACTTCCTCGGAATATTCCATCACTGGAAGGACGACTCCTGGGAGCGCTTCGCCGGTTGTCTTCTCTCATGTAGAAGAGCTACTGTGCTCAGTCCGCCCAGTCAAACCACAAAAAATATCTTCCCAAAAAAAAAAAAAAAAACAGTAAAAGCATCAGGCCTGGGATGCTCCTATTTTTTAGATCCAGATGGCGAGAGAAGCTGACAGCAAGATGTAGTAGAGTTGATGTGTTTTTTCTAATAAAGAAAGACTTACAGAGATTGTAAGAAAGATGGAAGTGCAGAGATGAGAGGTGGCACAGTATTAGGACGTGTAGTGTCGGGAGGAGGCGTCCTGCTGTCAGAGGCAGCGGTATATCTGTCTCAGATTATGTTGAGATGATGACTTCATCTTTACGGCCTGTTTATCTGCCCCGGATATTTACAGGACGACATGACAACAGCTCAGGCAGCAGGAGGGGAAGAGGAGGTTAGATGGAGCATTGTAGCTCCTGGAATATTACCGTGTGTGTGCAGTGGCGGATTATAAGACAGTTGGCCCCTGGGCACAGATATGCAAAAGCCTCCCCAAAACACAGGACTTTATAGTTGTTTAGCCTCTTTTTGGGTCGTTGTTTTGCATTTCGTCTTAGTCGTAATGCATCCTTTTGTGGTTTTGTGTCTCTCTGAAGTCATTTTGTGTTTCTTTGACGTACATTTTTGGTCATTTTGCATCTTTTCTTGGTCAGTATGTGTTCATTTGAGTGATATTTTACAGACATCCTCATACACTTTGGTCCCCTGGGCCTGTGCCTGGTAGGCCCATTCAGTAATCCTTCCGTGTGTGTGTGTTTACATGCTTGTACTGTATATATGCGTGCCTCTCCATTAAGTATTAATGCAAAGAGAATGACAATGCAAATCCTTGCACACTAATGGCACGCACATTTCACCCTTCTGTCACTCTTGTCTTGCTGTCATCTAAAATTTCTCTCTGTAACAATCTAGTCGAACATCCGTCTTCCAGCGTCTCCTCCTCCTCCTCCTCCTCCTCACAGACAACCCTCTTCATGGTGTCTTTCCACGCGCTAAACCTCTAATAGCTGTGTTTTGCTCAGTGATTTGCATTTCGGACTATTCTTCGCTGAAGCATATGCCTCTTTGAAGTGCCTCCAGATTTAAAAAAAACTGTTGTATTGTGAAGGCGTTGGCTATTTATTCAAGATGGCTTCATTTACATTGCGCTGCCCCCGAGGACTCGGAGGCTAAACTTGAAACAGGATGTAGTTTCTTTTAAAATCATCTGTCTTGCATAATTCATTATATTGACATTATCTGTGTTCACACACATTACGATGTATGTGAATCGTGGTTATGTCTGTGAATTGGTCTCAGAAGGAGGTGCATTTAACATGAATACATCTCTGTTTTCCATGGAGAATTTCTAGATAGGAAGCTTCCTGTAACGTTGGTTTTTACAATGAGTGTGTGTGTGTGTTATCCTAGTTGTCAGTACGCTAGCTCTCTACTTTCATCACTTGCCAGCATGTGTGTGTGTGTGAGAATGTGTGCCTTTGTAGCCTATATATGCCTATTTGTGGCTCCCTCCTGTGTCTATCCCAATCTATCTCACCCAAATGTGTGTGTGCACGCATACCTATGTGTGTGTGTCAATGTGTCACAGCAAAAGAGAGAGAGAGAGAGTGAGAGAGCTTTGCTGGAAGGAAACAGCTGTCTCTCTGTATGTCAGGCCTGGGATCTGAAGGGGTAAGGGAGTATCAGAGGAGGAGGAGGGAGGAGGATGAAGAGCACTGCAGTGCCCGGGGAGCTATGACAGCCATCACACTTAGAAACTGCGACACACATAACCTGAGCCACACACACACACCTGGATCACGGTGTGAAGGTTGTTTCGAGAGCCTTTGGGTGTTTGTGTCGCGCTACTTAAAAATCCTCGAGTGACATTTCATTATGGCTGCTCACACTCTGATTGAAATCAGCTGGTGTCTTTATATTTCAGGTATCGATGGTTGTCAGATTCTTATAGTCAGCGTGGAGGAGCCGTCATGCAAACAGCCAGCGTGTGTCATTTAGACTCTCTGTTGTGTTCTGTGCCTTTTGATGAAGAATTACTTTGCAATAATCAATTGAGCATTCAAATGAGAAGAAACACTATTAAATTATATGACAGGTTTTAATGGAGTGTTGTGATGAAGCTGCAGGGAGGAGCTTTCATCATGTCAGCGGCAGATAACATAACTGGCTCGTATCCAAGTTGAAAGAAAAAACTTGTTGATGTGATGTGTAAGGTTGCTACACCTGTCTTTGTTTCTTTTTTCCTTCCTTCCTTCCGCCCTTATTCTTAGCTTCCTCCTTTCATCTTTATTTCTTTTGTGCTTTTGTTGTCTCATTCTTTCTCTTTTCTTCTTTCGTTCCTTTTTTCTGTCAGTATGTTCCTCTTTGTTTCTTTCTTTCTTTCTTTTCCTTCTTCTCTATACTCTCACCTTTTCTTTCCTTTCCATTCTCTTCTTTCCTGCCTTTGTCTTTTTTCTGTTGTTCCTTTGTTTCATCTGTCCTTTCCTTTTTACGTCTGTTTTTCTTTCCAAACTTCTCTCCCTCTTTCTTTCCTTATTTCCTTATATATATATTATGTGCTTCCTTCCCTCTCTCTTTCCTCCTTTCCATCCATTTTATTTTCTTCCTTCCTTCTCTTGCTCATTCTTTCCTCCCCCCTTCCTTCTTTCTTTCTGTCTTTCCTTTAGTTCCATCCCTTCTTTCATTTTAATTTTCCTTTCCTTCCTTACTTCTTTCCCTCTTTGCTCTCTTATGTCCATCTCTCCTTCACATGTTCCTTATTTCCAGCCTTAGTCCTTTCCTTATGTTTCATCTGTCACCGTTCTTTCCTTTCTATTTGCACCTTTACTTCCTTGTTTCTTTCCCTTTTTCTTATTTCCTTTTTCCTTTCCTTCTTTCTTTCCCTCTACCCATCCTTTCTCCTGTCTTTCTGTCTTTCTCTGCCTGTCCTTTCACACTCAAACACCAAATGTCATGTCTGTGTACCACCATTCAGATCACTTACTCATACAAAATAACCTGTCACACTTTCCCATTTGTGCGCCAAATCCGTGTTGCAGACATGAGATTACAGCAGTGACACCGGTAAACGGTAACACGTATCGTGGGATGCAAACGGGCAGGTACGCCCGTCTCATATGCTGGTGAAAGGCTTTTTTCTCAATTTATCAAATGTCATTGCTCAAAAGGTCAGCCTTCACATGCGTTATGCTTGAGATAAAACAATGCGCCGCCTCCTCTCATCTCCAGTCTCCCTGTGGTGCTTTTTTTTTCTCGTTTTGTTGACCCATAGATGGGATTCGCTATCTTACCCTCTCATGCATTTAAAGCTTACCTGCCTCCTTGCAGCTCAGCACCCCCCTCTTGAGGTTTCAAAACCTCTTTCAAGCCACCTCTGTGTGTATGTGCGCATGTACAGTACAGTATGATCCTATATTTGTGTATGAGTGTATAGATGTGCAGGGATTTTGTGTGAGTGTGCGAGTGTGCTCTCACTTTGCCATGCCCGTGGGTTTGACGGATGATGTGTGACAAGTGTGTGGAGTCAGCCCTTTGGTGGGAACCCGCTGGGGCTGGAAGATGCCCTTGTCCTTTTATATTTTACAGCATATCTTTTTACTCCTCCACTGTGCGCACTGTGGCCTCCGACCATAGCTATAGGCTTATGGTGATCGATTGGCAGTTTGACTTTGAAACTAGATAAAACTCTCTCCGCGCTACGCCCAGATGCACTGTGGCACGCTGATACTTTGGGTTTTATACATCACCTTGGATGAGATATTCACTCTTATTGTTAAGTCAGAGGAAACAACATTCTGATGTGTTGTTTCCACAATTCAGCTCGGATGAGACGGAGTATTGGAGAAAGATACTGGAGCGTGAGCGAGGATTGTTCAACGGTGAGCAGGCCGGACTGTGAAAAACGATGAAAAGAGAAAGAAAATAAAGCCCACTGTATCTCCAGTTGTGTGGAAGGAATTCACAGTGAAATGCTTCATGCATAATGCTGAGCTGTCACAACTCCTGGATTCTTCATAATGGATGACTCGTAGCCACCGGGATGCAACGCAGAGAAAAGGGAGACATGGATTTAGGATGCGAGCGCCCAGAAGTGCTCAACTAAAGGCACATTTGGAATTGTGTTGAATATATGTAGCAGCTGGTAAGGTGAACAAGATGCTACGCCATATAACATCACATGTTGGTGGCTGTAATTACTGTAAGCAGGGAGAGTTAAAGGAGGTCTCCACCAGTTTATTACGAGTTAAATAATTTCCTCTGTGGCTATAGAGGAGTGTCCTTTAGGCCCTGTCGACATGTGAACAGATATTATTAAAAGGGGATATATTCATCCACGTCTTGGCCTCTCGTCCACACACAAACAGAGTTTTAGGTCACTAAAATAGAGATTTTTGAAAACATCTTCTACAGTGTGGATTTTTCAGAATTCCGGTACTTTGTATCTGTAAGGAAATGTGAGACAGAGTATTGGGGAAACGGTGACATCGTCTCCTCAATTTTTGCATGTCTATTCTTGCTTTGTGTAATGAGCATAAGCTAAACAAAATTTTGTTAGCACTGCTTGGCCCAAAGACTAGGGTCGGGTACCAAACTTAGTACTTTTTAGGCTACCGACCAAGTTACGTCATAACTATAGAGTACCGATTCACGTTAAATCCATTGGTGCAAATGTCGGTACTTGAGAGAGCGCATCTCCGTGAGAATGCTGGGTTTAGACAAGAGCCGGAAGTGCCGTGAAGCACCCCAAAGCTCGGAAGGCAGGCACCAAGCTCTGAGGCCGACAATGGAGCTCCATGGAGCCGGCAGATTCAACTTCAGACAAGATGCAGAAGCTTCCTGAAGCTTGCCACGGAGCTTCGCTGTCACTCCATCAGCTGCCCAGTGAGCCAAAACTGTTGCGGCAGCATATATCTACTGCGATAGTTAGCCAGACGAGTGGACGCATATATTCAGAATTAGTTTTCAGTGTACTATGTCACCTCTGCAGCTGGATAAAAAACTACATTTTTGTTATTACAGAGAAAGTAAAGTACCGAAAAGAAGTACCACTTGGTACTGGTATTGAGTTCCAGGTAGCAGTGCCTTATCAGTTCAAATGTGAATGGTTTCCAACTCTGGATTACTACTTTACACTTAAGCTTAGTATTCCTGCACCTCCACATGGGCAAATGTAGTTAGCTGCTGCTCCCAATCTTATTTTATCTCTAAAAGTTGGCCAGAAACAACAGTTTTGGATCAGGCCTGATCGAACAGATGGTGGGATCATTTCAGATTGGGATTGTTGTAGATGAGGAATGGTAGGAAGACATTAGCATGTCCAGAGCATCACTTGTATCTTTAAGTGAGCTCCTTCATCCTTGTATTGAAGGGGAATCAACGGTGATGAAATCTCTAGACGGTGTTTAGACGAAGGTAATGTTTACTACCTTTGTAATGAGGGGAGAATGTGGAAGACAGATAATGCCGGCAAGCATTTGGAGTTGTTTCGCATTCTAGTGTGGACTGAGATATTTTGTAAAACAAAGATCATGTGGACAAGTGTTTTATTAAACAGGGAAAAAACATCTGTTATTAAAAATATGTGTGGACGGGGCCAACATCTTTTTTTTACTTCATCAGGCTGATCTTGGTTTAGGTTTGAAGACCACTTGTGTTTGACAGAATGTCTGCCTAACAAACAGGGGCATGAAGTTTGGAAGACGTGGGTATTAGCCAGGCAGCGGACATCTAATAGAGCTATATCTTTGCATTGTGGGGAATGTAGGATCTGACCTTTTTGGAGCTTGACTTTCATCAGTGAACTGAACACAGCAGAGTCACGCTGCAGGTTTACCATCCAGGTGGTTTTATACCAAAGGGATGACACATCTAGCGTTGAGCCTTGCTGTGTAGGAGTACGCCTTTCAGCTTCAACTCATCACTGAAGACAGGAAAGTGACCAACGCCAGAATATTATTTGGACAGAGTGAATCTGAGTGTTTTTATTTGCAGCTCCAGGCAAAATACCTTTTACTGATTTGATGTCAATAACAGGGCAAAAGGAAATGCCTCTTCCTTATTTCCCCTCCTTCCTCTCTCTTTCTGTCTCTCCTGCTGGTGTTGCAGAGGTCAGCTATGCACTGTATGCACAGGTAGATTTTCCAGATGCAACGTTCTCATTCACCTTTATATTCTCACACTGCTGTGTGTTTGCTACGAGACCTCCGCTGCCCCACTGGCTGCTGGGGCCCCTCGGAGCGGAGCCAAGAAACTGTCTGGCCACCCAGTGTAAACTATGTGTTTACAGCGAGGCCAGGGTCACACTAGGCATGCTCGAGTCAGTACGTCTCACCTGCTGCCCATGATAAAGGATCTGATGTTGGCGTAGACAGCTGGCTATAGTGGCGCCACCAAACCCTACTTCAGAAAATACTCTATTTCTTCTGTCCTCACATAACAACGTTTGGCAGTTATACTCTGTCTTGCTGAGGGGAAAGAAATGTATGCTTCTCCTGGCAGCCCGGTGCAACATATCTACTTATCATTCAGCATAAATCCGCAGTGGATTTGTAAATATTTTAAAGGTTAAGCTCAACCAGGCGGTCCAAAGTAAAAGGAACGAGTAGCTTTTGAGCAACCACCATCTCTGCCCTCCTCTCTGTTTTCACTGAGCTTAGTGCATACTGTGTACTCAAACATTTATAGACTTTATAATGTGGTCATGCATTTATGTATGTTTTCCCTTGCCTTACGTTGGCGGCGCAGCTTCCTCGAAACAACATGCCTCTAATGGTTTGCTTGATCAGAACACACTCAGATTTGGCTGAACACAGGTGCTGCTGTTAGAGGAGTCAGACATAATGTTACGTAAGGGCTGCATATTTGTTAGTTCAAAGAACATGCAGAGACATCTTCTGTGGTTTGTCCTCTTAACTGTCCCTGGTTATTCTCCCCATTTAACTCCAGCGCCTTTGTCACACTTTATCTCTTCTACTTTTTTCTTCATCTCTTTTTAGTTCCCGGACAGGGGGGGGGGGCGTCATGCCATGCTCTAAATAACTTTATTGACATTTGAATTGGATGTGGATCACGGTAATTATCCAGCCTTCCTGCTTCCTGGCTGGCATTCAGCGAGAGGAGAGCGTCGGTGCAGCCGGGGCCACAGGCAGAGAAATTTGTCTCAAATGCAAACACATGCCCGTATTCACATGCTCTTCACTCATATTAGCATTCACTGAGTCACAGAAAAGCAGTGACACAAAACGTGCACGCCTCATCGAGTTGTGTTTTGGAGCTTAAGAATAGAAGCGCGGATAAAGCAGCTTATTGTGGTGTCCTCCCCTATAGAGACAGCGATGTAGTAGCACTATGTGAAATATGTTCGTGGATTTCTTTAAGGCTGAATGACTATGAATCATTGCAGCAGAATGTTTGCTCATGCTTATCCCCCAAGAAATCTCCATGACGACGCTCCTGTACGGTCAGCACAGTCATGAAATACTGGCAGGTTAGAGCTCCACTATTAGACATTTTGTCTGTGGTGCTTAAATATAGCTGCGGGCTTTTATCTTGTGAATGTGAAGAGATTATCTTTATTTTACAACACATGATCATGTCAGGCAACGCTGGAAATCAACTTATCAACATAAGAGCATATTTGCCTTACTTATTTTTGATGCTGTGTCATGTTGTTGTTAAATATAAAAACACAGTACTCTCAATTTTTGAACTGATTTCTCTCAAGATTTACTTGCAATCATGGTGTCAGGGAGTGATTCAAAGGAATAGTTTGAGATTATAAAATACACTTGTTCGCTTTTTTTTGCCAAGCATTAGATGAGAAGGTTGATACCACTCTTATACCCTTCCATTAGATATGAATCTACAGCCAAAAGTTAGCTTAGCTTAGCATACAGACTGGAAACAGAGGGAACAGCTAGTCTGGCTCTGTCTGAACATAACAAGAATCTAAAACTCACTAATTAAGTCTTCACCACTTACATGACTTTATGGAGTATCCACCGGTTGCCTGGTAACTTCAAGGTGCCTATAAGACTTGAGGATGTCCCTGCATTCGGCTAAGAAAAAGTCCTACACACAACCCCGTTTAACACAAAACCGTTTTTTCTAATTTACTCAATACTGCTGGATAGTATATTAAATTCTATCATGAATTTCCTGAGTCTATAACTCTCAGCTCTTACTGGGAACTAAAAATAATGATAATTTGTGGGTGTTCGCAGTTCGCACTTATGCTAACGCCTTCACTGAAAAAAATATTTTGCACTTTACTTCTAGTAAATCTGAGGTGTCATAGTAAGTGAAAAGAGCCTGAACAAAAAGATACGGTTTTAAGTGGATTAAAAAAAGCTCCATGTTGTGAAAAACACCACAAGTTGCTGTTTTCACAACACTGAAGATGAAACATGGTAATTTGTGAGCTTCAGAGGTGCAGGTAGGTGTTTTTATCTTTTGGAGAAAGCCAGACTCGCTGTTTACACCTATTTCCAGTAGGGTTGGGTCGGTATGAGAAAAAAAAAAAAAAAACGGTCAGGTTTTTGTGAAAAACCGCATCAAGTTGGTAATACTGGATTTTCGCCACTTGGGGGTGCAATTGACTCATTTAAAATAAAAAACAACCATAGGACAACAGAGTGACAATAACACGTTGTTTCTTTTATTCCTTACAAATAAATTTGCAGGTTTAGCATATTGGCGCATTCTTTGATTTCTTCGAGACTAAATCGTCCGTCATTATCACTGTTAAACAAACTCCAGGCTACAGTAGAGGCCTTGGTGCATGCGCACTTGCATCCCCTAGCTCAGTCCCTGCCCCACCCCCCCCTCTCTCCTGCTCACTGTGCGCTTGGCGAAGAAGCAGACACAGGCTGTAAAAAGACGTATGTGGTCTGGTCGGTCTCAAAAAAAAAAAAAAAAAAAAAACTCCGTCCAAGACGGAGTACCGAACCGAATTGGTATTACCGAGAACTGACCCAACTGCCACATTTCCACATTCCACATTGTACGGCTCCACCTACATCGACTTTTCCAGGTTTCTATTGGTAAAAGTCGTAGATACTACCTGATACTTGTTTTGCTACAACCTCAGTCGAAGATCCAAGTGAGCTGAAACACTACTAGAAGGTGTAGTTAAAACACTGCAGACTCTTGGGAACTGTCACCAGATGTCACTTGCACAGCTTGGTACAGCCTGCACAAAGCCGCCATTTTTAAATAGCCAAGCTACCACCAATAGCGGCTGCAGTTTTTGTATTTACTCGCCCCAGATTTTTAAAAATTGTAGGGTGCAATACTGCTTTGCAGAGAAAAGGATCCAGTGAGTGACATATTGAAGATGATATCATGGTAGTTTCATGTGGCGTCGCTGTGGTGATCAGCTGAGAATCATGCCTACACTTAAGGGGTACTACCTGCAGTGGAAATAGAGATAAGAACCTGGTACCAAAAGTGAGGTGAGTCGAGTTGAGTTGAAACATGCAGTGAAAATGAGGCACGAGCTAACCAGCTGCTGACAGTTGCTTCATTTTTAGCGTATGTCCATGATACTGGTATTGATCTTCTCAGCAAGAAAGCCAATAAGTGCATTTCCCAAAATATCGACCAATTTCTAAGTTGCCATGGACTAGGAATTGTCAACTGGACAACAACTAAGGAACACATCAACATGTCTATTTGGAGAATGAAAGGCTTCTTATTTAATTGAATATCAGTTTTGACCCTTCCACCTCGCATACACTTCACCTCCGACACTAATTTTCCCAACATTTGGCAGGAAATAAATCCAGGACGTGACATAGCACAACTGTCCCTGTTGATAAAAGAGTTGTATCCCCTTCATATGCTGGACTGAATGATATTGTCCCGTTGCGGGAGCTGAGCTGCACTGGTGTAAATAGACACTTTACTCTGCTTTCAAAGTCAGTATCATTTTTCCTTGATGTGGAGCGAGAGCTGTGTCCCTGAAGCAAGGCCATCCAGGAGAAGAGAGCGATACAATCAACAGACAGCGCTTGGCTTTTACTGGCAAACAACTGCGTGGACGTGACGGATGAGCGTGAGAGAGGAGTGGGGAAACTGAGATTGAGAAATGTTAAAGGGAGAAATAAGTTGATGCTGATCATGGCAGTCTAGTGTGAAAACGCTTGCTAAATACTCCTCTATAAGCTCAGTGTACCACATGATGATTTTCTGTTTGGTCAAACTTCCACCCATCTGCATGTGGCTGTCTGTCAAATGCTCACAGGCAGATTGAGGATGGAGAAAGATGAGAGAAAGACTGATAAAGAGAGGAGGAAATTGGAGAATTTTTAGTAGATGAGTGTGTTTCTGGGCTCCATGTTGGGTTAGTTAATGACTGGTGCATATGTCAGCCATGCAGCTGCAGAGTTACAATCAGCCAGCCAGCTGAGGAAAGCGACGGATGGAGTGGAGAGAGAGAAAGAGAAAGGGAGAGGCAGACAGATATAAAGTATTAAGAAGAAAGCAGAGAAAACAGTTCTGCGTGAAGGAGTGCGGAGAAGCAGAGGAGGTGAGATAGAGGATTTTGAGCGAAATAAACAGAGAGAGGCATCCGGAGGGAATAGAGAGAGAGAAAGAGAAGTTGCCAAGATAGTTTCCATTCTTCTCATCCTCCCTCAACTAGCTGAAGCAGAAATGGCAGAGGCTGCAGTCCAAATCATTACACTCAGCTGCCTTCCTGGAAAGTATTTACTGTTGTCAATGAAAAAAGCAAAGAGAAGGCAGTGTGTATAAAAGGAAAAATAACTCAAATATGCAGCTCCTCTGTAGAGAGATTGCAAGTTGATGATGGTCTGCAATGCCGTCCTTGTATTTCCCAAAGACATTAACATATTCTCTATACCTCGCACCTTCTCACAAAGTCTTTTCACCCCCTTCCTTTGACTTCGCCTTTTCACCCCGGCTGTCCTGTCTGTCCTGCCCCATCTTGGCCGTCCTCCATCAGCTCTGGGATTTAAGCCTTTAAGAGCCTCTTTTCCCTCCAGTAAGAGCTTTAAGGCAGAATGTGCGTGGAAAGCAGTTTTTTGGGGAAGGATCAGAGCCGGACAGAAATAGGTACAGATCGAGAACAGGAGTGGGTGCTTCAGGAGGAAGTCTCCGACCTTCGATTGTCCCTGCTTCTTGTTGCCCCACAAAACACCCACAGTAACTCCGACAAGGGGCCTTTTTTGTGAGGCAAGGACACGAGTTTATTGTGTCTCGGTTATTGCTCACAAACGCTGTTCGCAATATTAGGTACACAGGTGTAAAGCCAAAGTGTTTTATCACAGACTGGGCTCCTGTGCAGTGAGACGTCTTTGGAAATGGGAAGTTGTGTTGAAGAGATGTATTGATTTGAACTCAGTGCACCAATATCAGGGTGCAGAATACCCAGCAAATACTGTAATATGAAATTCCTTTTAGTATGGCTTCTTACATACCTGCATTGTCTCGTGAAGTCCAGACCCACATATATAATGTTAAACCAGAGGTGGAGTGGAGGGGTGGCTTCTGGGGCTCCAGCCCTGACTGTTTTCTCAAAAGCCCTGAATCTTTTAGGTTTGTAAGATACTTTCAACTTGATGTCATTTCCCCTAAATCTCTCTGACAGGACTGTGTCAGACTGACAAATCAGTGGAGCAAAAGCTCTTACTTATCAATTATTAATGCTTTAAAACATCTTACTTAAACAACTTAAAGCACATTTTTGCCTCTTTTATGGTGGCTGGAGTGAAAATTAGTCATGCTCAACATTTGTTGTGGTTTGATGAATGATGAAGACAGTCGGAGAACAGTTAGCTACAAGATAGGATGTAGGCTCTACAGGATTTTTTTTTTATCTTAGCGGCAAACATACTTTTCCCAAAGAATTTTAGGCCTCATATTATCTCAAGTGGCTTGAAAAATAGTGCATATAGCTGTCTTAAATGGGATAAAAATCCACTGGGGAAGCATGCCCCTGGACCTCCCTAGATTTGGGCTAAGCCCCTAATGTTTACATGAGGCTCTGCCCCTGTCTTAGACCAGTTTACAAAGAAAAGATATAGCAACCAGCTTCTCAAATGTGCACATTTTCAGTTTGTCTTAGCCTTTTATGAAAGTGAATACATTTATATGAATACATTTGGCTTTTGAACTTTTTGCCAGACAAAACTAATCTTTTAAAGACATCATTTGGGACCTATGGGATCTTCTGACGGGCATTTTCTTGCCACTGACACTCTGTAGACCAAGAACTCATTAGGCTTGAGATAGACTTGCTTTGAGCTACACATTTGTGTGCTCATGATAGCTGCCTCACATATCCTGCATCTTCCAGTTCCCTTGTCTCAGAATCAACAGATTTTGTGAATGAGATTTTGGTTAGATCCCTGAAATAAGGTGTGAGGTTAACACAAGCTCAAGAGGCTTTGTTGTTTGTTTGTTCTAGAACATAAAATCCGCCAGTAAATACCCCACTCATAAATTTTTTGAGGCCTTTACGTGTCTTTAAATGGTTGCTAACAAGTGGCGAAATGGGACTACAGAACGTCATCATGCTGAACACAGCTTTATAGCCTCGTTGTGAAGGTGATGTTAGGTCATTTGACTGTGGTGTAGGGTTTTTTGTAGCTTTTTACTTCTGGTGATTGCATTTAAGCCTCAGAAATCATACAAGTGGCCACAGAGGTTGTTTTCTGCAGTAATCCTAAACGTCATCCCTGTTGCACTCCATATAGTAACCTCATCGAGTGACGCCATGTTTATTGTTCACATCATGCAAATCTGAAGGTTCTGTATGGTCTGACTTCTATGGTATGCCTTCTGGTGGAATCCTCCGTACATAGGCATGTATGTGAACAATTCCGTTCAGAATGCAGCTGGTTGCCTACGCAATTGCATGGTTAAAATCCAGGTACACCTCCAGCCTGAGTTGCAGCTTCAGTTTAATATGTTGCACTGTCAGGTGAACATGGAACCTTTTGCATATTGCTGACTGTCGAAACCTCGGCTTTGCATGACAGCTATACCTGACCTCTATGCTTTTTTTCTCCTTGTGTCTCTGCAGGCAGACCCGGGACCAGGAGACCCCACCAGACTTCTTCTATTTCTCTGACTTTGAACGACACAACGCAGAGATCGCTGCCTTTCATCTGGACAGGTAAGTCAACATTAGACAGTCTCATGGGTGTGCGGTACATGTTATCTGGGGCATCACGTTGTCATGGTCATCTGTCTGTCTTCTCTGTCGTTTTGAACCACATGTTCTTCTCTGTAACCACCAGCTAAAGGGGTACAAATTTTTGTAGATAATTTTGATAACGCCTTTAAAAGTATGAGCTACCCTTGGTTTCAGAAATGGTTGTTTTGCATCTCTTTCAGCAACATTTTTTCAGGTAAAACAAATCTTTATGCAGTTTGTCCTATTTTAGTACTCCACTGATTTAGCATTGCACTCATAAATAACACTGTCAGACTCGCGGTGGACAGTTTTTTAAAAAAAGAGGATCAAAATCGATGCAGCAGAGCCAGAGATATCATCTTTTTTTATTCCATGCATTCTTCTTCCTTGTCAAAGCCCGGTGGCTACATTACCCTCAGGGGCAGCAGTGGATGTCTGGTGCAGAAACGGCCTCAATGCTACAACCACTTTCAACTAAATAAGGAAGAAATCCAATGTTCTTGAATGTGCTCTAACTCCTTCAAGCCCAAGTGCTTCTTTCCATCCTTGAGGGCCAACGTCCTGCAGGTTTGTGTTCCTCCCTGATTGCTAATTTGCTTCTGCTCGTGTCAGCTCATTAACCACCCGGGAGGAACAAAAACCTGCAGAACACCAAGCCAGAACTGAGTACCTTTGTTTTACAGTAGAGCTTTAAGATATGTGTTTGCGAGGAGACTCGTGTGTGTGTGTGTGTGTGTGTGTGTGTGTGTGTGTGTGAATGCAGGCAGAGCTGCAGGCATACTCCATTTCTCTTCTGTGTATGAACCCCCTCCACGCACTCCACATTTTCTCCGTGCTTATTTGTACATTTTGCTTCTCCTTCTCGCAGCTTCTGTCCCTCAGAAACTCATCTTTTTTTCAATCGCAGCGAGCGGTGTGAGCCGGGGCCCGTGCAGCACAGCCTGCGAGCTCCGAGAGGCCATGAGTCATAGAGAATGAATGCCGCCCTCCCGCAGCTAGCATCTGACTGAACAATGACTGCAGCCTCCTTGCTTTGCTAACCACCACGCTCCCTGACTTCACTGCCTTTACAAGGCTAACACTTTACAGCCGGCCTGCCCATCTGCCTGCTCCAGAGACTTTAATGAAAAGAGAAAACCTCACAAGGCTCTCTGATCGACCAGAGGAGGAGTTTTAGCGCCGGCGTTGCTATTAAAGCAGAGCTGACGTCACTGTGGCTGTATGTTGTTATGAGCTTGTGTTGGAGTGTGAATGCTTGTGATACAAGATGATACTGGGGTCACACACACATACACACACACGTCTATTCACATACATGCACACACACAATGGGGCCACAGCGGGTAGTGGTGTTGAATCTCCTTTTCCTTCAGGCACAATGACACAGTTCAGCAGCAATTGCATTAGCAGCAGCTTTCTTCACCAGTCTGCTACACATCTGGTCCTCCTCTATACACACACACACACACACACACACACGCATGAAAATACGCTCACACACTCCCGGCATATGTGTGGGTTAAGGGGAAGAGGAGGAAACCAAAGGCATGAAAGGCCCTGTGCCCATTCTAAATATAAGCCAGGCAGGGTTTGCCAAAAGCAGCGCTTTATTTTTTTTTCCTTATTTTGTCTGTTCTAAATTAGAGCCTGGCTACAGAGCTGCTGCTGCTGCTGGTGCAGAGGCTTAGGCTACACTGCCTCCCAGGGGGCCCGCAGACACACACAGGCTCTTTTTAAAAGTAGCATTCGCACCAGCGTGTGTGAACACATACACACAGAACCACTGTCTTTTCCTATATAGGCTACACTGCTGTAAGCATCATTAATTATGTGATTGGATTTAAATGGGAAGTGCACTTGGTGTTGCTGCATTAGGTGGGGGAAAGAGAGCAAGCAGCTATAAAGATATGACCTTAAAATATTAAACTATATAGCTACAAATTCATGACACCCACAGGCGTCATACTTTTTTCAGCTGGGAGTATATGAGATGAGTCCCGCTGTTGTTTGTGCGCAGCTCTCAGCGGGCCTCTCTGTCCCACCCTGAATGTAACACAGGTTTAAAATGGCCACCGCTGGGGGAATAAGGTTTATCAAAGGGACAAGGATGGAGGAAAAAGTGTGGGTGATGAACGGAACTGAAGCCAGCCCTAGCTGTTCCCTTTAGCATGGCAGCAGGCCCGGGCCCAGCAGGCCAGACTGTGCTCTGCGGTGCCTCATTCTGTGTCCGAGGATAGAGACATGACTGTGTGCGTCTGTCTCACCCCACCCACCACCACGCCGCTTGATGGCATCATTTATATGGCAAGCCCTCTGTTAACGGCTCTCCTTCTCCACCAGGTTCTCCCATATCTCTCCTTCTATTCCCCTGGCTCCATCTTTAATCTTGGTCTCTCTTTCCGTGTCTCCCTGCCCTCGGGCCTCGGCCATTAGGTGTTGTCAGACGTATTAATATTTAAAGAGCCCGTGCTGATGTTGTAGCCGTGTGGTATTGACTACAGGAGCCACACATGCATAAAATAGGCATGTGGCACGCACACGGGAAGACAGTCACGCCATCTTTGAGTAAAACCTATATCTCAGAATATATTAAACCAGAGAGCTGTGTGGAAGTTAAAAATGGGTTTGATGTAGAATGATAGCCACATAAAAACCACATAGGTTTACCACCATGTGGTGTAACTGTCAGGTCAGGACTTGTGTCACAGTGCCCCCTGTTGGCAGTGACAGTGAATTAACTGACTGTGGTGTGCAAGTGGCTGTGTGCCCCAGTGGCCTAATGGATAAGGCACTGGCCTCCTAAGCCAGGGATTGTGGGTTCGAGTCCCATCTGGGGTGGTATGTCTTTACTTTCCAAACCTACATACAGCATGTCCTTGTTGATCAACCTGCTTTACGTGGGGGCCACCCTTGCAAAACTGCAGGAGATCTGTGGCAAATTAATAAATGAATACTGATAATATTTATCAGAGAAAAATCCAGTTATGGTAGCCCTGCGCAGGTCAGGTGTACACAAGGGTGTTTCTGGGATTTGAGGACATTCGCGGCCTCGCCTGGACCTCTGTCGGGGGGTCCTGGGGTCCCTCTCCTCGCACTCCTGCACTTTTTGTGTAATTTATTTTTATTGTGAATTAGAAAATGGTCAGCAGGCCACCTGGCACCCTATCACAGGCCAAGATTTGGCCCAGGGACCATAAATTTAGTATCACTACTCTACAGACACTTTTTCAGTGGGTCACATAAAGAGCCCTGTGGATGATCATTTACTCAAACTCTCTTTACATTCTCCAAATAAGTAAAATAAAGCAACATTTTCAGGGTTTTTGTCAGCCAACTGGCACCATTTAAAGAATGCTGAAATAGCTATTAGTGGTTCCTGTTTGCAGTCTATCCATGAATGTACAGACAACTCTTACACTTTTACTTTGATATGGAAGAAAACCCCCAAAAAATGTCCAAATGTTCCAAATGTCTCAGACAAGTTTTGGAGTCATGAGGAGCATCTTTTTTCTCTATGATTTCTAAGTGGATTCATGGACATTTATTTGCAATGGAGATATTCCATTCCATATCTTAGGAAAGTGTAAGTTACACTGAATCTAAAAATATCTCTGTCACGTCTTTGTGTGACTGAGTCATGACTCTGAGAAGGAGTGTGGTTTTCAATGCAAATTGCAGCAATTAGGTTAAAGTATGTTAATTGCCTCCATTAGCACTGTGTTTGTGTTCAGCCACTGTTTGAACACCTCTACTGTATTCTGAAGGCAGACTGTAACCCCTCAGTATGTGTCCCTGTCCTGTAGGATCCTGGACTTTCGTCGCGTCCCTCCTGTGGCCGGCAGGCTCGTCAACATGACGAAGGAGATCCGAGATGTCACGCGAGACAAGAAGCTCTGGAGGACGTTCTTCATTTCACCAGGTACAAACCGAAAAAACGGGCAGTTATTGGTTTTCAGAAACACATCTAGGAGGAAGAAACTTTAACCAAGATACCATGAAATTGATTTTGCTACATCCACAGAATTGATGTAAAAAACGCTACACACATTTCAGTTCAGTCCTCTCTTTAGTTTTCTATCATGTGTACCCCAAGACTGAGGGACACACGCTGTTATACAGTCATCAGTTGAGATTATTTGGCGATCTCAGAGGAGAAAAATAATAATTAAATGCCATCTGTGCAGTCTTCAACAATATCTTTTCATCATGCAAAAGTTAAAGCCAAGCAAAAATGAACAGTTTTCCTTCTTGGTAATGTGGAGCAAAGCCCGTTCTGTGCCCTGAATTACTGGGATATTAATTTGCATGGGATTAGTATTATCAGGGGACTTTAGCTTTGCCAAAGCACGACAGTTAATTAGCAATGCAACTTTTACTTTACATATTATACACATGGAAAACTTCCACAGGATTAAAACTGCTGACAATCTCAGCAATTAATACAAGTCACTGGATGTCTCCAGGTAGTTTTAATCGTGTGAAAGTTGGCCTTTAAATATATGTGGTGTGCATTTCAAAAGGCCAGAGAGAGTGTGTCACTTTTCATACTTGTTACAAACAATGGTTTAGCAAAGCAGCCACAACATGTTTTCTTCTTCCCACTCTCAGCCAACAACGTGTGTTTCTACGGAGAGTGTTCGTACTACTGCTCCACTGAGCACGCTCTGTGCGGTAAACCAGACCAGATAGAAGGATCCCTGGCTGCCTTCCTCCCAGACCTGGCGCTCGCCAAACGCAAGACCTGGAGGAACCCGTGGAGACGCTCCTACCACAAACGCAAGAAGGCAGAGTAAGAGATCGATCCTGCACTCAGACAGTGCTGCGTTGGCTGAAAGAAGCAGACACTGAGAGATTCACAGTAGAGTCCTGTAGGTCCGGCTATCAGAGGATATTTATTACACTCACCAGGAGTTCTGTGGTGTCTAAGATATCATGTAAATCAATTCATAGCTGACTGACATCCAATGAAACAATTTGCACAGATTATGCCACGGAAGAAAACACTTAATTGCGATCTTGTTATGATAAGAAAAAAAAAATCTTAGTTTCCCTAAAATCATCTCAAGAATAAATTGGAACAAACATGTTAAAAGGCGGAACAAATTGGATTTTGGCGATGTGTTTGCAAAGCAGATGCATAAATTCTGATAAATTAAAAATGTGAACAAGATATTAATGTGATATGTTGAACTCTTCAGATGGGAGGTGGACCCGGACTACTGCGAGGAGGTCAAACAGACTCCACCGTATGACAGCGGGACACGACTGCTGGACATCATGGACATGACCGTCTTTGACTTTCTCATGGGTGAGTATGACCATCTTATGGTGGTCTCTCGCACCGTTTCAGAAGTCAATAGTAGGCGAGACATTGTTGTAGACCTACTGTACACACGCATCATATAACTACAGACACATATGTGCTCTCTGTCATCCCTCTTGGCTGAATTGTTTACTTGTATCCCAACACAGGAAACATGGATCGCCACCATTATGAGACGTTTGAAAAGTTTGGAAATGAGACCTTCATTATCCACCTGGACAACGGCAGAGGGTGAGACACCGCATTATAACTCAAGAGGCTGAAATAAAGAGACTGTCAGACTGATTGTCATTCAGAGATGTGCTGCTCTCATTATTCCACTTGATGGATCTGTTATAGTGTATTAGTGCATTCACACAAATAATAACAAATGAGAGAATCACAAAAACAAATACATAATGTGCAGGTGTTTGAACCATAAATTTGAAATCATTTACAGAATTGTCTTACCACATGAAAAGGTAGGAAGTGCATACGATTGCTGTGCATCCTGATGGTGACTGGAATACTTTTTGGATGACTTATCATCATATGAACACTCTTTAAAAATGTCAGAATGCCTTTTATGCACTACAGTACATAATTCATAAACCAAATATGTCCTCATAACGAGCTCACAGTTGATAAGTGTGTATTGACAATTTTGAATTTGATTTGTACTTATGTTACAGTACCAGAATTTTAAACTTTGATACAGTATCAGTTTAAAAAAAACGATAATCAATACCTCTTTTGATGCCATGGCAAAAAGAAAAAAGTCCTTTGACAACCTTAGTTTGTACAACGCAATTGCTGAGATGTTGAACGTGTAGTTGTCTTGGGATTGTCTTTAGATAATACAATCATTTTAAAATCCTGTTTTTCATGAATAGGAAACTGCATAAAATTATGCACGTATGAATATATGAATGATAAATAAAGCATAAACTGTTTGAGAGTTACAGGTGAGCAAAAAAAGGCACAAAAAAAAGGAAAAAAATTTGGTTACTGTAGAATGAGTCGTTTATATAAACATAAGGAGTGGGTCCTCACCACAGAGTCCGCCATATTGGTCTACAGTAGCCCAGAACAGACAAACTCTGGCTCTAGATTGGGCCATTCGCGCTGTTTGCATTTTCACGTATTTGGATTGGCCACCATACTTCACCTACATACTTAGCACACAGGGGACATTTCAGTTCCGCAACCTCACTGCTAGACACCACTAAATCCTACACACTAGCCCTTTATCACAGTAAAACTTGCAAACAGCAAATTGCAAAACTGTTCAGAAAAAAGATTTAAATACCAGTCATCACCATTAAAACCATCTATTCCTTTATCTTCTCACCCCAGCTTTGGAAAGCACTCCCATGATGAGATATCCATTCTGGTGCCGTTGACCCAGTGCTGCAGGTAAGATCTTCTTTCTGGTGTTTCTTTATGTATCTTGATAAGAGTGCTGTCGTAGCGTTATTAATGCCTGTGCAAAATATACTGTAAGCAGGATTTTCACATGTGATTAGTTGGTACATTATACTCCCGAGCATATGGGGTATAACTGAAGCCAAACTGACCCCCCCCCCCCCCCCCCCCCCCCCCGCTGCACTCTTTCTGCAGGGTAAAGAAGTCGACCCATTTGCGCCTGCAGCTGCTGGCTAAGGAAGAATACAAGCTGTCCATGCTCATGGCAGAATCTCTGGTGAGGGACCGCCTCAGTCCCATTCTCATCCAGCCACACCTGGATGCCATGGACCGACGACTACGCCTGGTCAGTGTTTCATTTTATACTGTGTGCCTTGTTTGCAGTGATGGGGAGGTGATAACTACATGTAGTTCAATTAGTAGTTTAACCTCTGTTTGCAGTAGCTGGGATGACACATCAGATCTCAGAAGCTTTTTCAGTGGTTTACTACTATGGGTCATGTAGTTTATGTAATTATTTACATGACGTTTTTGCCATGCCATCATCTGGCTGTCTAGGTGAGGTACCTCCTCTTTACTCAGTGTCAGTTCAGGTGTACCTCTGTGTAACAATATGATATGCCAGACTCAGATTGTCATCATTTCCAACGATGTAGTTTGGATGTAGTTCAACAACTGTACTACAGTTTCAAAGTAGTTTCCTCAACACTGCTTATTTGATTTGTGTCATTCATATAACTTTGAAAGGAATAATTTTCAATGGTACACTTTCTTGCAGAGAGTATTGATCTTTTCATCAACCCTTTTGGCAGGAAAGTGAATTACCTAAAATGTTTAAGTATTTCTTTAAACATGCAGGAAAAAATATATTTGTGTGTTTATTTTTAAAAGTCCATAAAATGCTTTGAGCTTATTTGACCCTTTAAGTAGGGATGTTAACGGTTAAAAATGAATTGGTTTATTGCCAAGAATATTTTTAACCAGTTAGACATTTTGGTCTATAGGTTAATTTTGCTACTCTTCAGTTAACTGCACCGCGCACCACCTGGGCCTGGTTTTAGCTAACGTTAGCTGACAGCATTTGTAACCACCACTCACCAATTGTAATGCCATCACGACTAAACAGCGTTATGTTGTGTTGTGCACACCCGCCGGTGTCTGCAGTAAGCAGCTCAATTTTGAGCCACAGACTTTAGCATTGTTGTTAGCTCTGTTAGTGCTGTTAGCAGTGTCAGCACCGCTAGTGGTGCTAAAATAGTAAATATTGCTCACTGGGGCAAGCTGGGCGGAGACCAGAGGGTGGCCATCATGTTTCTGCAGCATTGCCGTCCCACTACCAGGGCAGCGTCACAGGAAGTAATCGCTAAACTAGCAGTGCTGCTAGCTAGTTCCCACCTGGTTAGTGCGCAGTGCAGTGTGGCTGTGGCTTACAGTAGCTAATGCAGCTAGCCAGCTGACTGTCAGCAATGCCCACAGAAAATAAAATAAAAGGCAAGACATTTACATCACAAATTAATAAAAATTCAGCACCTTAAAAATGGATAGTGCTTTGAAATGTGGCGCTAAAGCTCACTGAGTCAATGGAGCGCCGGACTAAAAGGAAAGGCCTTCTGAATTTTACATCATTTCGCTTTTTTTTTTTTCTTTAAAATTAACTGGGTAGTGACCGGCTAATGGCTATCAAAATTAATAGAAAGTGAAATCTCTACCTCCTATAGTGACTTCGAACAACTTTCTCCTTCATTCAACAATTAAACCTTACTCTTGTCTTTTGGTGTGTCATTGTCACTAGGTGCTGAACGTGCTGTCAGAATGCATTGAAAAGGAAGGCTACAGTAACGTTGTAGAAGACGACCTCCAGGGGCATCAAGGGACAGACCATGCCCACACCAGCCCACGACAGAGGTAGCTGTCCAGGGGCGCTGGCAGCTGGATAGGACTGCCTCCCTGGAGACAGGAGATCCAGTCTTTCTCTTAAAAACTGAACTCCTGTGACACAGATGAGCTCCATCTGTGCCGAATTTCTCAGAGGGCTTGATTTCTTTTTTGCTGAACTTACAGCCTGTCTGCCTGAGGTTAATATAAACTGTCTGGAAGTGGAAGCCTGCTGGATAGGACTGGACTTCAATGTGCAATGACTTGGAACTGCACAGATGCTCGCAGGTGATGAATCTGGTGCCGGGGTCACAAACTAAACAGAACCAACCCCCCTCCCAAACATCACCTAGACTCCTTAAAATATCCAGCTCTGACTCTAGTGTAGGATAGTGTCACCGCACCGACCCACCGCAGCACTACCAAACCATGAAAGTCTTGCAAGAGACGCCTTCTCTCTGTCTTGTTCAGGACCCTTTTTTTGAATTCAGTGAATTCTGAGGGACTTGTAAAGAACCTCCCGACCCCCTCTCCTCCCCTCTCTTCACAAGCTGAATTATGTGTTTATACATATTGTTGGTATTGCAAGTGTTTCGGTTTCACGGTGGAGGAGGAGGCGGAGGTTGACGTCCTGTTGTCTTAATTATCAAAAATGATGTTTTATTGATTTTGCTGAAAAATGTTTTATTGCATAGTGTTTTTTTTTTTTTTGTTTATTTGATTTCCGCTGAGCCGATTCAGCTTCTATCATTTGGTTTTCAAGATGGAAATATTTGATTGGAGTGCAGGTTTACTCCTGGATTTAATTTTTGCCCATAAATGTTACTTGTACTTGAGAGAGTATTTATTAAAATTCATATTTATTATTTGAAAGAAATACTGAAAAAGGAACTGAAGTGACATCACAGTGGTGTACTTCCTCGTTTGTCCAACAGAGGGCAAACTGAGCATGTGCAAAAGCAGCTGCCAGGTCCGTGCCTCTCAGTGAAGTTAACCCTCTCCATATTCCACCCCATTCCAAGTATCGAGCTCGCTTTGAAATTGGTTTTAAATCCACCACCAGTAGATTCAAATGCGTTTAATCTGACTACTGTTTCTGTTTTATCAGTGCAACAGATATGAGGTTAGAGTTATGGTACCAAAAGCCAAATGTGACACTAATAGTTTTATATTATTGTTTCTTTGTAATATATTTGATGTCCAGATGTTGCTGTTGTGGAGAGATTATTTTTCAGGATGTATATTTCATTCATTACCAACAGCTGATCGCTTTTAACTGTTGGTGTCAAACGATTCAGTCGCTGGCTGAAAGTTAATATATACAGTAGGAAAATCTAGTGCCTGTGCAATGATAGAAATACTTGAATGTCTGGTTTCATAGCCGAAAGGTTTGAGCTCCTCCCAGGTATGAGCTATAGATAAGATACAGAGGTCTACATATGTGTGTGCTGACTCCAGCTGTTCCATAAGGGTTTTATTATACAGTCTAAGTTTCCATGGTCCTGTGTCAGGTCAGTAGGGTGTGTATGGGCGTGTGAGTGGATCCATGGAGGACCTTAAGATGACGTGTTCTTAAAGTGAAAAATGCTTCTTTTTTTTATTGAACTCATTGTTTCTGTGGATTTTTTTGGGGTTTGTTTTTCATTTCTTCGCATCATGGTTAAAGTGCAATAAAACAAAATAAGCAGAATGTTATAATGCATTTATATCTTTTTTATCCAAAGTATCTCTTGTATGTGTCATTATCATGGGAGGTAATTATCCATGTAGTTCAACTGCAGGGTTTGTCTTACAACCTGTAAAGCCTATGTGATCATTCATGATTAGTGTTTGAGGACAATATTGAGAGGATGCTACTTAAAAGGGAACACCACCTACATTAAGAATTCCAATATGTTATTTCCATGGCCTAGGAAGGTTTGATCAATATTTGTGAACATGAGCTCTCTCTCAAAGCCAGAAACCAGAGAAGCAAGTTTCAAACTCATGATGTCATTAAGTATAGTGTGTGGCAAATCAATGGAAAATCAATGGGAGCCTTATTTGTTTTTTGACCAACAGAAGGCTTGTTTTCTTCTTGATACCCACATGAGCTTTATTCTGTCGTAGTGTTCTGCAGTGGTAATTTTGACAGCTATCATAGATTTTGTCTTGCTTATTAGTTGTAGTCACATTTTAGTCATTCTTATCCTTTAACGTTATAGTCTAGTTTCATTTGACGAAAGTACAAAACTGAGGGTCGATGAAAATTTATGACATTTTAGTCATTACTTTAATTCAATACGTTTTCTATGTTTTTTTTTAAATCTTAAAATTAATCCACGTAGGCTAATTCATGTATCGGAAATTAGAATCTAGGTGACAGGTCGTATAAATATTTCATTCAGACACTTTGTCTCTACAACTACAAATAATTGCTATACACTCGTACACTGCTATCATCTTGTTTTCGTCATGGAAAAAGGTCATTGACAAAACATTTTCGTCATCACTTTCGTCAACATAATTAACACTGCAGTTCTGAAACAGAAAATGTACCTATATACCCGGGTTTTTCCCTGAGTGCTATTAGTCTAATCTAGAACATCTTCCCTAGTTCACTGTCTATGGAGCAGCTCCAGACTTTATACCCAATGACATCACAAGTTTGAGTTTAAGCACTCTAGTCTTTGGATTTAGGAGAGAATTTTCATGCTTACTAACATTTCTTTAAACTGTCTTAGACCATAGGAATAACGTGTGAATTTAAAAAAAAAATTGGGCGTATTTTCTCTTTAAGGTGAAACCTGCACTTAGACACCCCCTTTGGAAGTAGCAAGAAAAAAAATTCTGTAAATTTAAAGAATTCCCTTCACCATGTTCACAGGCTGAGTACTCCTTCACGTGAGTAGTGACTGACTTTGACATTGACAGTAAGATACCTACCATTTGAAGAACCACTACAGTAAGTACTTTGACCTTTGACCTTGAATTTGATGGCATTACAAAAGCCTTCAACAGTTTAACTACCACTCCAGGTTAATGGTATAAACGCCTCCAGTGATCACAGACTTTTTTTAAAAGTACACACTTGCAGGACTAAAGGTACTGTAGCAGTGTGGGGTAGCTTGGTGAATGGAATAAGAACAATGAGGAGACGATGTGCATCTGCTTCAGCAACAGCCAACCTAAGGTTTAGATGTCCCTGGTAAACAACAAAGGCAGGGTGACTAACCTGCTGCTTCCCTTAACTCGTAGCTTTCTTGTTAGCTAATTCTCCATTAACATTTCCTGTTTCTTCACCACAGAGAAACAGATGTTCTGGCAAGGAATAAAGCGATATACACACATAACCCTCTTTTCACTCCCCAGGAAACACTACTCAGCTAATTACCACTACTGTGGACACCTAACTCAATAAAACAACCACTAAACAACACAAACAAGGACTCTTACTCACAGTAGCATTACAGTGTGATACATAGAAAATGATCAGAAAATATTCTAATATATATATTTTCATTCTTTAAGAGAGTGCATTAAGAGAGTGCAACTTCATGTCCAAGTTTGTGTGTTAAGCTAAGCTAAGCTAAGCTAAGCTAAGCTAAGCTAAGCTAATTACCACAGGGGAAAAAACTGGATCTGTCAAAAATGCAACAGTAAAAGCTCCTCATGTCACTCTCAGAAAGGTCAAGGTCAAGGTCAAGGTCAAATTTATTTATATAGCACATTTAAAACAACCGAGGTTTGCCAAAGTGCTGTACAATCTAGAAAGCACTAAAGTATTAAAATACAACTATAGAAATTGAAAAATACAGTATTAGAGCACACAGTACATAGAAATATTAAGAGTAACAATAGAAAACAAAATAAAGTGCACAATAGGCACAAAATTCGATAAAAACAAGAAAGAAAGCAAATATGTGTATTTCTCAAAATGTTGAACTATAGTAATATTTTTTAACTAGGCTAATGTTTATTTAATATATTTTCTACAGAATCATTTGACATCAAACAACGGGTAATATTGTTAAGACAAATAAAAATACTCTTACTTTACTAGTAAACTAATCTTAAGCCTACTCGAATATTAGTTTGTGTGTCATATGGTTTTATCTACAAAAAAAATTAATCAGCAGGGTGCCCAGTAGCTCACAGGTGCCCTATGTACAAAGGCTGTGTCCTTGGCGCAATGGCCATGGGTTCAATTTCAACCCACATGTAATTCCCCCATTCACATTATAGCTGTCCTATCAAGGAAAGGCAATAAAGCCCCAAATATATATTTTAAAAAGTTAAATTACCTCATTAGAAAGATTACATTACATTTACTTTCTTTTCACTTATTTAAAAATCCAGACTCTTATACCAATTTAAAAGCTTAACTGCTGGAAACAAGATGTCTGCAACTTTAAAACTGCACTTATAA
Organism: Epinephelus lanceolatus; assembly: GCF_041903045.1. Taxonomy (NCBI): domain Eukaryota; kingdom Metazoa; phylum Chordata; class Actinopteri; order Perciformes; family Serranidae; genus Epinephelus; species Epinephelus lanceolatus. Next base: position 14,818,989 of record NC_135754.1, on the reverse strand, counting down.
GTCCATTTTCTATGTTTTTGTACACTTGAACGTTCAAGTTTCCACATTAAAACAGGCTGAGAGAGACTCAGAGTCCGACTCTGCACATACATCATTCTGCACAGTGAAGGTAATAATGTAACAATAAGCTAACTGAATGCAGGGGGAATTTATATTTGAAGGAATCACAATCCAACTGTAACATTTCATAATTACCGAAATGAAAGTAGTAGGTTTTCCAATGAAAAACTGATGACAAGAAAGACAAGTAGCCCATGGAAATCTGACTTCCAGTCATTGCACAATGATGGGAGATCAGGGACTTAATTAGCAACCTTGGGCCCCTGGGCGTGTGTGTGAGTATTTGTCCTTCTGTTCTGCATAATCTGGAAAAGATTTGGGAATTAGCGCACAGGAGCAACGCTTTGATTCCCTTGGAGTTTGTTTAGTATTATTTTTGTGCAGTTTTTTTTTTTTTTTATGTTACGGAGCATTTTGTGACATTAATGAATAAGTTTACATGAAGTACCCAGCCGTTCTCTTGTTAAAAATGCAGCATACTACTAACTCTACTTGAGATAAACACAACAGACCCCATAAAATGCCGTTGTTGTTTTTTTTAGCTGCTTCATCTGAACCCCCAGGTGAACACAGGCCTGTTTTGGAGCTCTTATCTATAACACAGTGTAATTTGACAATGAATGGTGGCACTGAGGATGGCTGCACAGTACAGTGCAAAAGAAAATGGCCCTCAGCCCCAGCTCTGTGCACAAGCATGTTTACAGTTCCCAGTGTACTGTTGTGTTTTGATAACCTTTCCTCACAGAACAGCCCCCGGAAAAGCTACTTGGTTGGTTTACATAAATGCATGTGTACACACACACACCCACCCACACACAGGCAGACAGAGCTATGAATGGAGGAAGTCTGAGACAACCATCAGAGGGACAGAGAGTGACCAGAGGAGAACTAAGGGCTGTAATCACCACGGCCAGCCGCAGACAGGACGCCAGAGGAAGCCTCGTCATGGGAGTGAACCATGAGGTGCTTATCTGATCTAAGTTCAAACCAACCTGATACGGTGACCTCCTCTTCTCCTCGACACTGCCTCTCTCTGCTGGTCTGTTTACAGCTGTGTATGAATCAATCTGTTTTTCTTGTCTGGAGTAAACAGACTCATCCAACTCCTAACAGCTGAATGAGCGCAGGTCATTTTAGCACTTCAGTTGCTACTTGTTCAGTGAAATCAGTTATGTTGCTTTGTGGTTAAGTGTATGAACCCAATAATGTAGTACTCAGCAATGGTGGAAGTATTTATCCTAACTTAAGTAATAAAAATTCTCAAAAAGGTAAAGTCCTGCAATGAAGATTTACTTGAGTAAAAGTACGAGTATCAGCAAACTGTGCTTGAAATGATCAAAAGTAGAATTACTCAATGTCATAATAAAATAACCCTAATCCCATAAATAAATAAATAAAAACCACACACACACAAAAAAGGCTGGTGTTACATTTCTGTTTCTCCATCAGTGGGTAGGCAGCATTTTGCTATTGTATTTGGTCACCATGGTGCTAATTTGGATTATCTTATATTCTGTTGATTAGTTTGATTTAAACAAATACATTATATTTTATAGACTCATGTCTTTGGTATGTAAATCTCTTGGTAAAGTAAGCTACATCTGTCAAATGCATCATCTGTACTTCTTTCAAAGTTGTGGTGGAGTGCAAAGTAATGTGAAATGTGTGTACTTAGTTATATTCCACCACTGGTATTACTGAAGACTACAAACCAGTACTGGTTGAGCAAAGATGTGATGAAGGAACACTGATTTATTTTCAGAAAATGTATTATTTGATGGACTGCTACAAAGATTGCAAGAAAACTGAACGAAATAAAAGCCAGCTGGATGTCATGAAAAAGTCATAAATATGCAATAAAAAGGTAATACTATAGAAGACAATGAAAACTGAATAATTTAGAAAAGTCATAGTATAGTTTGATATAAAAGATGACCTAAATAACGGGGTAATCCCTATGTTTCCAGGGGTCTATGTTTCCCGGGTTCTATGTTCCCCACTTAACCCTGCAAAACAGCTTCTACTGTATGTTCCCAGCTTACACAAAAAGGGTTCTATGTTTCCCGCTTGGTTGAGCGGGAAACATAAAACATAGAATGTCGTCCAAAATGATGAAAAAATGTCATAGTATAGTGTGTCGTCAAAAATCCGAAAAAAAGTGTCATAGTATAGTATGACATCCAAAATCATAAAAAAAATGTCATAGTATAGTATGTCATCCAAAATCGTGAAAAAAAGTCATAGTATAGTATGTTGTCCAAAATCATGTAAAAACGTCATAGAAATAGTATGTCGACAAAAATCATGAAAAAACGTCATTGTATAGTATGTCGTCCAAACTCATGGAAAAACGTCATAGAAATAGTATGTCATCAAAAACCATGAAAAAAGTCATAGTATAGTATGTTTTCCAAAATCATGAAAAAACATCATTGTATAGTATGTCGTCCAAAATCATGAAAAAACATCATAGTACAGTATGTCGTCCAAAATCATGAAAAAACATCATAGTACAGTATGTCATCAAAAATCATGAAAAAATGTCACTGTATAGTATGTCGTCCAAAATCATGAAAAAAAACATCATAGTATAGTATGTCGTCAACAACCATAAAAAAAGTCATAGTATAGTATGTCGTCAAAAACTATGAAAAAAAGTCATAGTATAGTATGTCATCCAAAATCATGAAAAAATGTAATAGTATAGTATGTCGTCAAAAACCATGAAAAAACATCATAGTATAGTATGTCGTCCAAAATCACGAAAAAAGTCATAGTATAGTATATTGTCCAAAATCGTGAAAAAATGTAATAGTATAGTATGTCATTCAAAATCATAAAAAAAGTCATACTATAGTATGTCGTCCAAAATGATGAAAAAATGTCATAGTATACTGTGTCGTCAAAAATCCGAAAAAAAGTGTCATAGTATAGTATGTCATCCAAAATCGTGAAAAAAGTCATAGTATAGTATGTCGTCCAAAATCATGGAAAAACGTCATAGAAATAGTATGTCGTCAAAAACTATGAAAAAAGTCATAGTATAGTATGTTTTCCAAAATCATGAAAAAACGTCATTGTATAGTATGTCGTCCAAAATCATGAAAAAACATCATAGTACAGTATGTTGTCAACAACCATGAAAAAAAGTCATAATATAGTATGTCAACAAAAATCATGGAAAAACGTCATAGTATATTATGTTAACAAAAATCATGAAAAAAAGTCTTAGTATAGTATGTAGTCCAAAATCCTGAAAAAATGTCATAGTACAGTATGTCGTCAACAACCATGAAAAAAAGTCATAGTATAGTATGTAGTCCAAAATCACGAAAAAATGTCATAGCATAGTATGTTGTCCAAAATCACAAAAAAAGTCATAGTATAGTATATTGTCCAAAATCGTGAAAAAATGTAATAGTATAGTATGTCATCCAAAATCATAAAAAAATGTCATAGTATAGTATGTCGTCAAAAACTATGAAAAAAATCTCACAGTATAGAAATCATGAAAAAAAGTCATAGTATAGTATGTAGTCCAAAATCCTGAAAAAATGTCATAGTACAGTATGTCGTCAACAACCATGAAAAAAAGTCATAGTATAGTATGTAGTCCAAAATCACGAAAAAATGTCATAGCATAGTATGTTGTCCAAAATCACAAAAAAAGTCATAGTATAGTATATTGTCCAAAATCGTGAAAAAATGTAATAGTATAGTATGTCATCCAAAATCATAAAAAAAGTCATAGTATAGTATGTCGTCAAAAACTATGAAAAAAATCTCATAGTATAGTATGTCGTCCAAAATCATGAAAAAACATCATAGTACAGTATGTCGTCAAAAATCATGAAAAAATGTCACTGTATAGTATGTTGTCCAAAATCATAAAAAAAACATCATAGTATAGTATGTCGTCAACAACCATGAAAAAACATCATAGTATACTATGTTGTCAAAAACCATGACAAAAAGTCATAGTATAGTATGTCGACAAAAATCCTGAAACAGCGTCATAGTATAGTATGTCGACAAAAATCATTAAAAAAAAAAAAAGTCACAGTATAGCATGTCATAAAAAGTCATAAGGAAGTCATAGTAAACCATGACTTAAAAAGTCATGAAAAATTCAGTATAGCATGTCAGAAATCCTCAGTAATAGCTATGGTCGTTCATGGTTACACTCAGCCTCGTGGAATTTATTTTACCTGTACAGGACATGATTTTGTGTTTGAAGAGAAGAAATAAATATTCGGACCACTGATCAATCTAGATTCATAGTCATTCATCTTCAACATCCACCAAGAATCCATTTTAAAAATCTGGGCCTGCATCTAAAATTGAGTACACCATTGACCTTTTAGCTGCTTCATCAGTCTGTCAGAAATAAAGAGAGAATTGGCTTAATGTGCCTGGACCGACCAATATAGCGCCTATAGGCTCCTCCTACACCAGCGGGGCCACACACAGAGGCCCTGCAGTCCTCAGGCTGTTTTCCCGGCCTCTGTCGCCTCACGGGAGACCTCCAATTGCCCCATTTAGATCCCTTCAAAATACACATCCCCCTGTTTTATAGACACGGAAACAATTTATGGCCATTAAAGAGCATTATAGATAGCATCTACAAAACTTCCCGTTGTTGACTAAACGTCTGCCAGAGAGGACACACACACACACACACACACACACACACCCCAAAGAGTTAACAGAGAAAGAAAGAAAACAAAGATGCAAGGGATCTTGTTTGTTGGTTTGGGGATCGCTGTTTTAAGTATGGTTACAGAGATTAGGCTATAAAAGAACCAAAATAAAACATGAGGGCAGCCTACGAGCCCATGCAGACCACCCAGAATCCTGCCGGAGGTGGGGGAGAGGAGACGTTTGTCCAGCAAACTGATGACCAGGCTGCTACCGAGAGACTGACTGATCTGGACCAGCTCAGTCGAGCCCGAGTTAAAGGGCACTCCACTGATATCGCATGTCAAAGTGTGTTTACAAGTGTCGAGAAGCGCAGTTGTGTTTGTGAAACATGTTGATTAAAGCTTTTTGCGGCTTCAGAAGGAGCTGCCTGTGATCTGATAAACTGCCTCAAGTGATGTCACTTGAGGCAGTGTGAGTGGCATCTGAAGACTACATGTTTAAAAAGTTTGTTTGATGCTAGTGGCTTGAGGCTACATTAGCCGCGACTAGCATAACACACATAGATTTCCAACAGAACTGTCTTTGGCCAAGTTACATTATGGGTAATGTAGGCACCAAGTTTTTGACAAGAAATAGGAATGTGTGGAATAAAAAAGAAGATATCTCTGGTTCAGCTGCATCGACTGACCATTGCGACTGCAACAATCTCATAGAAATGCGATGCTAACTCTGTGGGGCATCTTGTAAAGAGTTTGTCTGATCTAAATCAGGTAACTGACCAAAAACAGCTGCCATTTGTAGTTCAACAAATATCCTGCAGCCTAACAGCTACAGTGCATAGCCAAGGGCAATTTGATGCACTGAAGCCCACTGGCATCTGCATTTCAGTATTTCCTGTTTGCCGGACTTTACATCTTTACTCTTCACTGCAATGGCAAAACATCCTTTACTCTTAAATTAAAAGATGAGATACAGTAGGCCATCTTTATTTTTGCCACTTGGCCTTTGGATATCCTAAAATCAACTTTTGTGAATCTGAAACCTGAAACAAGTCCATAACAAGGAGTTGAAATCCCACAGAGAGGTGGTCCCACGTCTCGAGACCTGCAGCCGCTCCTGGAGAGCAGCTGGGACGAGGAGGGGAGAAGGGGGGCTGCAGGCAGCAGTCATCAGCAGAGCTCAGAGTGAGTGTCAGCTGGCTGAGCAGAGCATGGTGACAGAGCAGAGCAGCAGGACAGGGTGTTGCTGCTGGGCTTTGGCCAGGAGAGTCAGAGGAGCCAAACAGTTTGGATCACATCACATCCGATCCGACAAAGTGTAAATATGTTTGACAACTCCAACTACCCTTTCAACTGTTTCAACTACGATGGAGACGGATACCCTTCATCCAGCACGGACGAGGAGAAGAAAATGTGCAGACCCGCATACAGGTAGGGACCTTTTTCTATACATATATATATATTTTTCTTTTTAATTCAAGAGCTGTAACTTTATTTACAAGTATGTTATATCCAGTTGGATTCAGGTTTTTGATCTAAAAAAATGATAAATAAAGTTCTTTTGCCTAATATTTGGCCTTTAAAGTGTATTTTTCCTCATTTTTTATTCCATTTAAAAGCGTAAAATTAACTTTGTTTTCACTTTGATTTGAGTTCTTTTTCATCGAGTTTTGTTCAGACAAAATAAAACTTTATTTTTTTATTTTTTTAATTAAGTGTTTTTTTTTACTGCAGCCATGATCATGTTTTTTTCCGTGTACATAATATACACATTTTGTATGATAGCTTTTAAAACATTTATCATCATAAAGAATTAGCCTTGATTTAAGAGCAGTGCAGAGTGCATCATTTCCCTTCAGCGGTGCACTGCACATCATTTTGTATTCATTTCCAGTCTCTTTTTATTTTTAAAAAATCGTTTCAAGTAATATAAAATTAAAGCTGTTTTTATACCACAGCCTAGCTTCTTGTGACTACATGCATTTGTTTATTAAACTCTAAGTGACTTGAAAAATAATATTTAAAACTTTCCTTTCCATCTTCAGTAATTTGGTCTTCTTTACCAACTCAAAATATACACCTAACATGTCTTCATCAGCTTGTTGACATTTTTGAATTTTCTGAATTCTTCTCACAAACATAATGTTAATCTGATAAAAAACAAAAATAAATAAAATCACATATTACTTCTCATGTAACATAAAACTGTATGTTTCTTTGTCTGTTTTTGCCGTTTTTGGCAAACAAACAAACAAAAAAAATCTTTATTAATGATCCATGCATGGTCAGATAAAAGGAAAATAACTGGCAGATTTTGCATTTATTACTATTTTTACTCATAAAAGTCGACACAAAGAGAGCCTTTATAATGTGATAGCTTTTTATTACACTTGGCACACTGTGTAGCCTGATGAAAGTGTGTGTCTGTGTGTCAGTTACATAGCTCTGATAGCCATGGCCATCCAGCAGAGCCCCGAGCAGCGGGTCACTCTGTCGGGCATCTACGAGTTCATCATGAAGAGATTTCCTTACTACCGCTCCAACCAGAGAGCCTGGCAGAACTCCATCAGACACAACCTGTCTCTCAACAGCTGCTTCATCAAGGTACACCACAACACACAGGGGATGCTGGGAAGTGATGTAAATTTAAGGAGATATTAAAGTGTTTTAGTATCTGTTAAAGGGAATATTTCTCTTTCTTCTTGTTTCTTTTCATCTTTTCTATAGAAGTGTTTTTCACCTATTTTTACTGGTTGTGTGATATTTTAATTTTTTATAATTCCTGTAGGTTCCTCGGACAGAGGGCAACGAGAAGGGAAAGGGTAACTACTGGACTTTTGCCACTGGCTGTGAATCCATGCTCGACCTCTTTGAAAATGGCAACTTTCGGCGTCGCCGGCGCAGGAGGAACATGAAAATCGGCTTCCGTGATTCAGGAGAACCCCCTTTCCACCCTCTGGAGAGCCACAGCAATCAGCACGTACCCGCAGCCCGGCGCCCTGAACCCGACTCCACCCTCTGCCCTTTGAACCCTGAGAGGCCGAGGCCGGGCCCCCAGCAGAACCACCTCATCCCAAACCCTACCCAGCAGGGGAAACCAGAGTCAGAGATCAAGTTTAGCATTGACTACATCCTATCCACCCCGGATCCACCCTTGCCTGGGTTCAGATCCCCCCACGGCCCTGTTCACATAGGGCCCACAGGGCCGTCCATACATGTTCTGGAGCCCCAACATCTGAACCTGCACTTCTGGACTCTGTAAGAGAGGAAACAGAGACTGAACTTCTTCTTTCATTATCATCTGTGTCCAAAACTGGGAAGTACTGTAAGGACATCCAAAGACTGAAAGGAAACTCCACAAGAGGAATTTACTGACTTGAAAATGTAATGTAGCAAAGTATAAAGGTACAGTATTGTGTGATGATGGATTCTATATGGAAAGAAGTCACGTAAAGAAAGCATCATGCCGACTGAGAGTTCATCCAAAAGATAAAATGTGAACAACACAGAGCAGTATTCATATTGTCATTATACTGTATGTGCAGTGTCCAGTGCTGACATAGACTAGTTTACAGTATTCTCTATATGTATATACACAGCACAGATATGATGTGTCTAAAATCAGAGTGGGTAAATCAACTCCAATTCATGGAGTTATTGGATTATCCTCAGATCACAAGTTAGACGAATTTCTTTGTTTAGAGAGAATCTTATGGTTTTTCCGTCATTCATTTATCCAGACATTGCTTGTTAAACTGAAACATGATTTATGTAATTTATCATATTTATTACCGATTAATGGTAGATTTGGGCATATTATTTCTCCTACCTTATTTCAGTGACTGTCAAGATAAATGTTTCTGACAGCATTACACAACTTTGGATTTTTTAAAATCCCCTCCAGGCATGTTTTAATACGTATAAAAAAAATACTTGTCATTCTCACATGTCTCAAACTCAGATTTAAGGTGAGCACAGAGAAACTTTTTTCCTCCAGCACATGAACTCTATTCTGCACCATGAAGCTCAAACATCCCAGTAAAGTAGGAATAAGGAAACAAATTATATGAAGGCATATTTTTTGCCAGTGTGATGAAAAAGGTCCTATAAGTGATGAAAAAATTAAATAATTAGCATTTTGAAACTTTTCCTTTTGAAAAACACAAGTATATAATTAATATTAAGGATGTAATTAAGGATGGTGATATTTCAGTTTTTCTGGAAAGCAATGTGAACAGGAAAAAGCAAATGATCTGCCTTGTTTTAGACTGAATTTTTTTTTCAGTGAAAAGAGTTTCAAAATTTCAATTAAAAAAAAAAATCTTTTCATATCACATACAGCATACAACATCCAACACTCACCAAAATATGATCATGAGGTTTTCACCTGATGCCTGCATGCCTCTAATCTTTTCTTTTCCTGCGAACATTTTCCGACAAAGTTGGCAAGCAGCTTTTTTACATTCTTTATTTCGCTACAGAAGACATTTTGACATGTCACAGTAGGAAAAGCACAGGTTAGGTAACAAAATTAGTAATGGCTGAATGGCTCACTGCCAGCATGTCCCAAATCCATAAAATACACAATTTCTATACAGTAATGTGAAGGGTTACAGCAGTTAAGATACTAAAGAAAAATCCATGTTTTACACTTTCACACTAGAAGAAAACAGTACAATAGGTCAGTCAGACTGTGACTTTGCATTGTCAAAGTAACTGTGTCCCAAACCCATCCTAAAAACTAATACTATACAGATTGTATGTTGGAAAAGTGACAATATTTAGGTTAATTAAAAAATGCAGTATCCATACAAACACATTTCTACTGAATTTTGGTGAAACATTTTTGCTGCCTCTGCATTTATTGTCATTTTAAAGTCGCAGTGTGACCGCATTTGCACAGTGCATGTATTGCATCATTTCCTGTTTTCTTCCTGATTTTTGGCATACTGCAAAAAAATCGGTGTACTGTTAAAAATTATCATATGGTAAATAATGTATACATTAGCATGTAGCATGGAAATGCATGACCCAAGCGGCAGTATAAATGTTGGCATTGTGCATTTCTGCAAACCACAGATATATATGTTTTATATGTAGCGGATATGTTGACACTTAACATTTCTTAATGTTTCAGTTCTATGTTTTGAATGTAGTTAGGTTTAAGTGCAAACCTACTTGGTTAGGGTTAAAAAGAGATCATGTTTTAGCTTAAACGACACGGTTTTGTCGCCACAAATATGACTAGAAACATCCAGAACTCTAGTAAGAAAAAGACCCACTTTTGTTGTTTGTCTTGAAGAGTGGTTAAACTGTTGGCAACCGTGTCACACAGGTGTCACGCCATCCATCATCCCTCCTCCTCATATTCATGTAATTTGAACTTCGTAGAAATGTTGATGATACGTATGAATTGTTAAAATGTAATATATCCCTAATGTGCAGACATGTGCAATGCCAACATTTTTTTTGGGTTACTGTGCTTAAATGCAACAAGGGCAATGTCTTTTTTTAAGATATATTACTTTCATTCTACCACCACTCACAAGTACTTTTATTTTTTCCAGCTAAGTAACTCCTTCATTTCTTTGGTGGAAGAATAGTGTCCATTATCTTATTTAGTATGCATACTGTCTAGTTTCAGTATATGCTATTTCGTCACTTTTCCAATATGAAAATTCAATTGCGTAGAATTAGTATGTAATGTGGATCTGGGAGGAGTTGGCACCATCATGGCTTACTGGGACATTTGAAAGGACACAGCCATCTTAATGTTATCAGTAACACCAGTGCTTTTCCGGCTATGACACGTCTCCTGTAAACAAAGGCCTATTCTGACTGAGCTCATTTCAAACCCACCCTCTGCAAACATTTTGCTAATTTTTTCATTGACCTTTTGAAATCCTGATTGACTGACACTTAAATTCTAATCCAGCCACTCCTTATTATAACACACTGTATTCACACACTTAAAAGGAGGCCTAACGAAACAGAGGTCTGGCTAACATTTCCTTGCCTGTACAAGGGAGATCAATCATGGCGTGTTCCTGCGCCGTTGAAGGGACATTTTTCAATTTAACCTTTATATTATGTCTTGGCTACATCGGAGGAGGGTTTCAACGCACTTAACATGAGTGGCATTTAATATAGCGTAACACTTGCAAGGTGAGGCCGAGATGTGACCCTATTTAAATACAGAGGCCCCTGCCTATGAGCCTTAACAGCGACACCTCCCCCCAACAAACACACACACAAACCCCCCCCTTTGACGCAATTATAATTAAACACACCTTATGCCTCCTTTGCAAATGCCCCTCATCGATCTGTGGGTTTTTAACATTCATATGTGAACTGCCCCCCAGCTAACATCTGCGGCGGCACAAACGTTTATGGATCAGCAAGTTTCCATTAACAAAGTTGTTGATGTTGAATAGCGGGGGCCGGGGCTGCCATGATGCCGCGGATATATTTGGGTAAATTAACTTAGCATAAAGTGCTCCGAGGCTACGGGGGTCTTTTGAGGCAGCTAAAGAGAAAGCAAGGCACCAGTCAGGCCCGAAAAGTCAATGCACATATTATGTTGTCGGTGAATATTTGAAACTGTAGCTACTGGCACAGTGTCCCATTGAATGGCCTCTATTAAATAACTCTTCTAAATCCAAAGCGTTTGGTTTCATTCCCAGTTAATGCTTCTAACATCTTGTTTATAATTACGTCCACAATAATATTTCTCATTTATAGGAGTGTGGGAATTTATTTTGTGTGAGACGTCGTTCTGCTGGCGGGTAAAATGAGCAGCTCAGGGCGAGAAACAGCAGAATTGCAGGTGGAAGAAATTGGGAAACCATTGATCTGCAACGTTAATATAAAGTAAATCATAAACACAAATAGGTCATTTAATCTTGAGTGCTTGTTTAGCGATCAGATTTCACCCAGGCTGTGGTGAGGATTACGGGGATGCAGATAAATATCATTCTGTTGTTTTCTTCCTCTGTGGTTGGAGGAGTACACCAGAAAGACAGCATGAGCCACCAGCTAATGAAGATCAGTGAAATAGCCCGAGGCCTTTGACATACACACATCTGCAGGTGTGCAGCCAGTGTGCACTTTAAGGCTGGAATATGCTATTATTTTTAAATGGCTTCAAGTGTGTGTGTGAGTGTGTTAGTAATGAGAAATCAACACAGCATGTCAATCAATGGCAGCAGGCAGACGTGTTTACATTTCAGCTGTTAGAGGGACGTCCCTGCCAGGAATACCAGAAGGGGTTTTTTTTTCCAGAGAGAGAAAATGGAAAATAAGGAATTTAATAAAGGAAAGGGCTTGACATTTAAATGAAAATACAACTCAGAAATCTGCCAGATATCTGTTTAAATTTGTCAGGTCTCATTTGGTAAACACTTGAGTGGTGGTAAAGTTTCAAGGAAAGGTGTTAAATATTTCTTACACTGGAGGGGTCATGATTTGACCTTTGGACCCCCTGTTTGAGATCAGTAACACCTTGCAATACATATAATGTTATCTAATACAGCAGGCTCAAGTACTGACATATTGAACCGGTTAAGCCAATGAAAAAGTCTCATTATGTAAAAAGGTTTTAAGCTTAAAAATGGCAGCAGGGGAAGAGGTACTCAAACCGTTTTGCTTTAAAAGTAGCAGCACCATTGACAAGTAGAAGTCCTGCATTCAAAGTTTACTTCAGCAAAGGTACACAAGTATTAGCATCAAAACATGACTTAAATAAAACATAAGTAAAAGTACTCATTATCAGTGCTGTTGTAAGTACCGAATGTGTCCGGGCTGCCAGATTTATCCAGGGTCCCGCGCTTACTGATGACGTCATGCATTATGATTGGCTTTATGGCAGTCACAAATCCTGATTGGTTGTAGCCATGGTTGTGGCTGGGAGTTTCAGGAAATGGTTGTAACGTTAGAGAGTTTGAGGAGAGAAATAAAAATAATAAATCGAAAGTTTAACAAACAAACAAACGAAACATTAACGAGATTGGCTTGGTTCGGATTAGCCTTCTTACGAAATTGGTTCGGTTCGGATGAGCCTTCTTTTAAGTTAGCATTAAGCTAACAGCTAGCGGCTAATAATAAAACGGCTAAAAAGAAGAGAAATGCATAAGAAACATAAGAAATTACTGTTAGATCGGTTTGGGGTCGGAGGGCGTCTCACAAATCAATGTTTCACAAATCCAGGGTTAGTGTATCATACACTATGTGCAGGCTATCTGTATACAGTGTGAAAAATAAATAAACATAACAGCATGTCATTGTAACTAACTTTATGTTCTGTCTTTCTTTGTTTTGGGACCCTGAACACTGGCTGCACTGACCCTTGGAGCAATGCTGTTATGCTGTCAAATATGTTCACATATTTGTGAAACATTGAACATTGATTTGTGAGACGCCCTCCGACCCCGAGCCGATCTAACAGTAATTTCTTATGTTTCTTATGCATTTCTCTTCTTTTTAGCCATTTTATTATTAGCCGCTAGCTGTTAGCTTAATGCTAACTTAAAAGAAGGCTAATCCGAACGGAGCCGATCTCGTAAGAAGGCTAATCCGAACCGAGCCGCTTGTCAGGTTGATGTTTTAATACTTCATTCAGCATCCAGCTGAAGAGAAAACTTTCGATTTATTATTTTTATTTCTCTCCTCAAACTCTCTAACGTTACAACCATTTCCTGAAACTTCCAGCCACAACCATGGCTACAACCAATCAGGATTTGTGACTGCCATAAAGCCAATCATAATGCGTAATGTCATCAGTTTTAATGAGAGTACTTATTTGAAAACAGGCATATTTCCAAGGTGGCAATCACTCATAAGGGCCCATTCTCCACCCAACACATTGTTAGAGGGCCCACTCTCTCTATGGGCTCCCCACCTCATGGGTCCCAGTGCAACCACACTGCCTGCGCTGTTTATATTTACACCCCGGCCCATTATGCAGAATGGTCCATTTCAAAACCATGTATAATATATAATCATATTATAATTATTGATGCATTTGTGTGTTCATCAACAGTTGGTGAAGATAAGCTGTTAATATTATATATACTGCTGAGTAGCTTGTGAGTTTACCCCTGGAAATTAGTACATAATAATATTAATATTAATATTACTTCATAATTATAACAACAGCAATAATAAATGTTTTTTGTATTATCAACATGAATCTGCAAATAACGAGTAAATAAAGTTAGCAAATAAATGTAAGTCAAAAGTACAATAATTTCCTCTGTAGTGGAGCAGAAGTGTAAAGTTACAGAAAATGGAAATACAAAAAAATGTTTTTAAAGGAATTGTTCACCCGCAAAATGACCATTTGTAAATCAGTTAGTCGTGCTTTGTTAACTTACGTTTTTGAAGAAAAGTTCTTTTGTATTTCTCGCATGCCTCCATGGAAAATGGCGTACATAATGGTTTATTGATTGATTGGGGACCACATTTAACAACAGCAAAACTATATCATGAAGTCAGTTTTCCATGTCTCACGCAACTCGTGCAGTATAATCCTCAACAAGTCTCATTTATCCAGTCATATGCTCAGTACTTCCCCAAGACAAGCACAACTGCATGATGTGAGAGTTTGCAAACGGACGTTATGATATAGCTTTGCTGTTGTTAAGCATGGTCCCCACTCAATCAATAAATCAATATGTTCACCATTTTTCATGGAGGCATGAGAGAGAAAAAAACTTCACTAATTCAAGGTGATTACTGGATTAGCGGAAGTATTCCTTTCAGTACAGTACTCGAGTAGCTGTATTTAGTTACTTTCCACCAGTGAAAATGGTACAAGATATACAGTAGACAGTGCTAGAAAACAACAGACTGTGACAGCATCAAACCGGAAAAAACATGCCACTGAACTCCCTTACAGTGTAAAACAAAATGCATTCTGGTTACAGGTGTGAAACATATCAGAATATTTTAAACCAGACGAAGAAGCTCCAAAGAATTCAAACACTTTTAAATGATCTGTATGTTTATAAACTATACGAATTATAGAGGTTCCCAGGCACCAACCAAATGCCACTTTCTTTTTTTGAATGCCATCACACACTTCTCCATTTTCAACTAATTAAAACCGTTAACAGTGCCCAAAATTATCTTGTATTATCATTTATTGCTTCAAATTGCAATTGAATTTCTAATTTTAATGATTTCTTATATCAAGTGACGAATGTCAGTTGTACAATAATGGATTATGCTTTGATCAAATTCGTTGGTGCTCATGGTTGAGTTGCTGTGTGACCAAGTTCTGTGTTGCAAAGCAGATCCATTGCACTTCGTCAGCATTACATGCAATGCAACTACAATGCACCACAGCTCTGGACAGCGTTCCACTCTCACTTGGTACAGTTGGCAGATGCAGTGGTTTTAGTAATCGAAGCAACTTTAAGATGCAACTGTTTATCCAGGTTCATTGATGGTTCCAGTTGTAGCACAACAATCATCATCCCAGATCCTTCTCCACTTAATTCGACCTCTGACATGTAGGTGATCATGCTCCGTGGCCCAACCACCAGGGTGTGCTAGCTGCTTGTGGAGAGGGGAATCATAGACAATAAGGTGGAGGTAGAGTCTTGGGAGTAGAGCCTGAGAAAACATGGATCCTCTGGATTTCTGCTCTGTGGTGAACCGATTCTTGCGAGTCCAACTGCTCCACACGCTCAGGTCTCTGCAGCAAACGCATTAATATTAGTGTTTAAGCAATGCTTACCAAAATATGACCTCTGACATGTTTAATCAATCTTTTTTTTTAGTGGGAGAGCATGCAGAAACTTGATTTTTAGAACTCGTTTTTGGATTTTTGTCCAGATGACTGTTTAACTATCAACACGTGTCTTGCAGCAGTTCTGGGAGCACGTTCTCTCACACACACACACACACACACAAACACAAGCTTACACTAACAAGCAGCACATGGTGCCTCAGCTACTGTACAAGTAGAACAAGATTTGTTCTCCAAATCACGTTTGAATATATTTTTATCCTAAAAAAACAGAACACACTTCTAAAATTTTTAAAGATTTTTCCTTCAATTAATACCTTAAATATATAAAAGCATCCATTTACCTCTTCAAGAGAAATCCACCAGCTCTTTAGTGCAACACGACTTTAAAGAGACGGTGAGGTCTCATTTAAAAACAGCACATGTTGAGTCAAACAGGGCTCCTGTACGCTGGTGTATTCCAGTCTACTGTCCAACACACGCCCCTCTTTTTCTTTTTGACCGGGAAAACGCTCCAGCGACTGAGGCTGAATGTGAGGGGCCATGTTGTGGGATGAGGCGATTCCAGACGACCAATGGGGAAGCCCCTGGTGTGGGGCCCATGGGCCTCCGGAGAGGGTTTACTGCAGGTCAGCTCCAGCTATTACCATCTGAAGAGGGAGCCAGGCGGAGAGTGGTATGCCAAGGAGAGGGCTGGAGTGGAGTGGTGCTGGTGGTGGCAGAGAATAACTGTAGGAACTCTTGACAAAATAACGACAAGGATGTGGACACACTGCTAATGTTTTATTAGAGTTCATGCATAAGTCAAACAACACAAAGAGAAATGAGAGATGAGGCAACTCAGGAAAGTAGCAGTCACACAGCACAGCCTCCCTTATCAGCATCTCTTTTCATATTATCCAGCGACGCACAAAGAAACGGATTGTTCCTCTGCAAAACAGGTCTGAGATGACTCCGGTGAAGTCTCACTGTAGGTATGCTGAGATTCGGTTACAAATCACTGACAGAGCTCACACTGATATAAACCAGGTTGATCCTGGGCGGTATCAAACGGGATAGTAACAACATGTATTCTTTAAAACACACATTTGGAGGCTTCTTTTTTTTTTCAACTGAGATAAAACGTTGCGTTCTGCGTTACAGAACAGATGACACACACACACACTGAACACTAAAACAAAGAAAGGAGGTTTCCCTTTCAGAAATGTGCAATGTTGATGCTTTGTCGAAAGTGTCCAAAGTAAGTTAATCATGTCTGTTTTGTCAGTCAGAGTGAAGCTAATAAAAATATGTATCCTTTATGAGATAAATAGAACTGGTGTGATTCTCATACAGCTATGGACTGCCCTTATTAACTATGTCCATATTCTTTTTTGTTACCGTATGGACACATTGAACCAACAAGAATATCCACAGAACCAATAAACTAACAATGACACACAAGATACATTAGCCAGCAGCAATGTATAAAAAGGAAAATCTGAACTCCATTAACAAAAACACTCAAACCAATCCCTCATTCTGTCCCCTAACATTTTTTTGTACAATAAAATGATTTAAAATACTGATCTGAAGACAAAAAATAGTGCTGAATAAATTATCTCTACACCTCTGCTCAAATATTCCCCAAACAACTCTCATTAATTACATCTGGTTACGTGTTAATTTACAGTAAGAGGTTGAAAGGTAACGCGACTGTCAAAGTGCACGCTTGTTTTAAGCTTGTCGTGATTGTGTAACATGTTGCATTTATTATTGTCAGAAGAGGGAGGAAAAAAAAAACGTCTCATTTGTAGCACTCTGTCTGCACCCGGCTCATTTCTGAAAACAAATGTCATGTCGGAAAAGGTCAGAGCCTTTTAAGATGTCAGCATAAGGAAATAACGGAGAGAATGCACGACAAAATAATAATAATGTGCAAACAGCTTTTTGTAGTGTGATATTAGATTCTCATTACATCCCTGGATATTAAGCTGTGGATTCTGAGACAACTAAAGGACCGGATTATGTGAGGACAACCCAAATACTACAGCCAGAAGAGAGCGCAAGTTTGGTCCTCTAAACTCAGCTTTTCAAAACAGAAATCATACAGCACAATCTACTCACAAAAAAAAAAAAAAAAAAAAGTTAAAACCAACAGTCAATGAGTAAAACCTCACCAGCATGTGTCTCATCAGCTACCAGTAAGACCAACTGTGACTGGGACTCTGCTCAAAGTAACATTAACCACTCCCAGTGAGTACAAAGATGTTTACATGAATGAGAATAATTAGCTCTTCAGCAGATGGGATTTAACGACCTGCGAAAATTCTGACAGCAGCTTTAGGCAAATAAAATCTCAGTAATATAATCTCAATACCAACAACTGCGGTTACATTTGTCAAAGAGAAGTGTACGTGTGACTAATGCTGCGTTCACACGCAATCAGGCAGACGGACAACACCTTCTGGACGGCACAGGGACAACAAACAGAACAGTCTGTAAAACATATTCCAACTGTGAACGGAAGAAAATCTAAAATTGTTTCATGTTTCCAGGGTTCCCTCACATTTTTACACGACTTTTCAAAAGTTTTCCATAACTTTTACATAATATTTTAACCCATTTCCATAACTTTACTTAAGTAGTTTAAAATAAGTGAGCCTCTATAGCAGTTCAGCCACACATTATTAACCACGCACTTCCCAGGCTTTGCACATTAGCATTCTGCTAGCATTTATGCTAACTTTACTCGCAAGTTAAACTACTGGATGCATACGCCAACAAACCACATCGGCACATACGGGTACTTAGCAAAACGTCAAGGCTGCGCCCCTTTTTGGGGAAAGTCAATACATTTTAACATGTGTTTAGATCATAATTTTGAAAACTTACACTGAATTAATTTCTTGTTAAATTAACATTTGTTTTACGGGCATGTCTGGACATGGTTTTGCAACCTTGCCTGAAGCACAGCATATGTGGTAACTCAATGAAATAATGTTGATTGCCATCATGTCCCTTCAATCGTTTCAACACTAGATTTTAAATTAGTAAGAAAAGGAACATATTTTGTGAAATGTGAGAAATGTTTTGGTATTTTTATGAACATATTCTAAATAATAGCCCAAAAAAAAAAACTTTTTTAATTTCATAAATTTTCCAGGAATTTTATGACTAGGAGCCCGGTGTTTATTATCTTATATAATTATTCTAGTAATGTCCACTAATTGTCAAGATTGCCTGTGTTTTCTCCCCGTGTGAGGGAGCTACATAAAATTCAGCAAGTTCCGTTGTGGAGGACGTCAAACAGTTAAAATATTTTGACTCTGCCACTGACTGTTACCCACAATTCTCTGCCTGTTCTCATCCACTAAACACAGTATCCGGTGTGCTGTCTACTGTCTGCCTGATTCCATGTGAACGCAGCATAAGTGGACGATAAAAAGGACACATTTGTTGGTGTGGTGCGCAATTGTGCCAATCACAAAAACTACATTCCCCTCTTCTTCTCTTTCTTCCTGTTACATTATAGTTTCTGTAGATTATCAGATGTATACCATTCCCTTTTCTTGTCAAAAAGATGACCCCGGTGAGGTACATCCCTTTTCGTCAGAGCAGCTGGAAGATAAACCCTTGTCAAAAAAATCTACATTAAATCAACATCTCTTTCATACATCTGTAGCTTAAATATACACACGACTAATAAACTCGACATTTGTCATTTACAAATTTACAGTTCAACTCGCACTGACTTGCAAAGGGACTGATACAAACACCAAAACAATATCGTCGTAGGTCTGCTCAGTGCTGCCTGCAACGGGCGTTTCTGTAATCACAACCATAGTGTTTCTGCTGGGGCTCTTTAATTATAAAAACGTAACTGATCATGTTTGGTGTTAATGCATGCTTTTAGGGCTTTGGGTAAGAAATTGATTTCCTACTAATGACAAGCACAGCAGGACTCTCTTTTATAAAACTCTATTTTAGGATTAGCTGCAACATGAAGCTCTGCAGTCCATAACAGGCGGAGGGAGATTCTTCACACATTAAGAGGAAGGAAAAAGCAGGCTGCCTCATAGTCTCTGACACCAGGCATGATGTGGGTGAGATCCATCGTCTGGTGGCATATCAAAAATAGGCCGTTCGTTTGGTTTTCCCTTTCTTGTGAGAAATTAACGGAGAACATGAATAATTCCCTTTTTTATAAGGAGAGCATGTACAAATCTCTGTAGTGTGAACAGTGTTGAATCAGAGCGGAGGTGGGCGTGTTTTAGTGTCAGGTCAGTCTGTTCGCAGGTGATGCTGCTTGGCTGGTCGGGGTCTTAAGCTGGGGGTCAGAGGAAAAAGGTGGAAGGTCTACACGGCGAACAAAGTGTCCTCCGGCCTGTCTGGCTTCTTGCGGCTGGGGGTTCCCGGCACCGCTCCCGGCTCGCCGCTCGGGGGCGACGGTAGGCTGGGGACCATCTCTGCAGCTTTGGCTCTCTCCTCGAGGAACTTGTCGAACTCTGGCAGCATTGGATCGAGGGAGAAAACAAAAAGGAGAAGAATGTGATGAGATTCAAATGTAGCTGGTAACAAAAGAGGATATCTACTGAAGCAAAAATTAGAACAAAGGAGATTAATGATGTCCTACCCTCACTTGTCACGCCTTCTTCACCTTCATCTCCTTTCTGGTGAAAAAGAAAAAGAACAATGTCACACCTGGGAGTTGACTGTGCTAGACCTAATCCACTGCAAACCACTGCAAACCATGGGCGTGGGACGGTGGGTGCTGAGGGTGCTGCAGCACAAGTTATTGACAATAGGTGGAGCCACACAGACTGTAAATATTTAGCTATTTTACCATAACTAACGGGCTACTTGAACATTTGTTTAAATTTTGAACAGCAAACAGTAAGGTTTCTGTCAGACAACATATGAAAAAACAACGTTGAAAATGTGCGATTTTAACTTATTCCTCCGATGTGATGTAGGTCAAAGTGCAGGGGCCAGGTCAGCAAAACTTGGTGAGAGATTTGCTGTAGTGGGATCTAATGAATGATGCAGACAGGCTGAACAGACTGAGAAAGACCAGAAAATTGCCAGGACAGCTTTGGCTGCTTTCAAGGCATGGTACCATTGGAATGGAGTTCTGTTGAAGCTAATGA
Source organism: Epinephelus lanceolatus (assembly GCF_041903045.1). Lineage (NCBI taxonomy): Eukaryota > Metazoa > Chordata > Actinopteri > Perciformes > Serranidae > Epinephelus > Epinephelus lanceolatus. The sequence continues at coordinate 14,798,410 of NC_135754.1, read as the reverse complement.
TGGAGCAGATGATGAATGGATGTTTGATTTGCGCAGGGCACAGGAGTGGCTTCACCAAAGAGCAAACTAGATAGTTCAACACCACTCAAAATAAAATATAAGAAAATTTGGCACTTTTGGACTAACAGCTAATGGAACCAGCATGTAACTACGTCTGAGCAGTTTTCCTGTAGCTCCTGTGTAAGCGCATTCACATACATAGTCATGCACCCACATTTGTACTGCGCAGCACCCGTCAGCAAAAATATGTTCCCACACACATGCTGCAAACCAGGTAAAGTTCTGATCCTATGCATGCGCCCCAAATCACCACAAATCATGTATTGAAGTGTTTCTTTACACACTCACTCAACAGGTTTATAACATAACAAGGAGCCACTTACCTCTCATCCTCTCACCCAAAAGTGTCAAAATAATTGCAATACATTTTCCATTTATGCCCGTTTATAGAAAATACAATGAATACCAAAATTTCCACCATTTGTTTTCCACCTAAAACAGCTAGATATTATCACCCCATAATCCAAAACAATCTCATAAATGTGTGTAAAATGAGCATGACCTTTTGTAATACTTTATCATTCATTCTGCACCACAAAAACAAAATTACATATGTGCCTTTCTTCTATAGACTGCGTCAAAGACGTGGACGTAGCCTCTGGGTCTGAAAAGTAAAACCAATAGTCCCTTTCACACTGCCTGCTTATGAATGGGATATCGTGCCGGTATGCCTCCTCCCCGTGCTGTACATAAGGTACAACTGCAGAATTGGGGGATGGAGTGGTCTCACATTTAAGCCACCACAGGAGGTAGTAACAGTGCCGAAATGGTGACTAAATTAAAAGGACAGCTGGTAGGATGGGACCATGGGCAGGATGATGTGACATTTTAATGATGTGTTATGCATGCCACCCCCCATGGGAGATTTTAAAAGTAGCTGTTAGCAGTTAGCGGCTAACTCAGAGAAGAAGAACAGCAGCCGTAATTGTGTGCAAATTGGGAAAACGATGAGAATTGGGAGCTCCTTTCCCTCCAAACAGAGGACGAGATCAGTCGCCATATAACAAGAATGTTAATGCCATTGAATTGTTTATAATGTGCTACCAAATCATTTGCTTTATGTCACACAAGACACTGTGTTACATGCCTGTGACGTCTCTTTTGATTCCACGATGCCAGCATGCTGTCTATAATCACACACTGAAGCATAATGATGCCGCTGTGTTTGGTTCTGTGTAAAAGTGCAAAGGCAGCATAAAGAAGGGACTTGTAGCTGCCCTATAGCGCAACCTCTGTGTGAAAAGTGCTAATGTGGCTAGTGCCTTTCACCTGCATTCTTTCAAATTGCCAGCAGGTGACGACTCCACTGGCTGCAAAAAGAAGTCTATGGGAAAATAGCCATACGTCTCACTTACTTTATTACCTCAGGAAACATTTTCCTAATGAGTGTCTAGTCAAAATCACAGGTTTCAAGTCCTATTCAATATAGCATGATGTTCATTTTGTAAATTGTGTTCCCACTTATGGTCTGACTGATTGACAAGTCGCTACCACAGCAACCTGTCAATCAAGAAAGAGGCATAGCAATGCGTATCCTCCCCAGCTCCACCCTCTCATTTGGGTATGGTCACTTTTAGCTCCAAAAAATCCAAGATGGCGATGGCTAAAATCTCAAACTTGGGGCTTCAAAACGTAAATCTGCAAACCCAACCGTGATGTCAAAGTGGCTACACCCACTTCTTTTATACAGTCTATGCTTTCTTCCCTCTTGTCCCATCAAAAGGTTCGATAAGGTTAAGCGAGTCGCACATTTTTGTTAAGATTAGGTTGAGGCAACAAAAACTTTGATTTGATCAAAGTTACACAAATGCACAGCTACAACTAAAAATCTTACACAGTAGAAGAAACTTTGTCCCTTGTTGTCAGAGCTGAAACCGGATGAACACATTCACAATCAAGAATGTCCACTGAGATGTGTTTGTCAGACTATAACCACGTCATAGACACTTTCATCATGTGTCCATCAGTGGTGGGAAAGCAAGATGTCATGCTGTACCAATGACGCCTATCTGCATTGAAAACCTCATGCTCACTTTACACAACTCTGTCATGTCAGTTTGTCCCCACAACACACCGTTAGTAACTTAAAGTGAAATAGGATATTAACGTGTGATTGGTAAGAAAGTGAGGAAAAGTAATGTAAGAGAAATGTGTTACTTTGTGGCATTAAAAAGACCTTGAAAATGGGATAAGGGAGTAACACAGAGTGTAAAAAGGAAAGAGAGAGGGAGAGAGAACTGCAGGCAGAAATAAAAATCATGATGGGCTCACCACATCGGTACACAGCCACTCCTCTATGTCATCCATAACAGAGGACTGGCCTCCGACACCCTACGGGGCAGCATCAAGACCGACACAGGTGGCCAGGGGAGGCAGCAATGCCACAACAGAAAAAAAAAAATCCCACCCCAAACACAACAGAAAATATGACTTAAATGAACTTCAGTGTTAACTTAAATTCAACTTAAGCACTTTGTGAGGAAAAAAAATAAAGAAATGGAATGGAGATAAATGTTTGTGGATGGTGCGACACATCACACACAGTGATGATGACAAGGAGTCATGCTGAAGTGCAAGAGAATCCACTTTCACATAACAAAACCCTGAGCACAAGACACGACAAGCTGGTGAAGATGAAAAAAGCAGCATATCTGACGGCACAGCTGGTCGTTTTAGGCTGTGACCACGAGGTTTATCATTTAATTTTACCACTTTACACAAACAACAACCCACAGTGCACACCAAGCAGGTTTGGGTGGAGTTGTCAGACTCTAAAGCATTAGTCATTCACTTGGACATAAAAGCATTAAACAATGCTGCACACACTACAACTGGAGATAAGACAAAATTTTTGTCAGTCTTGTTAGTAATGGATGACAGACAACAGCTGTGAATGGGTAGCACTTAAGATGCTTAATAAATTAAACCCACTGGAGACTTATTAAGAGCCACGCAGTACAAACAAACAAAAAAAGAAACAACAGGAAGTGAAGCCTGTATAATCTAGATACTGCTGTTAAAACTGCAGGCTCGGTTAGACATACAAAAATCCGAAAACTAAATTTTCAAGATGAGTTTAAACTTTTCTTTATTTGTGAACTAACTGAGCAATTAGTAGCATCCAGCAGCACAAGTTAAAGCATGAGGCTAACGTCTGCTACGGCTACAAGGCGCACATACAAACACACAGTCCGAATGTTTTTTGACTGGTGATGAGAACACTGACTGAAAATTAAAGCCCACACTGCACATAAAAGCCTGTGTGTCACTGAGACTCACCACTCCTGCAGTCGGCTGTTGGACATCCAGAGTGGGAGGATGGCCGTCGGAGGCATTGCTGCCTTCTGCTGTAGTGCTGAGACAAGAGGTGGAAATGGGCTTTTAGAATCTTGTTTTGCCTAATTGTTTGTAATTAAAAATATGACTCGAGCTGAAATGATTAATTGATTAATAATAATCAACAGAAAATTAATTTGCAACAATTCTGACAATCAATTAAGTGTTCTCAAAATCACCGTGGGATCTGCAACAACAAACTTAATTAACACTCAGCATCTAAAACCAGAATACATAAAAAAATGTAGAACTGAATCAACCATAAATTTCTTAGGCATTCTTACGTCTTGCGTGGTTCAGGCAGTGCTCCAGTCCTGGTCTGAGCAAACACATCAAAGTCGTCCTGGCCAGGAGCAGGTTTACAGGTAGGCAGAGAGCTCAAGGTGCTGCTCACACTGTCAGCGCCAATGTCTGGAGGTAAAAAAATACACTTGACTGTCTACAGCATAAAACAGAATTCCACAACAAAAACTACAAAGCCAATAGAATCATGACTGTCTTTAAAATATTTTCTGCAGAGGCTTCCTCTAGCAACGACTGCTGCTGCGAAATAAAGATTAAATGCAGAATCAGCTAATTTACTGTAAGTCTACAACAATTTGTAGTGATGCACGAGGCAGTGATGAAAGAAATATTTCAACTTTTTACAAAATTACATTGGTTCACTTTCTTGCCATAAAGCTTAGTGCCACTCTGATATATGTGCACTAACTATGGAGCTAGAGCTGGAGTTCTTTAGCTTAACATAAAGACTGAAAGCAAAGGGAAAACAACTAGCCAGACTCTGTGCAAAGTTTAAAAAGTATGGCAACTAACACCTCTAAAGCTTAGCAATTACCAGGTTGCATTTTGTAATCTATTAATGTGATTTTACAGGGAGATAAGAGCAGGAACTATTTCTTGGCAAGGTGAAGCAGCAGCTTTCTGATATCTCTGCTGGTTGCCCAGGAACCTCACCATGACACCAGGACTAGGCACAGCTTTGCACTTTGGACACACCCAGACTAGCCTTTCCACCCTAATTCCAGGCTTTATGCTCAGCTAATCTAACAGACTCTCAACTTTGGCTCTGTTGTTAACACAAAAACATGAGTTTAATTGATCATCTTATGCCCAGTTCACACTACACAACTTTAGACCTGATATTCCACTTGCCAACAGCTTTTGGAGCTCCCCGGCAAAAGTCCCAGATCAGAGGCTAATAACCATTGGCTCAGCAGTAACAAATCAGAGCTTGAGCTCTGGGGAAGAGGGGAAGTAAAGGTGGAAGGTGGACTATTGCACACAATGTTTCTAAATGCTGCTTTGTCACTTTTTTACTTTTCTTTATCTTCTCGACTCTGGGTTTGGGGTTGACTCACACATCACATGGATATACTCTTGGTGAAAGGTCCTGTACCGTGTGTGACCCTGTTCCCGGCCATGTAGTCATGTAGTGTGAAAACCACAATGACTTCAAGACCCCTGATTACGAGACAGTAGGTTGTGTAGTATCAACAGTACAGCGATCTGACAACTTTGAAATTCTTGTGGTGTGAACTTAGCTTAATTCTCTTCAAGAAAGAGAAATATGTGTAGTTCCTAAAATGTTCAACTGTTCCTTTAATTCAGTAATGTAAGTAAATGTCAACAATTCTACCTTTTAAACTGACTTATCTTTGGGTGTAATCTCTCTCTTTCAAAACTGTTCTAGCATGACGAAACCCAGTTTGGCTCTTTTAATACATACCTGACTAGCCAGCAGGCTAATTTAGCAAAGAAACTCATGTTTGTGTGATTCAGTCAAATCAATGAAATATGTTCAGAAACAACCAACTCTACTGCATTTGTTAGAAAACATACAATATTAGTATTAGTATTTCAAGTATAATTTTTCGAAAACTGTAATTTCAGACATTTGCAGTACCAGTAGATTAACAGTTATCTGTTTTGTAAGTGCTTGGCTAAAGTCTGAGGTAAGGTGTACATACCAAGGCCAGCCAAGCGGGATGCCAAGGTGGCCGGGGAGGAGGGCCTTCCTGCTGGGGCTGTGATGGTGGGAGGCAAGCTGGTTGGGGCTGCGTTCGGCATGTTGCTGACCACCGCTGGGGAGCCTGGGCCGAGGTCTATGAGGTTGTCCTCTGTGGCCTCACTCAGGACCTGTTGAAAAAGAGTTGATGAGAGACACTATAGTTCTTGTTTAATGTTGAAGCTGAGAGAGGGATTTAAGTTTTCTGGCTCATGAGCAGCAAAACAAATCCTTGTGTGGAAGGCTAAAACAAAGGCAGGGTTATACAGGAGTTCCTTGACTGTGTCTAGAAAAAAAAATAACATAAAGAAATATGTGTGGTCCATAAATAAATAAATATAATAACAATGAGGGCTTGGTGGATGATAAAAATAAGTACAATTTTGGAAAACATGTTGGTTAGCTTCAGGAGAGCATGAAAATGTCTGTAACTGAGGATAGCAGGAAATTAAGATTTTTTCTGAAAAAAGTATTTCTTAAGGGGGTCCAGAGAATATTGTTTGACATTAGAAACATATTTAAGTTTTTAATTTGTTGTCAACAAATTTCTGACAGTGTTTTCAATAACTATAAAAGTGCTGTTATCCATAAATACAAATCAATCCCCTTAAGAAGGTAGAAATACAGGGAGGGAGAAGGGAAGATTCAATCTTTGGGCTCTGGAGGAGTTAATATATTAAGACCGTTTTGTTTGAGACGATGCAAACACAACATGACAGTGATTCTAGGGACATTTTCATTTTAGTGCCGTCTTAAATCCTGTGTCACTGTCAGTCTACTTTCAGGTTCGTCTTATCATTGGCTGTTGGGGGCTGCATAGTGAAAACATGCCATATGGGGGTGACAGATACAGGTGGAGGCAAGGCCCATATTATTTAGCCATGTTTCAACAGTCGCTGTGGGGTGACACTGGCCACTTAGGAAGGTTGACAATATTTTCATACTTGCCTGTCTCAGCTAGCCACAGAAACAGAAGAACAGAAAAGAACAGAAAGGAAGAGACAGTGAATACCATTAACATGCCAGTGCAGGGACACAATGTAATGGCATGGTAACTATGGAAGATATAGCATGCCTGATGAACTGGAAACCCAATGGAGAGGCACGTATGTTCCGACAGAGTATCTTTGCCTCGTGCTTTTTGTCAGATTCCTGGCAATGGTTTTGGTGCGCCTAGATTTTGGCGTGTAACTAGAAAAAACATGAATCAGTATTTGATGGAAACAACAGGAAGCTCACAAAAGGCATGAAGCAAGAGAGACATCTACTGTGAGCAGTTGCAGAAATGTGATACACAGTACATGGATCTGTTAAGGGAGTGGCAGTAAACTGATGTATTGCTTCATAAAATTTGGACATGTTAGCTCTTTTTTGGCAGACAGATTTGAAAAAGGGCAGAAATGTATTAGACAGATAAAAGTAAAAACAGACAAACAGTGGTGAAATAAAACAATGACATCTACTCGACACTGCGTGCAACAATGCATTCAGGTCTTGGCATATACCACCGCTGCAACGCTGTGACTGGACTGTTGATTGTGTTCAATTCTGGCATGGGCACAAGTGAATCGCTAAATACAATCAGCTCATTTCCAGTGTTTCCCCAAATGCAATGACTTTGCTTTGCATTGACTACTGTATTATCACAGTCAATGTTTCCCCCTACTGGACAGGACTAAAACTCAACAGGCCTGCTCCAACTGTACTGTATTGCAGAAAAACAATGGAAGACAGAATGTTTCAAATGAATAACAAAAATGTAAATACAGATATTGCATTGCATTTAATAATGCAAGTAAATGTATTTGTGTCTTTGTTGGGTTTCCATTTAATTAGGCACGTACATCTGGTAAATCACTGATAGGTAAATGACAGATAACAGCACTTGGAAGACATCGTAAAGCCTGACTGATAATATAGCATGCAAGTCCACACTGCTGACACTGAAAAGCGCCCTCGCAAGAGTGTGAGAAAATATGAGCAGAAAATAAACACCATGACATGAAAGAGCTAGCTCAGGGGATTCAGACAGGTAAGCCAACTATCTTTAAGTGTGATGCAAACATTTGGTGATAAACCACCGAGCAGCTGACTCACCCCATTGTTGACACTCTGAGCTGAGGACCTCCCAGACCTAAACCTCTCATACCTGAGGCACAGAGAGGACGACATGAAAGAAGTGACAAAGAACTCGTTCGAAGTTTACCTAACCAAATCTGTGCAAACATACAATAATGTCAGGGTAAAGATGAGTTTGGATGTGCATACGTTTTTACTGTGTGTGATCTAACCTTTCATAGCGTAGGAAAATGTTATTGAGGTCATCGTTGACATGCAGCAGTTCCTCGGTCACTGACTCATTGGAAACACAGGAGATGAGCTCTACTATCCTCTGCTGCATGGCTCTACAAGTCCTGTTCAGCTCCTAAACTCACACATGCATAAGTATATATTAACATTACATACACATGTATGCACAGTGGTCCTGTGTTACTGTTTTCTTAATGCTTTATACGTCTTTATAAACTAAAAAAATACTACTTCTTTCATTCGATCATTCACACACAATTTAGAAAGAATACAACACACACACACTGACAGGCAGAAAAACATACAAAAAACACAAAACTGGTTCCTTGCCTGTAATAACTCATAGTCTGAGGCGTCCTCCTGTCCCGGGACCATCTCAGTCAACATCTCTGACATCACTTTAGTGTTTCCACGAACAATGTCCAACTCGCTGCGCAGCCGGCAAATCTGGGTGTCACAGAGTTAAATTAATCGACAATTAGTCTACTATCACCTGCTTGGCACTCAGCATCAGGGGTTGGAATTGGGAGGTTAGATCACCACATGATTCCCAAGTGCGGCACCGCTGCTGCTCACCGCTCCCTCAGGGGATGGGTCAAATGCACACTCAGGTGTGTGACAATCAGTGGGACTTTAACTTAACTTTAACTTTATAACAAAATACATGCACGTAATCCCACATCTAGCAATTGAGAGTGCATGAAGTCTGACATTAGTTAACAAATGAGCAGAAAATGTGAAATCATTAGCTTTATGTAATGCATAAACAGTTAAAAATCATTAGCTAAAAGTAATTAACAAATGCTTGAAATAATAGCTAAAAGTAATGGATAAACAGTTTTTAAAAAATCAGCTATACGTAAATGATAAACTGTTGAAGTCACAGACTGTATTAAAAAGATGGATGACATGACAACTCCCCAAAAATGAAGTCCAAACATCTCAATCGCACCCTGGTGGCCGGCTGAAGTACAGGTCAAAATCGTTTCAATAACGTTTCGATTTGCATGGCACCAAGGAAGAAACCTGAACATGTAGGAGTCCATCCTCTATGTACTGCTGATATGTACCTGTTCAGGTGTAGGATTGATGGATCCAGAGGCATGAATGTTGGGGACCTGAGGGCTGGTGTAGGCTGGTGGGACAGCCTGTGGTGTGGGCTGAGTAGTGGTGCTGAACTTATGTAGGGTGGAGTCACCCTCTGGAGCAGATGCCAACTAGAGGTAACAGAGAGATAAACACAGCACTATGTTACAAATTATCTGGGAAGATGATCACACTATGCTTGGTCTTTACACAGAAACGTCTGTAGACAGTCAGGGGTCATGTCCACTAAAGCGTTTTTTTCCTGAGGCCGGCATATTTTGCTTTTAATCCTTTGCAATGGGACTGCTGCATATTTACACTGTGCTACAAACGTTAGCAGCATGACGAGGCACTGAGCATTATTCTGTTTGGAGCACAGTGCGTTTGGCTTTTTTTTTCCTGACCGCCAAGAGTTCAAAAATATTTAATTTTGGGTTGCGCTTGTCACTGTCACTTTTTAGCCAGCCATCCAATCACAGTGCAGGAGGGGCGAGACGAATAGCCTACAGCAAAGACAAACACTCTCATCTTACGTGTACATGTGCTGAGCAACAACAATAATGGAGGAGAAGTATGTTAATATACTATATATATATATACACACTTTAATATATATTTCACCTCATGACCCTACATAAACTGGTGGGTCTGTCCTCTCTCCCTACGTGCTTCAGCTTTCCGTCATCCAGAGCAAGGGCCAGAGGAAGTACTCAACCTTGCCGGACATTTTACTTGCGTGGATATTCCATATCATAGCAACCAGACGCAACCAAGCTGGAAAAGTGCTACGCCTCCAAAGCATTCTTAAGCGCTCCCAGCTTGGTGTTTCCTGAGGAGCGCCTGATGTTTTTTTTAGCTGGAAAAAACATGCTTTGGTGGACACTGGGCCTTTTGCTGCTTAGTAGGATGCCTCCTACCCGCTGAGGTGTGTGTATAGGGGACAAGGTTTCCAGGTCTGACATGGGGAACTCGATGCCTTTCCTCTTTAGCTCCTCATAGATTTGGACCACGCCTGTGAGGTCTGGACTACTCCTGAATGCATCAGCCCACGCCTGGAGAAGGCAGAGTAAGAAAAGAGTTAAAAGGAAACAGAGGGAGAGACTGAACAGAAAAAAACAATGGGTAGAGGGAGGGCTGACACAGCAAACAAAGCAAGGGATGTCAGAATAGTAAAAGAGGCTTGTTCTCTGATTATTTCTGTTTGTCTGCTTTGAATGCATTCAGTCAGCAAACCACAAAGCTCTTGGCTTCTCTCTGTCATCAGTGGGCAGGTTAAAGCTAAACTGGGCCATTACAAGAGCTCAAACACATGACACATTTTTAAAAAAAACAAGTGCACAAGGGCTTTGAAGGTGTTCTTTATCCAAAAGTCTTCTACTCAGTCACTTTAAACTGCCAGCCAGCTTGATCAAAAAAACTAATTTTCGCAATAGCTCCCTTATTTTTGTCACAGTGAGTCTGTAAAAAAAACATAAAGCAGATTGCAAAACCGATACTCTGACCAAGGCTGTTGAGGGTTTGGCTGTAATATATCAACTTTGAAATACTTTATGCTAAAAAGGTTGTAAGGACTATCAACTGTGCACACACGCCCTCTTTTATCAACTCCAAGGTACACACATTAACACCTCAGAGATGAGACAGGTGGCTAGAGAGCTGCGCAAATCAACCACAGTCTGCTGCCCGACTGGGTATTTTGCATCTTGCCTGAAGAAATGTCAACAATACTCTTGCTGTTGTGTAAAGGGAGCGCTCTTCGATAAATTTTCCCACACCGCTTTCCCAGCTGACCCTCCTAATGACGAGACAAACAAGAGACAATTAGATTCGGCCCTCTTCGTCACAGCTACTGTATGCATACACACACCACATGGTTTCCCTGGTGGAAATAAGAGAAGCCCACATGAGCCTTGCAGTGTTACCCGAGCTGTGACAGGTAACTAGAGCTGCTCCTGGCTGAAGCCCAGGAGACACTGTACTTTACCTGAGGCTCTGCCTGGGGATGACAGGACACCTTTTGGACTGATACACACCTACGCACAGCTTACTAAACATCTACGCTGCAAACCCTGCTTCACCTCTTACTCACAAACTCAATCAGAAACACCAGTTTTCTCTCACACTGATGTACAGACTCACTATATGTCATAGGAATAACCTATTAAGCTAAATGACATGAGAACACAAGGCAACAAACCTACACAAGGTGCAAACAAACAAAGTTAGCTTACCTGAATCAGGGCTAGAACTTTATCTTGAACGATTGTAGGCGGGTTGTTTTTAGGGGAGATGATTTTAACGAGCACGCCATCAACAAAGTCCCTGCTAGTGACCAAAGCATGAAAACGATGGCCGCAGTTCTTCACACACGTCTCCAGGACCTGATGGATGCATAGGAGAATCTGCTGTCAGAATACGCTAATGTCTGGCATACTGTGAGTTAAATACTGTTACAGGCATGTGAACAGTTTTGCAACCAAGACATATAACAAACAAAACATTTTGGATTGCAAATTCTCAGTGAATGCAAACTCTATAAAATATTACATTACGTGGGAGAAAACACACAGTATCAGTTCATTTCATCTGTGATTTATTTGTCTGATTTACACATTATGAGAACTAGACTACGTGAATAACGCTTTTAATACTGTAACGTGTAAATACAGTGTATCTGCCCTCCAATTGCCCTCTTATAACTCACCGTTAAAGCCAGCATCACTTCCCTATAGTTCCTGTTCCCATTCAGCCTCTTCTTCACTGCTCTAATAGCATCCTTTGGCCTGCACACACACATAAACACACAGACAAAAGCACACATTAAACACACCAGAATAGCAAAGCATAGTATGCCCACAGCCTTTAAATGGATTGGAACATCAGTCCAAGCAGAACAAACACAATTACCAAGAACTTAATGACCGAGGGCTTTAAAGGGCATTTTGAATGGCATTGACAGGATGATGAACACAACTGCAAAAAGGCTGAATACCAGGCACTGGCACATGTCAATGATTCTTTGACTTTTCACAATCTCAACACAACACGGCTGTTCAACCCTGAGGTAGTAATAATTAACTTTTGAATTCTTTGACCACTACCCAACAGATCGAATCAGCCTCACAGCAGTGTGCGTACAACACCCCTTACATTCCCCAGAGAGCAGAAAATAGGTAGAGTCAGATTTCTTTTTATAGACTGCTGATATATAGCAAACCACACCAGACTAGACCCACCTAAGGCAGTTTACAACCCTCTAATCAAACAAGACCATGACGCAGCACACCAGTTTACACATACAGTACAAGGTTAATGGAGGAATGAGATAAGCAATGAGGCCTTGCATAAAACACAGCCAGAGCTAGGCTTCCTCTCTTGGTATGACACAGATAAAAGGCTGACTCTAATAGTGTATGGTGCTGCAACAATACATTATGTAAACAAGGAACAAGGAGAACATTATTAAGCCAGTGCATATAAGAGGTTTAATCAATAACAGATATGGATACTCATTGATTTCCACTGGCCACTCACCCATCCTCTGTTTCATTGATGATGTCACATATTTCCATGTTGAGGGTCCAGTCTTCACTTTGCAGGGAGCCATCAGTGGCTCTCTCTGGAAAGACACCAGCAGTTAGTAAAGAAACTAACCTAAGAACACCGACACACAGCAGTCCAATTATAAGACGATGACTGGCGGCTAGCTAACTTATCTGTTAGCTAGCTTCGCTGTTAGACACCCATAAAATATATGTAAATGTATTTGTGGACGTTTTTAACACTACCCTATGGACTGACAATGACTGAAAACACACATTTAGTTTGTTAGCGGTATTCATAACACAATGACAACAGATGTTAGCGTAACTACAAGTTAGCTAGGCGGCTAACGGTCCAGCTGTAGGAAACTCATTCAGGGACGTTAGCATGCTAAAGGTAGCAAGCCCGTAAAATGACTACCGCAAAACATATAAACATTTTCAAGACATAAACATCTATCTCCACGCGATGTCGCTTCCTAAACATCTGCTTACATACCAATGCAATGCCCCACTGGCGTACTGTAAGGATTTCCCAAAAGGAACTCCATCTTTGCTCGACAACAAACAAGTCAGTCCATGGGCTGATGATGATACATGAGGAAACGTCTGCGAAGTCCCGCCCACACAGTAACGTAATTGGACCAGAAATCCTGACCTTTAACGTGATTGGACAGCTGGAACATCCATCATCAGAGTGGGGCGATAGTAAATAAAAAGCACCAAAGGTTGCATCAACAAACTCAATAGGTATTTTATGACTTTAGCACTCATTCTGATATGAGCTGACATATAACATGCACATCTGGTACTTAATCAGGACAGACATCTGTAAATGTTTTACCTTGTTTGGGTTTTAATCCACAAAACTTTGACATTTTGGTTGCACTTGGTGGAAAGTGCACAGGCAAACATGAGTCACTTTTAATTAAATTTCAGCTGTAAAAGCAACTAAACCTTCAGCTTTGTACATGAAAATTACTACTGAATACAAGCAGTCAAGTTCTCAAATATAATTAAACTTTTTGTAGGTAACTGTGCAGTCAAGATGGTCCTGCTTTCTGTGTACAGCATTCAATCTTCCATTTTTACCACACTAAAAATCCCAAAATACATACAACTTCAATGATGACAGTCTTAATTACAGAAAACAATTTGAATGCAGCATGTTTCACCAGCTGCACATGGATATTTTTTCATGCATTGTACCCTTACAAAACACTACACACAGCACAATTAGTATAGATACTGTGCTGTTAGGATAGCATATGCACTTTGCAGTATTCAAATGTGGCACACAGAGGAAGCAAACATGGAATTCCACCACTGAACAGACACAACAACATTAGTCACTATTCTCTTGCAACCATGTGCAGTGTCCAGAATGTCACGGATGACTGAGAACCGACTGGAAACTCGGTTAGGGGTAGCACACTTGGCAGCTGCTACGTATAAACACTGCAAAAAAGACAGCCAATGTTTTTTAGCTGGGGTGAGATGACTCTATAACAGATTGCAGACAAAGCAGCTGTCACTGCTGAATGGTATTAAACAGGTGTTGTGTTTGTCTGCATGGATGTAGAAACATGGATAAACTGAGCTGTTTGGGGTGTTCACACGTTTCATGTGTGGTCACTGAGAGTTTTATGTTTGCGCTTGTCCTTCTCAGTCCTGCAGAAGTTTGCGTTTTACAGTTGAACTCTCAGATGAGAGGTGAACAAAAAGAGCTCCGGCAGCAGTTCTTGCCCTCAGCTCATACATGTCGTAGTCATGAGCCCACTCCACGTTTCCCCAACGCTGAATCTGCGCAGGAGAGAAAAAACATGGCAGAGGGGTAAACACAGAATGATAAGCGTGTGTGTTTCTTCTGTTACACTGAAGGCACTACATGCAGCAGTACAACATTAAAAAAACATTTCTATAACTGAGTACAACTGTTAAAGTTCTGTGAACAAGTTAAGACTAAAAAGAGCAAGGTCAGCTTCTACAATGCACTGTACAATGTGTACTACCAGGTAAGATTAGATGGAGGATATGATGAAAACAGAAGAGGGTGCTGTTTTTCAAGAGTAAAAGAAGCAATTCTTGCAATAACAGTGTGGGGGCAGAGCGACAGAAAATAAGGCTTCCAACATGTTTTTTCTTCGCTCTTCAGTAAAGCCAAAGAAAACTTTTGACTGAAGAAGCACAGATTCCCTTATCAAGAAACATACCGCAATATCTGGCAAATGTGGTTATGATAAACACAAATCAAAACTGTGTCACAAGATAGACGCCACAAAGCTTGACCTCATTTGTTTACTGTTATCACAGGATAATGATATGCTAGATGATGATGGAAAACATTCTGCTACTCTCCTACCTGGTATTCCTCCTCCAGTCTGGACAGCAGCACAGCCTGTTCCACACTCAGATGTCTGTCAATCAGCCCCATCGACAGCACAACAGACTTAAGCTGGGTGATCACATATTCGAGCCCTACGCGAGAGAAACCATATTACTGTATTGCTCTGTCCTACTGTTGTTACATCTTATTACAACATCCAAACAAACATATCAAATATCAAAAGTGCTTATCTTGGATCAGTCTGGAGATGTTTTACCTGTCAGAGACCAGAAGTTATAAGAGTTCAGGTGCTGCCGGAAGGTGTCTTTGGTTGTCTGTGGGATATCAGGACCCAAAATACTGGACGAGGAGCCAATAGTGACATTATATCTGTATTTGAGCGGTGGGAAGATAAACACAATTAGCAACGAGTTTGATATAGTAGCTACATTTACACAGGCTCTATCACCATTTGGGGGGCTTTAATGTCAGTCATTGTGCTTTGACTGTAACCAAAGCAAATGCTTCAGTTACCTGTTTTCAATCCAGTGCAGCACAGGATCCCACTCATTCTTCTGTAGCTCAACCAAACCAAGAGGCTCATCTACTCTGTAACTGCACAAAACATAAACGCAATTAACATTTAAAGCCACACCTTCAACTAACTCACTTTTAACAATGTAAAAAAAGTCCGCAAATAACCATCACATGTAAACTCTCTATCAATAAGCTTGTCCAAATACATGTTTTCTGCAGAAATAAATTCTAAAATTATGTGACAAATAATCACTGATTTTCATCCTATTGTTGTTGTCATTGTGTTGATTTTCTTATGTCTTAAACAAACATGGATTTTTAATTGAAAGGGGTGTTATGTTAAGTGGATATATGCATGTACAATACACTGAATAAGTTACTGCTGTTATCCACAGCAACAATAAATAATAAGTGAATAGGTAGTATACCAGACAGTATCAGTCTCCAGGAACTTGAGGGCTGCATTGATCATTTGGTCCTTGTTACGCTGGGTGGGATTGTCCAGAGCTGTGTTGCACAGTGTAGTCTGCAGGAAGAGAGTACAAACATAACTCTTTCAGTCAGATACATTTTTTAATTTAACATCCTTTACTGGTGGTGAGGAAAAAAAACTGAAACAAAACAAACAAACAAAAGCAACAGCTAGCAAGTTTTTAACCTCCATGTGTCAATCTCTGTGTTAGGGCTTCTCATACTTGTATATATCCATCAGCTAGTTTTCTGGTCTCAGTTTTCCCCACTTTCCCACAAAAAGGACTGTCAAGTTGTTATTTCACGTCAATAAGCACATGGCACACTTATGGAATAGTTGACAGCATAGAGGGAGCTCCAAATGTATTGCGAACACATTAAAAACATATCAATATAGTGGTTTTAAAACCATGCAACCCTAAACTGGCTCTGAATACAAGGGTAAGAAACTCTGCTTTAAACCCCTTCCAATATAACGGTCAAAAGCCGTACCAGGTGCATGGTATAGAACTTGAGTGTGTCCCTCTGAGCATCCCACTCGGTTGCCACGGCAATGGCCAGTGCTTCATTTGGTGCTGTGAACAGCTTCCCTCCAGGGGTTTTCAGTTTCCGTCTGTCCAGGTTTATCTCATATACACCACCTAGAAATATTAATTAAACAGAAAACAGCACTGGTATGAAAAAGGCACAACTTCTTCTGATGTTATCTTCATATCAAAAACATTAATTGTGGCCTTATTACCAACAAAGAAAGCTAGAAGAGACACCTTCCACAGTGGAGGGCAGATTTTCCCACTCCAAATGAATATTCCTGATCACAGAACTGCAACACTAGATCTGTTGCTAGTGACATTTGACACTTACCTTCACCTTGGGATATACTGACATCTTGATAAAATCTTTTTCTCTCTACAAGCAGCAAAAAACAGCACATCAGTTAACACTCCGGGCACAACAAGGTGAAGTTATATAATGTAATACTGCAGCAAAAAGGATGAGGTTTTATCCACACTGATAATTTATCTTACCTGCTGTAGCTGTTGAGTATTTCAAAGCAAATGGAAAGTGCTGACTCCTGTGGCATACTTTACTGGGAGAGAGGATATTCCCAATCTGACTTTGAAGTCTAACAAGGCTTCTAAACATAGCTGCAGCGCTGTGAAGATGTAATGTTTGGTAGAAATGCTAGCTGACAGGCTAGGCTACCTCTTTCTGACACCAGTTCGTTAATTATTTAAACGCCATATTTTTATGCGAGTAAATATATTACGTATTAGCATAAATTGTTGTTCATACTGTACTAGCTAATTGTATAAAGTTGATATGTCTCTATTTACTGCGGCATAGCTCTTCCTCGGCTTTCAGGTAGCAGCTCCTGAGTTCAAAAGCACGCGTGTGACCTTCTTTGCTTGTAGTGACGTCACAGGTACTTTTTACTTTTGGGAAATGTAGTTTTATGAGTGCTCCTACGCACCCCAACACCAGCCCCAACACGACAGGAACAAACTACACCCAGATAGTCCCATAAAGCCTTCCGCAGGTTGAACCAATGAGCGTTGAAGATGTTCGAAAGGTGAACTAAACCGACCAATCAGAAGGGCGGATTCTGCTGCCTACGACGCCGCGTCGAAGTCCACTTACTTTTCTGGAAGCTTGGCGCCTGGTAAACGAAACTGTGGAGGTATCGGGGGGGATCTGAATGTTGGTGGATCTCTACAGTGCTCTTCCACCTCTCCGTAGAGACGCCGACAGAGTCCTTCGCCCAGACGGCAATTGACCGCGGTCGGTGCCCAGCCAGCGAAGCGGGAGCCATGCCTGTCCCCGCTGGATACCTCAGCGACTCCCCCGCCGCGGCCTTCACATCCTCGGGCTCGCTTATCCCACCGCCACCGATAAACACCCAGCAGCCCGGTGTTGTCACCTCGCTGCTGTACAGCGGCTCCAAGTTCAGGGGCCACCAGAAGAGCAAAGGGAACTCTTACGACGTGGAGGTTGTTTTGCAGGTGGGGCTGTGACGCGGATATTTTACTATTCAGGCCAGCTGTCAGGGGCATTTGGCGATCTGTCAAACGGGCGGCGCGATGATTGACAACTGGGAAATCAATGAGCGCTGGCCTGTGGTTGAATAACTCGCCTAGCTAGCTGTGGATGTAGCAGCTGCGACTGTTTACTAGCAACCCTTTTAACCATATGTAGACATTTTAATTCAAGTTATTACAAAAATACGACGTAATAGACGTTCAGTCATATTGTGAGAGCCTTACAAACCTACACGTTTACAGCTGGTTTGTGTAAGAGGATGTTGTGTATGTCACAATCGTATCACAGCACTGTTACTCACTGCCATTTGAATGTAGGAGAAAACAGATAATACACATATGAAGTAAATGTCAACATTGTCTTTCTAGCATGTCACCATGGAGGACTCCTACTTGTGTGGGTACCTGAAGATAAAAGGACTGACTGAGGTGAGAGCATTAATTCCATTTATAAAGCCACAAACATCAATAATTTAAGATGGCCTGTACTCACTGTGTTTGTGTCCTTTTCAATAGACTGGTAGTCTAGCTTTTTATTCTTGTTTATATCAGAGAACATATCATGGTAGGCTGCTCAAGATTCAGCTGTCTTTCTATACAAAACTGTATTTACAGTATCGTAAATCTCACAGCATGACTACAGTGATTGAAAATAAGCAATGACTACAAGTATTATGTATACATATTAGGCTTGGATGGTGTCATGGTATTGCAGTATACCAGGGTATTCATAAATTCCGAAGGTATGATGCTGTATTGAGGCGATGTAGTGCACAGCACACACTGGGAAAGATGGCAATTGCAAGTGGTGGGGATAACGTTAAAGGACTAATAAAAAAGAAAAGCATCTCTGCTCCTGTCCGGAAGTATTGCTACTTTTACCTTTTATTTTGAGACGACTTCTTCCAATTACAAGAGCATTTTTTTTAGTCGCATGATTTTATTCAACACATCATCTCCATTCAGTCCACTGGTGTGTTGGTATCCGTTGCGGCAACAAGTGTCATCGGGTCCTATGGCAACAAGGGCGCTCATTTCCTTTCTATTCATCATTCTATCAGCCATAAGTATTTAAACCCAGAAGCATTTGTCTAAGTAGCCCAGTTGCATTTTTGAAACACTTACGTAGGCAAGATAATGAAATACATGCTACCATGACTCATATCACTAATAGCTCAGCTTTTATGGTTTTTTTGTTTGTTTGTTTGTTTTTTTGACAAATACCATCATGAGCTGTATACCCAGGCAAAATGTCAGGAACGTATGAAAAAATAGATACCGCCAAAACCTTATATGTGTTAAGAAGTTACTTTCTACCCTGTAATTTGTTCTTTTGGATGAAAACATTGAACTGACAGATAAACTATTAGCACTGGGTGTGACATTCCTTCACTCACATAGAGAAGAAACAAAACAGTATCAGACTGGCTGCACCAGAGCAAACAAAACACCACTGTTTCTCTGTTGCGTTCACTCCCGCAGGAGTACCCAACTCTGACCACGTTCTTCGCCGGAGAGATCATCAGCAGGAAGCGGCCGTTTCTCACTCGGAAATGGGATGCAGATGAGGATGTGGATCGAAAGCACTGGGTAAGGTGAAAGCTTGGACATACATAATCTACACAAGCTCTACAATCAGCTGGTTTATCATGACATAATCTTTTTACTTTATATGTCAAGGGCAAGTTCCAGGCCTTCTACCAGTACGCAAAGACATTCAACTCAGATGATTTTGACTATGAGGATCTGAAGAACTCTGATTATATTTTCATGAGGTGGAAGGTAAGGTACTGCTTAAATTGAGTCTGACCAAACGCAGGATGTCCGCAGCTGTTGCTAATTCTCACCCTGTCTGTCCCTGTAGGAGCAGTTCCTGGTCCCTGACCACACAATAAAAGACATCAGCGGGGCTTCCTTTGCCGGATTCTACTACATATGCTTCCAGAAATCCACAGCAACGATTGAGGGCTACTACTACCACAGGAGCTCTGAATGGTAATGAAACACAACACTGCTTACTGTGAGGCAAAGTGGAGTCATTGTGACTGAAAGGTTGCTGGATTAAAACCCAGACCAGCTGGAAAATCAGGACGGGCAAAGTCCTTTACAGACAAAATTTCCAGCTTTGTGCAGCGTCTGTCAAGGTGCCCTTAATTCTAAATTTCCCCTTGCTCAGATGAATAGAAGATGATGAATGTGGCTTTTTCTGAACAGCTCCAAGTTAGACTGTGTAACCTTATATGGATGAAGCAGGACAATCTAATCCTCAGTTTGTTACATTTGATTTATAGAGCTGTGCTGCCCGGCTATAAGCAAACAGAGTCCTGCTTGCACTCTATCTTTAGTGTTCACATTTTCATTTGACATTCTTTGGCATTTCTTTCAGCTCCCTTCACACATAATGGTTTGGCTATTGTTTCAGAAACCCTCTGATTTCATTCCATCAGGTCTTCCCGTCCTTGACCAAATACTTGGAGGCAGTTTTGTTTCCCTCTCCGACTGCAGAATACCTCTGTTTCATGTTGTTTTTAAAAAGTGGAAAATGATCAACAGCCAGCCCTTCTGTCATACTTGCTATGACATCGGCATTTATTGTGGGGACTGAAAACAGTATTAACTGCCATATGAATGTTGTTATGTGACATATAAATAGCTTGTTTATTGGATCGACTCTTTGCTCTTTGCTGCCTTTCACCAGCTCTGGTGTGAAACCCCGCAAACCACACATGAAGAAAAAGCTGAGCATGAGCATCAGCCCAGGCTGTGGTCAGCCCTCGATTCATTTTGTTCCTCAAGCATAATTTACTATTGGCTTTCAGATGTCAACATCCTTCTTTTTATTTTAGTCAAGCCTCTCATTTTGAGGTTGTTTTTGACAAAGTGGATTGCAGTTGTGTCAGTGGAGTCAAGTGAAGTCAATTATTCAGACTTTCATAGGGTTGGGAGATGTGGAGAAAATCAAAATCACAGTATTTTTGGACCATATACCTCAATATGGATATTAAAAAGATATTGTAGGGTTGACTACTGGTGCTTTCACCAATGTTTACACACTGAGATTTTTTGATAAATAATCATCAGTACTGTGGATATAATGACTAAGTGAGAAAGGGGTAATAATAGAACAGCTAGAACAGTCTGGTAAGCTCAGAAAATTACATCACTTTACTGTAATGCATGCTCCCAGCAAACATTGAGACACTGAATGATCATTGTTTAAACATTCAATCAAGACATCCCGTTATGGTTCAAATATAGTTCCTGAGCATCCTAGCAAAATCAAAATACGACACTAACAGTATAAACTAATGTTGACGCACACAAGACTCAAACTCCGGGCTCCTGGGTAAAAGTCCTGTGCATTGTCCATTCATCCACCACGATTTCCCATCTATGTGGACGTTATCGCTCTTGATACTACATCACCTGACTTTATCAAAAAGCCCTGAAGGCTACTTCTCCAATGTGTGAATAAAGACAGCTTGGAGAAATAATTTAGGCTCTTACAAATGCCACAGGCTTAAAACAATGAGACATGAATGTAATTTACATGTAGATATACATGGCGTAAACAGACGTGGACGTCACGTTGTGGCAGTCTGATTGCAATTAGGGCTGCAATAATTAGTTGATTAATCGATGACTAATTGTCTAATTGGTGAATATTTTAGTAGTCGACTAATTGGTTTGAGTAATTTTTTATAGAAAAGTATGAAGAAGTACCCCAAAATACTCTTATTGCAGCTTCTTACGTTCAAATATTGACAGCTTTACACACTCTCCCATGACGGTGAACTAAAATGTGAGTGGCGCGAGTACGAAACAAGACATTAGATGACATAATGTTGGGGTTTGGGAGAGACAGACCGCCATTTTTCAACATTTTAACAAATTTTTCGATAAAATGATTAGTCGACTAATCGAAGAAATAATCGAGAGATTAGTCAACAATGGAAAATAATCGTTAATTGCAGCCCTAACTGCAACCATTTCACAACCAAACAAGTAATTGTCAATAAAATGTCATTGTATTATAAAAGACAAAACAAAAAGATACATGTTAATAGTAACAACGTAACAGAGAGTCTGAATGGACTAATATTGGACATGGACATAACATCACCATCTGGCCGTCTGTCTCATAACTGTGTGGCAGTTTTTGGCATCCGACTGGGACCATTTTTGGCCACGGACGCCTTCTGTCCAATGTTTTCTAGGCTCTAAAGCCAGGTCAAGACACCACTTAGGATATTATAATGTCCAAAATCAAAGACAATATCATATATATTGATATATTGCCTGGCTCTCAACAGGCACATTTTAAAGCAACAATATAGCTATATATGCTATATAGTGAAAACCGTGTATCTCAGAGTTTTGGTAATTTTGATTTTTGTCAGATAATATCACTATAAAAGCCACGCTGTATTTCGCCAGTTGAATGTTTTTAACATGGGAGCAACAATCAGATGTTCCGTTTGCATTAGCAGTAACTTAATCCAGCTTTAATATGGTGTGAAGGCAGTGAAGAGTAAACAGTGAGGCTGATATCAGTGAAATAAAATAACACTAGTTTACGTGCCTGTCGTGCATGCAAAGGCAGTTTGAACCCAGGGTGGCAATGGCGGACTCCGCCACTAACAGTAATAACTGATACATGAGGAGGTAATTGCTGAAGGAAAATATATTGAACGGCTAGTGCGGGAAAAAAATGCTGACCATATAACATCAAAAAGGGATTTGGATTTCATTAAAAAAATTTAAGGATTATGTCTTTAAACTAAATAAACCACTTAAAACCTTTTAGATTATCTAAAAAAAAGGATTGTCATAAAGCTGAAAACAAGCGTGTACTGTGTGCTTCTAACTCATATGCATAATCTAACATGTCATGTGTTGTTACTCCACAGGTACCAGTCTCTAAACCTCACCCACGTTCCCGAGCACAGTGCAGCCATCTATGAGTTCCGGTGACCCCGGCCGGAATCGTGGATCTTTTTTTTTCGATGGACAGAGTCTTGAGTCAAAGCAGAGGTCTGCGGATGCTACTGAAGAGGAAAATGAGAATGACTGTGGATGAGATTTTGGGCTTTGGAGAAGTGCAAACTCTTACATGTTCCCAATAAGTGGATGGACAGCGGATTGATCAGTGGACGGGATATCGGGACAAATGAATGTATGGATGAGATGAGAGGAAAGACAGGAAGAAAGTGCAGTTCTGCTCCCTGGCTGGAGCCTGTAAAGTTAGAACCAGCAGCAGAGACTGGGTGTGGCTTGTATAGTGTACCCCTTTCTTCATTTGTTTTAACGTCTGGTTTTTAAAAAACGCTTGGCGCAGTATCTTGAGACACTTTATAAGCTGAGTTGGGAATTCCCCTTCTTGTTTTGCGACTAGAAAACCAGCTTTCATCCAGCTGATGCAGAGTGAGCAACATAAACACATTTGACTACCGTTGGACAAGGATTCCTCTGAGGAGTCTGCTCTCATATTCACCATCTCTGAAGAAATTAATCGCCAAGTCTGTGTGGAAGAAACGCAAGAGAGAAGTTTGGGTTCATGATTGATTGGAGCTTTAATCAGCCCATAAGCTAGAATGACAGTATTTGCTTTAAAGCTAAGCTGGTTCTTTGTTTGCCTGCCAAGAGGATATTTTGTTATTTTACTCTAAATGATGGACGCAGAGTGGCACTTTGAAACGCTGCAATGTGAGTGACACACAAAATGAGCTTTTCCCCCCGTGTTCATACAATTGCTTGGGAGATTGTTATCACGTGATTGCTGTGGATCTTGTTCTGTTGAGTTACATTTGCACAAAGATGGACTATATGTTACTAACGCTTGCAGTCAGGATGTTACACTCACGTGCCCTAGTACACAAGGGGGCAGTCAAGCTTTTTGACTTGCGTTTGTGTGGGGAGTTCAGAGCCAAAACTATCACAGAAAAGTATTCAAAAAAGAGAGTATTTTTACCCTGCACTCTGCATTAAACAAAGAGCTTTTTACTCCCCCGTGTGTCATTTTAAATTAAGATCCCTACTATCCCTACATATTTGTCCCCTCAACTATGCAACACTTTCAACATAGCACTCTCCAAACGTAAAACCTTCAGTTTTCAGAGACAAAATTTTATTCTATCCTTATAGTATATGAAAAAAAGGAATCTATCTTCATTAAAGGAAATATTTTTGTTAAATTGCCTATGAAAACACTCCCATATCATGTTCCCTTCCCATGTGATGGTGCCACCTTTCTAAAGCTTATCAGAGTTGTATTATAACAGTGTGTTTGTTTGAGAATAAGCCTGGATTTGATTGATGGTGTGAGTGTAAAGAATGGATTATGGATTTTAAAAAATCATATCAAAACACCTTTTACCACTGTGTCTATCTTGTTTGACCAATATGCCACATACTTTTAATACTTTCATACCACACCTCACATTATTTATCAAGTTATTTAATAATTTTAAAGACTAAAACAAAGGTGCATTGTACACAGTTAAATCTAAAATTTAAATATTCTTAAAAAACTGCATTTTCTTCAATAAGAAGGTTGATAGTGTTCTTGCCGTTCCTGGTCGAGGAACAACGCTGACAGGTGCTTTTTAACCCTGCACTACCCTCTGCTGGTGTGTTAAAATATTTCACACAGTCGTCCTCATATTAGGACATCACATTTTGGGTCTACCTCTAGACATTTAGACCTGTTGTCCTCATTCGTGGACACTTTTTTGTGCCATCTAGTGGTAATAAGAACACAACACACTGATCCACGAAAACAAGATGGCAGTCATCTCTGCCAAGTCAGTCTGATCACATTGTATGGTTGAAACTTGTTTATTTTTATTGTTGTCCCGTTTGAGGACATTGGGACTCTATTAACGTCTCATTTTAGGACATTGGGACTTCAATATTGTTGACCATGTTTTTCTACTCATCGGGTCCTTCTGATCCCAAATCACTAGGAGAAATTGAAAAAAGGAATACAAAACAAAAGCTCAGGTCTCAGGAGGATATGACATAATGACAATGCTATGGTTAAAAACTATATTGGTGAAATGAAAATTTTGACCTAATGAATGTGTTAGATGAGTGGTTCTCAGCCTGGGGGTCCTGACCCCAAAAAGGGTTGCAAGATCATTTCCAAGGGTTGCAAGGTGGTTTGGTGCAGAAAATTAAGTCGCATATTAAAAATAAAGTAACATATCTTAGTCTGTCATTAGACTGACATTACATCACCTGTGCAAGTGATATAATTTGACTTGACTTAGTGTTAGAGTCAAAGTGTGTGGGCACAGAGAGTATTCCCAGCAGGTCATGGAGAGAGAAGACATCATGGAAGGCCTGGCACACAATGGACAATTCCTATACTGTAGGTGCTAGCTGTTAAAACTGCCATCACAAACAAAGCAATATTTGTTGACATTTATTCATCAGAGCATTCACAATAATTACTCAAAATCAACAGGAAAAGGCGCGTAGAAGCAACTGCAGCGCATGCGATTACCTACCTGATTATTCTGAGGATTCGCCACTTGAAAAGGTTGAGAACCCCTGTGCAAGGTGACAAGTCAGGGGTTTGGTTCAGGTATACTGTGTATCACAGACTTCATGGCAATGCATCCAATAGATGTTGAGACATTTCCCTCAAATCCAAAAATCAACCACATGGTGGCACCAGAGGATAAGGCAGGTGATCACCAAAGTCATTTTGTGCCAATCCATACATGGAAAAGTTTGAGCTCTTGGTGGCACCAGAGGACAAAACACAGAATCAGCAAAGTTGAAGGGATTCATCCTCCAGGCACCATGGATATGTCTACTAAATAAAAAGGGGATCTGTACAATAGTTGTAGAGATATGATTTTATTGATACCATTGCAATTACAAATTCTGCATATCAGTGGTGTGCAAAAGCTTCAATGTTCAACTATTTTCTTAGTCAAAGGAAGAAACTGCTTAGCCTGCACATTTGGCATTAATGTTCTCGTACCATAGGATATTTACACTTGGTAAAAGACATGCTGCTCTGTTGGGAAGCAGTGGCACTGCTGCGTAGAGTGTCACATACATAGTGTTCATGGAATCTGAGCCCATGTTGCGCAGAAAGATGTTTCACCATGTTGGTGATTCCACCCTTGCTTGAAATGATCATATTACAGACAATACAAGTAGCACTTTTGTCACCTTTCTTCATGGAATGAAGCCGCACGTCGGACCTTTTCTTCCTCTCCGCCATGACTCTTTGTTGCAAGTTTCCAGCAGCATAGACGCATGAGTTTGGCATCATTGTTTTGCAATGTGGAACT
This sequence comes from Epinephelus lanceolatus, assembly GCF_041903045.1. Taxonomy (NCBI): domain Eukaryota; kingdom Metazoa; phylum Chordata; class Actinopteri; order Perciformes; family Serranidae; genus Epinephelus; species Epinephelus lanceolatus. The sequence goes on along the minus strand of NC_135754.1, from coordinate 14,772,386 downwards.
GTCCAAAAAACGTGCTTGTATCAATAAAAGCATTGATAAAGCTCGGCGGCATACGTATCAAATGGATCAGACAGTTTGGAAGAGGTTCTCAAGTGGAACCTGTTCTCAACAGGCCAGCTCAAAGAAATAGCTGGGCCCTTGAAAAGGTCATGTGAGTGGGCCTTCCCAAAGTCTCCTTTACTCATATCGATGCATACACATGCTTTCTCTCTCCTACTAACACATATATGAAAGAGACTTACTCTGTGATGGGCTATATAAGCTGGTCGCCAGAGTTCTTTCTTTTAGAACAGTTACATTAAAAAAAAGGCCCATACTATTATCAGGACGGAGGTTTCATTCTGAAACACGCTTCATTTGTCTAAAGCAACAATAAATACAGTGCTCCATGCCCGCTACTGCTTTGCAGAAACAAAGAAAGAAAGAAACAAAGTCACCAAAAAGAAGAATAAGAAAAGAGATAGAGTTAATTGAAGGCATTACAATATATGCCTATAAAACTATCACTTTTACCATGGTTTGCCAAAAGCACACGATATGTATATGTGTACTTCATGTGAATAATACATGTACCTCTGTATGTGTCTGTTAATTACAGGTCTAATATGCTGGAATAAACCAGATGAGAATGTCTGTCAATTACAGTTAAGTCACTTACTGTAATACCTGTCTACATAGGAATTTCCAGTTCGTTTCCTGTGGTGAGACAAACCTTTAAACGACCTGTGGGAAAACTCAAGAACTAGTTTGCTGTACATACCTTCCACTAACGGGGCAGCAATGCACTGTAGCCTAAGGGCGGCTCAGACTATACTTATCAGACTTAGGGCTACATTGTTTGACTTGGCTTAACTTACAAAGGCTTGGTCAGAATGTGGTGGAAAGCAGGTGCACCTGAGAATACACAGGGTTGCATAAAAGGTGACCTGGAATCGGTGTCTGCAAACAGTATTAATACGCAAAACAAATGGCGTGGGTTTTGAATACGCTCTTTTTATTTTCTTTTTCAGAATAACTTTGCACATTGCACTCATTTTAAGTCACTCATAGGGGAGTCAGCTAAAAGAGGTCAAACCATGTGTTATAAAAACAGCAGGTGCATTTGCCAAAACCTGCACAATTATTTTTTAATGACAGGTTCCCATAAATTGGCAGCCAGGTACTGTGATACTGTGTGCTTTGCAGCTCGTGCTGGTTTATGTGTGGTTGCAATACAGTGGATGCTCCCTCGCTCCATGTGACATATGTGTCATAGAAAAAATGTCCTTGTATCTGACACACCACAATCCTGCCAACTAATACACCCGCTTAATTCCATAGTGTTATTTTTGGAAACTGGAAACTGCTACTTGCTTGCCAGGAATGTCACAGACAATAGACAAAGATGAAGAGAAAGGAATCTTCTTGTCAACAGTAAAATATTTCTGGAACGCCGAGGCACAGAATGAATGAGAAAATTAAGGCATCCCGAGAAGAGTGTTTTGCAAGCGAGAGAACCTGATTATGCACTTTAAATTTTTACCAGAAGCCAGTTTATGATTGTGACTGTCTGGAGTCGGATCACTCACCTCTCCAAAGTTGCAATCTTCTCACCCCTTTAGAATTAATGACTGCTCTGCGGGTTTATGCAACGGGATCTTTCCAATCAGTTATTGCTAAGGTATTTCATGTAAGCCCTAAGTATCATACTTAAGGAGCAAATTTAAGGTGATTTGCGCAACTGGGCCCTGAGTACTTCTTAAACCACTGACAGTCTGTCTTCAATTCTAAAACTCCCAAAGCTGCCGAAAACTATTAAAAACTTACTTGAAGTCTGGTAAATTGATTCCAACCTAAAACATTTGCCACACCACACTTCTTAAAGTGTCAAATTAAAATATCGCAACAAATATTGAATGGGTCGCCATGAAATTTTGTACAGAGATTCAAGGTTCTCAGATGATGAATCCTAATGACTTTGATGATCCCTGACTTTTGAGGCCCAAGGGCCCCTCTGGCCCTCACCTGCAAAATTTCACTCAAATTAACACGTACACAAGAAGAGACTCAAAATGACCACAAAGAAACATAAACCCATTACAAAGAGACAAAAAAGGAACATAACCGATTCAAAGTGACTATAAAGAGACACAAAATGGCTACAATGAGATGCCAAACAACTACAAAAAGGGCCTAAACAATCCCAGATGAAAAACAAAGCCACACAAAACCAGAGCGAGAGACGTGTAATGACTACAAAGACATGCAACACAACAAGAACAACAGAAGGGCTATACAGCCATACATTCTGTATGTCTAGCTTCTATGAATGAGAGGTGGTGGTGGGGCCTTCTACATATCTGTGGGCCCATTGTCTCATAATTCAGCCATGGTTCTGAGTGAAAACAAAAACTTTCAAATGGATTGCCATGAAATTTGGCACACACATTCATGTTCTATTTGTCCAAAACATTGGTTGTGACCAAGTACCTGTAGAACTGATGTCATTCCCCTCAGACTTAGCTATATGTGAAGTAGCAAATATTAGCATGCTGACGTGCTAAACAAAGATAGTGAACATGGTAGGCTAAACATCATGTCCAAAAAATAGGAATTAATTTCTGAAAGAGTTCAGGCACAGAAACATTGTACGTGCCTATCAGCACGTCGTCATTGTGTTCAGCTCAAAGCACCAGTCTCCAGCCGCAACGCTGTAGCCGTGTGGCATGTGCTGCATCCATTCAGCTGCCAAGGTGCTCCACCCTGTAGATTAATGGAACATGTTACATGCTTTGAGCATTTCCAGTTACTACCAGACACTGACCGAGCTATCAAACTCTTGGATTTAAAGTCCCAGAGGAACAGGTAAATCCCCATCACATGGAAGTATGTACATGTTTGCCAGTTGTAAATTCCAAAAACATGGTGACTCAGTTTTTCCGCCTTACCTCATACATTTGTATAAATCTTCAGCGCAACTTATTAATGGATGGTAGGTTGTTTATTACAGTTTTTTCTGAATGCCTAAACACTATGATGATTTTAAAGTACTAGCTCTGAAATCATTAACACTTGCAGCTAATGTGTTTGCCAACTGTGACAAAATAAATGTTTATTCTCTGCTTCACACCCAGTTTGCAATTTTATAACACACTTTTAGCAACACATTTAACACTGGTCTCTACATTGCGTCACTAATTTGCAAATTACCTTTCTATACTGACACATTTGAAAACACTTTAAGATTATGAGTTCACTCACAAATCAGAGCTTGGGCACTATGAATAGGCCACAGGTAAACATTTTGACAAAAGTGGAGGCCAGTATTGGACAGAGAGATGTGGATGAAGTCTTCTTATGGCCAGCTCTACAAAGACATCTCTCGCAAAGGCGAACAATTCTTGCGAAACTCTTCAAACTCTTTAAATATTTAGTGTCAATACAGTACACACAAACCACCATTTGAACAAAGCACCAACTACACACTGATAGTAAAATGAAAAACACTTCTGGCATTTGCTTTTTCTGTGAGCAGGGTATAGCAACCTGCAATACTGTAAAAATGTCACACCTGTCATAAACACACACATTTTTGTACTTATATCGTTGTGGGGACCCTCATTGATGGAGTGAATTCCCTAGCCCCTTACCCTAACCTAAACCTAAACCTAATTCTAACCTGAACCCTTAAACCAAGTCTTAACCCCCAAACAGGCCTTTGAAAAAGTGAGGACTGGCCAAACTTTGCAAAAATGTCCTCACTCTGTTGCTAAAATATGTGTTTTGGTCCTCACCATGTAGTATGTACAAGTACAAAGACATACACACATGCACACACAGGTATCCAAATGTCTAAATTATAGTTGTGTATTCCAAACATAACACATCTTGAAGCTTTATCTCCAAACTCATTAACAATTATAGCCAATGCATTTACCAAGTGCACCATACTGCACAGTCTTTGCTTTACACTCAGTTTGCAAATGAATAACACACTTCTGGCAGAACTTTAAACATTAGCCTCCACATTGTTACACTATTTGTGCCAAGTGCCTTTTCACATTGACACACTGGCACTTCTAGATAAGTTCACTTACAAATCAGAGCTCAAGCACTATAAATAAACCCAGGTAAACATTTGGTGTGGACAACAATAGAGGCCCGTACTGGATGAAGTCTTATGGCCAGACCAACAAAGATGGCAAGACTCAGCCTTTTTTGTCTAACACAAATGGTTTTGTTTTCTGCAGTTGTTTGAGGAGTGTTAGAACATTTGAGGAAAAACAAATCTCCCTTAGTCATCTATACACATTTGAATACCTGTACTGCAGGTGCTATCTTTATTATAAGGCTCAAATATGGTTTGTGGCTCCAAGCAGATTTTTTTTAATATTGTTTTTGGTTAAAAATGGCTCTTTTGATCATAAAGATTGCTGAACCCTGGCCTAAACAATCAGAAAGACACTGTGAAGCAGCAGTCACACAGATCAGCCCCTGACTTCCTTGAGGGCATTTTAATGTTGACCTTCAGTTTCTTGTAAGAAGGTGCAAAGGAGGAAATATCTACAGGCAAGCGGATTCCCACACACTGTCACTGTGCAGGAATTTCTAAAAATCTATTACAAGTAAGAGCATCAGAATTATTAAACCAAACTAAATGCCTACAAAGTTGAAGAAAGATAAATAAATAAATGCACAATAACACCTGCAGATATAGGTAAACAGGTTAGAGCGTATTCTGGTTCTTTAGTCTGTGGACTGTCAAACCATATGATGGCATTGTTAGTCATGTGTGAGTTAGGTGTAGTCATTACAAATGGGTTTACAATTCTTTTCTCTATACTTGTTTGCTGTGTCAAACATCAAAGAAAGAACAAAACTGAGAAGTTGCATAACACACCAAAAATAGCACGGCGAGAAACGTGCAGAATCTCCTCCACCGCAGAACAGAAAGATAAAACAAAATCAACAAATTATCGATAAAACATTTACTGTAACTGTGATATACATGACTAATTTCAGCATTATATTTTGGGTGACTCATGTTACCCTGAGGGTGTATCAGATTAATTGCACATTGGGTGTTGTTTTGCAGGTGTGTTTAGATCTCTGTGGACCTGATTTCCTGGCACTGACTATAGCGCTCCAGTCTGTTAAATAATGCACAGCTTCCGTATACTTGTACTTCTCAGAAGCTTTACACCCTTTTTCTAGAGACTCCACCTTCTTCTGTGCACACTATTGGAGAACCATCAGCCACGTCCAACTATTCAAAGATTTATGTTTACCAAGCACTTTACTACAATGGCATTGATCATCAGCTTTCCCGTTAAGTCGCAAATTTAGTGTCAAGTTCTGCAGCTTCCTTGTAGTTTTTATATCATGGGTGTTTCCTTATATGGCTCAATAACAATGTTATGGAGGTCACTCATCTAATCTAATCAGCATGGCTTGAGGCCAGTCTCTGCAGCCACCTGATTCTGTTTTGGTGTTTAGAGATAAATCTGTGTTTATTTTATCACAGATTAAATAATGATGTTAAATCCAGAGACTTAGTTTTTCATGCATATTATCCCTAAAGATCTGTCCTCTCAAGAATATATAAGCTAACCAATGCCTGCTTTTTAAATTCATTTTATTTCCTATGGTTCTCCAGAAGTGAACAACTAAAAGCAGAACCACTCGTTCACTGCTGAATGTTGTAAGTCTGTGTAAACAAAACCAAATTTCATGTCTCTGTCTCAGTGCTGTCACACCCGGCAGGATTTGTCACTGTTTGTCTGTGGCCTTGAAGAAAGCCATAAAGCGTGCCTCTAGTCACGTCCTCATGTATTTGGTTTGTGGTTAACTGAGTACTCCAGGGAGCAAGTATTAACGTGTCCATATATGATTAAACACACAACAAAAAGTACCTTCCTTCCTTGTTACAAACAATGCATCAGGGAAGACTTTTTTGCTTAATTTTCCTTCACTAATAAGTGACTAATAAATTAAAACAGGCAGTGTTAGGACATCTGTTCACACTCAAGATGCAAAGGAATCTGTCAGGGTAGTAATATGTTTGGGATTTTGTTTTTGCAGGATGATAACATTCGTATTCCTGTAATTGTCCCGAAGAGATAGAGGGGAATGAAAGCTATGAGCCGTGCACCTGGACAGTTTCTCTAACATTTCTATTGTCAGTTCCAAGGCAGGTCAGACAAAGAAGTGATTGTGAAGCGAGTCCAAATCAAACAAGATGATGCTCCGTGGTGCTCTGTGAAAAATCCATGAGGAAAAGAAATGTTTTTCTTTCTTTTCTTCTTCTTTGTGTTTAACAGGGCGGATGGTTCTTTTGATAGACAGAGCTAATAAATCATTGGCACACAGACATCCACTGCATAGTTTAACTGAACTGATCCGTACAAAGACTCATAAACTTTTATTATCTGATAGCCTAAAAATAATTCTCATAGGTCCTATGAGGGAATGCACACGTACAAGTCTTGTTTATTTCCCTTTTGTTTGAGGTCTCAGAGCATTAAGTGTTAATAAAGACTATAGTTTTAAGCCAGTTTTTTAATTTTTTTGGTTTAAGATAAAACCCATTGCACAAAAAAATTTATTAAATTCCCTATTGCCCAAAAACAAGACCTACACATTTTTAAAAGACGAAGGTACACTCCACTTTAATAATGATGACATAATCTAAAAATACTTCATGTTTGCTTTTCTTTCTCTTTCTCTTTCTTTTCTTCTTTCTTTCTTTTTATGTTAGCTGTATTAATTGTGACTGCTCTGTTAAAGAAGTGTCCATTTTGACACACATCAACAGATTTCTTGGAGCTATGCTGGTTTATTTACACATTATATTATATATTCTTACTTAATTTAATATCATATTGTCTGATTAAGATTTCATATATTCATGTTTCTATAATATGCATTACTATGTAGCCTATTACTTGAAACTAAAGAAGTTGAGATGTGGGCAGTGTCCACCAATCCATTCATTTTCTGCTTATCAGGGGCCAGGTTGCAGGAGCAGCAGGCTGGACAAGATATTCCAAACGTCCCTTTCCCAGCATCATTTGCCAACTCCTCCTGGGGGATGCTAAGGCGTCCCCAGGCTAGATGAGATATCTAATCTCTCTGGCGTGTTCTGGGTCAACCCCAGGGCCTCCCACCAGTTGGACGTGGTTGGAAAACCTTTAACAGAAGGCACCCGGGAAGGATCCTAGCTGGCCCCTTTGGACGTGAAAGAGCAGCAGCTCAACTCCGAGCTCCCTCCAGATGTCTGAGCACCTCCCATCAGGCACCCTATGGAGGAAAATCATTGGCCACTTGTATCTGCTATCTTATTCTTTCGGTGATTACCAAAAGCTCATGACCATAGGTGACGGTTGGTCTCCTGTACTACTGTTCATCCAACCATCCTGTACAGCAGTTCATTCTCAAATGCACACTTTTGCAGAGACCAAATCACCGTCCTAACCAGCACCAACTGGTACAAAGTTAGAAGCAGAGGTTTAGTGATCAACACTGTGGGCAATCATCACGATGATGAGAACAGGACTGATATTTTTGCACTAGTTTAACCCTATGTTTGTGACATCATGATCTACCCCTCAGGCAAACTCACAGGCACACCAAACACTTGTCATTCCATTAATGCTCATGCCCTATAACACATACCGTACATCTCCACCCACATTTCATTTATCCTTTACATTCTCCTGTTTCAGTGTTTATGCTTAACCGGAATGTGTGAGGTTGTAACTACAAGATTGTGTCCTTAAACGACCATTTTGGCACTGAATGACTGCGTGTTTGGTATTTTTTAGAGTGTTTTGTGCCCACATACAGTACACATTATGTACTGTGTTATCAACAGATGCCCCAAAAAATTCAGAGTCATGGTCCTTTTGTTCAGTGTGGGGAAACCTCATGTGGCTTTACACACAGGTGCTGACATCTCCACAGGTCGTACACTAAGCTGGACAGTCCTGACCTTTTACACCATAACGATATGTGTGTTGGCGTGAGTGCGTGCAATACAATCCTGGCATCACTTCAGACAAGGACTGCACGCCCACGTCCATCTGATGAGTGGTTGGGATAACCCCCTCTGACTGTGGCCCTCTCATGCAATCCTCACTTTGAAGAAACACCTGCTCCCCACCCCCCCACCCCCCAAACACACACACACACACACACATACACGTGCTTACCTGTTTAGTCAGTCTCAACAGCACCACAGCTCTCCACACTAGTTCCTGATAAGGGATATTGCTGCCAGATGACAAGTGTGAAGTGACTGCACGTGCAAGAAAAGTTTTAATTTTTGGAGGATGCTGGTGATGCCAGGAAGCGATTACACTGATGTAATAAATTCTTGAGAAGGCAATATCACGTTCACTTACTTCAAAGATTGTTTTTAATCCGTGCGTCAAACTGAAACTTGTCAACGTGTTGGGAAATATGGCTAGCTGTTGTCCTGCCACATGAGTTACACAGATACATTGATACCACTCTCATGTCTGTTCCTCAAATATGAAGTTACATCCAGAAGACTGTTAGCTTAGCTTATAGGCTGAGCCTGTTCTAGAGCCTGTTCTCTGGCCAACACACTGTTGGAGGGCCTGCTCTCTCTATGGGCCCCCATCCCACGGGTCTATGTGCCACCGCACTGCCTGTACTCTCTTTATTTACACCCTGCCTTTAATATTTTTGTTGAAATCTACACCCCTATGATAGCATTAGACTAATTAGCATTAGCATAAAAAATGCACTGACATGCTACTGTGCTGATACTGTGCTGATAGTTTCACTCTTTTTTTTTTTTTTTAACGACATAGAATTGTTGTATTTCTGTAGTTGGTGACTATCTGGCAGATGAACAAATATATCCTGACAAAATAATCTTACTTGGCTGAGGCTACAGTATGTGTCATGCAATGCTGTTTAGATGATTGAAATCCTTTGTGTAAATAATTGCCTGTAAAATAAAACTCAGTCCAATAATTTGGCCTGGCTAATTGCATCAGCTGGGTATTTTCCCCAGGTACACGTGGAGTAATTATTGTTTTAATGATAGCTCATTCTCCTGACCTCACCTCCATCCTTTTCTCTGCAGCTCTCAGGTGTTTTTCAGTCAGGCTCCGCCTCCGTTTTGTGAGGCCTATATCTACAGCAGCAGACTCTCAGATCTGGCAGAGCAGCAGAGGCCGGTCAACGGGAGACTGAAGGTCAAGAAAGCAACTATTCATCCTGCGAACTGAGACACAAACGAGTGCATCATGGTTGGTGAACAGCGCTTTGTAATCAGTGCCCGCATGATCGGAGCCGTCCACAGGGACTCACCAAAACTCAAGGTGAGTTAAGACCTCAGACATTTTTATTTTAGGTGTTAAATATTTTTGTTGTATCTGAGAATATTTCTCTGATCCTTTGTTTTTTTTTACTTCCACAGATGTTCATGATATCTGTGTTATGGTCTGATGAGACTGAAGTGATTGTCTACAGGTCCTTCCAGGATTTCAAGAAATTTCATGTGAGTCCAAAAGAAAAACAAAATCCAAACAAGTGCTCAGTGTGCTGTTTATGTTGTATGAATAATCATTAATAAAAATGTATTTTTTTCAAACAGAGGCAGCTGAAAAAGGGATTCCCTCACATGAACCCTTTCAAGAAAAATGACAGACTGATCCCAAAATTTAGGGGTAAGATTATCACTGTGTGACCAAAAGTGTGACCATTAGGAAAAAAACAAATCTTCTTTGGAGCAAATGTGTTAATCTTGATGTCATTTCCTCTCCTCTATCCAGGGCAGGCCAGGAAGAGCAGCCTCCAGCAGAAAGGATCCAAGCGATCAGTCAAACGCATGAAGTTCCTGGACAGCTACTGCGACAAACTGCTGAAGTGTGACCAACCTGTGACTCAGAGCTCACAGGTCACACAGTTCTTCATGCCCAAAGACCATGACCTGCAGCCAGACTTCACCAAGAACAGGTAGCTTGTCATGTCAGCGTGTTACTTCAAATAATGTGAGAGGCCAATAGAAGTTCTTGGTTATTAAACGACTGACTTTTCTCTCACAGCATCATGATCCTGCTGTCTGATGATCTGCCCGATGGCTCAGGTGGAGAAGGTGGTGATGGGACTCGCCAGCATGCAGGCAACGTCACTCACCCATTCGTCACCCAGACTTACCGCTGCGTGGCTGCTTACGAGACAAAGGACACCAAGAATCGTCCATTTAAGGTGGCTGTGGATGAGAAGCTGGATGTCCTGATCAAAGACCCTGCAGGTCAGTTCTTCAGCTTTCATGCAGTCGCTTACTGAAAATCAGAAAGAAAAACCTTCCTTCACTTTCATTTCTGTTGTACTGAAAGTCTGTGTTATCTCCTCTCTAGGTTGGTGGCTGGTGGAGAACGAGGATAAGCGTTTGGCTTGGTTTCCTGCTCCCTACCTGGAGTTGTTGGACACGGAGGATGATGATGGCGATGATGGATTCCAGCTTGCAGGTGAGAACTGACTGAATAATTTGTAATTAGTATATTAGTAATTTGTAAACCTAGCATCGTGTAAGCTGTGACATCATTCAGCAGTCATTGTGCCAATCAATGCATGCCAGATGCACATACCTAGCATTTTACTGTGAAGCCCAGTTGTTACAAACAGCCAACACTGGGGAGCGCTATTTAACCATTGAAAGTTAACATGCAACTGATCCTTTCTACCAAAACTCTGTACACTCTGGTTTTATTAGTCAATCTGTGTATTTGTCTTAATTTTACCACGTCTCAAGAGAGACTTTAGCTGTGCAGCAGTTTCTGAGCTTATTGTCTTGTTTGTGAACTTCAGGTGCCCTGTACTGTGCCGTGAGGAGTTTCTCTGCTAAGGAGAGTGACGAGGTGTCTGTGCCCATTGGCTCTGTGGTGGAGGTGCTGAGGAAGTCTGATGACGGCTGGTGGCTCATCAGGTATTACAATCTTATCTGTCTGCAATACAAACAATGGAGGATAGGAATCAGGTGCATGTGCATTTGTCTACCTAGAGAGTATGGTTTTGTTAGAATAATATTTGAAGTACTGACAACAGCAGTATCAAATGTCAGATAAATTCCTAAAGTCAGTCTAGGATGTTGCCATAGTTTGCAGACTTGTAATGAATTCCTTTTTCTTTGCAATCCTTGTTTCAGATTCAATGGCAAAGCAGGTTACGTCCCCTCCATGAACCTGCAACCATACAACAATCCACGGGCCGGCCTTTACAGTCTGCACAAGCTGCACAGCTCCACTCTGAACCTGGCAATTCAGGCACCTCGTCGACCCAGCAACAACAAAGACGGCCCACAGCAGGATTCAGCAGGTCTGTCCAGAAGAGAGCCCAGTGTGCCCGGGCGTCTCCACAAGGCCCGATCTCTGGATGTCCTCTCTGAGACCTGGACCCAGACACAGATGGAGAGGGATGCCCCCACCTCAGATGGTCGTGCACGCAGTGGAAGCAACACAAGCACTGAGATCAGCTTCTCAGGCTTCTCCTCAAGCAGCGAATCAACCTCAAGTTTAGCAGAGAGCCGTTCAGGCAGTCCTGCAGCCTCATCCCAGCCTGGTGTCAGCAACAGCGGGAGACGCAGCCCTGATCTCAGCCTCTCTGACCGCCGCAGCTCCAACACCAGCACTGACAGCGCTGTATCTGTCAGCTCCAAAGGCAGTGAGACAGGTTCAGTCGCTCCCAGGGTGCCACCCAGACCCAAAACTGAGGAGATCCTGACCCGCTGCACCACCATGACCCGTAAGGCAGCCCTGGCCACCAAGACCCGGCTTCAGATTCAGCCAGAGTCCATCCACAGCCACTAGGCCATTACAAGCCTTTGTTTTATTAAGTATACAAGTAACATGTTAATTCTTGTCAAATCAAAGATTGTAGAGCTATCAACCTGGACAAGATAAATGTATGATGACCACTAGATGAAGTCTAGATATGTCCCATTTGATCAAATGGAGGAAGGCATCTGAATATTTCACCCAGAATAAGAATAATAATGTAGCTTCAATGAAGCGTTAGAAGAAGCAGATGCAAGAAAATGTATGTGACATTGTCATAGAGTAGTAAACAAATATTTTCTCTAGCTTTGAAGCCACTTAAGGGTAAATTTAAGTGGATTTTTGCAGTTGAAATGCCTTGGTATTTACACTGAACTGTATTTTATATATCTCTTTTGCACACATAGAAATCAGATCTGCACATCCTGAAATGTTTGATGATATAAAAATTATTTATCACCTTTTATTAATTATTAATATTTTATTTGCTATATCGTTCACAGCAGTAATTTTACATTTTAATATTATTTTTATTTTATTTTATTATTTTTCACCATCTCATTTACTTTGAGTAAACAGTTTCTCCTAATGGAAATGAACATATGGCCTCAAGCAGGCCGGCTTGTTGTAAACAGCAGCAAAGAACATGTCACTGAATAGACTGAATACCAGTATGAAGGTGTGGCAAATAAGATGTCAGCAAACAGGAGAGACAATCTTATTTGTTACCTTCTATATCTACTATGCTGCTTGTTATATGAATATGTATAAAGTAGTCCTTGTATGTACAGTATGTGTTGCATTACATAACCTGTTCACAATGCATCATAATGTGTAAGTTTAACATAAACATGTCAATAAAATCAAAATTTAACCAAAGTAACAAGATGTCTGTTTAATGAATATATAGGAGAGGAGTGGGTATAAATAAACATATGCACTCACTGCGAGACACCATGTTTTTATACACTATGGCCACATTCCTCAGTATGAGGAGTGTTTTTATTTGTCTTGTATTAATGAAAGAAATTGATAGTAATCTTGATTTATAGTGTCTTTCTTATTAAGGCTTTTAGGTGTGGCACAAAAGTTAAGTTCCAGCACAAATATGTATGAATTGAACTTCATCACGAACACATCACAAACACCATAAAATCCCACCATAGGAATAAAATTATAGTGGAAATACCCCAAGACATGAGTATAATGTGTTGCAATAATGCAGATGAGACAAAACCGGAGCAGTTAATTGTCAAGGCATCACAGGGGATAGTGTATCTTATTTTTTTTTTTTAAATAATTTGCTTGAGAAAGCTTGATTTCACAATTCGTTTCTCTGCTGAGAGTCAGTTGTGTCAGAAAAACAACAACAGTTATGGTTGTTTTCGTTGAATGTAAGCCAGGGGTCTTCAACACCTTTAAGACCAAGGACCTCTTGAAATGAAGTTAATTTGTTAACTTAGGTTTGGGAGCAGGGCCACATCTCAACCACACCTCTGATTACCTGTCAAGCCTACTTATACCCGGTCAACCCATCCTGCTTCGTTTGTCTCAAATTTCTTGACCTACCCTCCCTTTCCCTTCCCTTCACACATCACCCCTCCTACCTCATCCCTACCAACATTCCTTCATCCTCTCCTCCCGTCTTCCATCATCTCTTCTTATTCAATCTGGTGCATACCTCTCCCATGTCTCTTTCTAGGTACTGTCTGGGGGGCCCGTAATCCGCTCGGGTAGGAAAACGCCTGAGACGGAACCCCCACACTGAGTCTCCCTCTGTCCAATATCAAGTTCATCCTCCCAGACCAACCTAACAGAAGACATCCCTCTTCAACCTTCACCCCCACTTCCATCCATTCACCATTCCTCAACAACTACACCCTCTGAATTCTTGCTAGTGAACTGTATATTAAACTGGGCAGGTGGAGGTTGTCAGAGGGAGCACCATATCAGTCTCAGGTTGCGGTCTTGACCTGTATTTGCTTTCCAGGTAGGTTTACAAAGATAATGTTACAGCTGTCAGTTCAGAGGTGGACCCAAATGCAGATCAAACAGACAGATTTAAGTTTTCACCAAAAGGTGAGCTTTAATGTGGCTGTATAAAGATTTCCAAAAAGGCAGGCAACTCAAAATCCAACAGGGAGCAGACACAAAAACCCAAACTAAAAAAACAAACCACGAAAAGACATGAAGACCAGGGGAGGACACAAGATGATGGCAGGAATGATAAACAAGGTATGCAGACGAACACAGACAGTATGCAGATTGACTGACAAAGGGAAGCACACAGGTATATATACACAGAAGACTAATCACAAGGACGAGACACAGCTGGAGAAGGAAGACATGGGCAAAAGGAGAGAAACAGGGATTGGCTGACAACAAGGGTGGAGCAGACAAGACTAATACAAAACAGGTGTGAAGGGACGACTCAGGGAACAGGGAAGGACTAATGAGACAGGTGTGACAGAAAACAGGTGGGAAAACACTAACACACAAAGACAGGAAGTGAAACCAAACGCGTCACATGAGGAGAGAATCTACAAAATAAAACAGGAAGCAGATTAAATATGAGCTAAACATCATGAAAAAAGGAACACAAAGTCCACAACAATATGAAACCAAAACCCAGGATCATGACAGATAAGCTGTTGCAGAAGGACAAATATGTTAGATTCACTTTAACGTGTATTTTTAGACTTTGAGAAGAATGAGACATCCAAGAATGACTGTCAAAAGCAAAGGCACAGACAGGAAAGTAAATAGACTGATGTATTAGTAGGCAACATGTTAAGATACAATTTTCCTGAGCAGCCACAATAGAGTAAATATATCTAGTAAAAATGTCTCAACACTAAACTACAAAAGTAAAGTAATCCACCATTTATTACAATGTAGTGTCAGATTTTTGTCCTCTCGTACGTCTCACTTATCTACTGTAGTGTGACAGCATAAATAAAAAGCCTTTCTTGAGACAAAGCTGCTAATTCAAACAGCTGAATTTATTAGAGCAGCACCCAAGAAATAAAAGTGTGCATGTATTGTTGTGGCACATTTGTGTCTGAACAGCATTTTTGAATGAAAAATTATGTTTTCAGACATAACTGCTGTAGATGTTTAAGGTTTGAACAATTTTATCTATTACTGAGTCATTAATAATTTGGGCTACAACTATTTCAAGTGTAAATAATAGCTTTGGTGTCTGAATTACTCTGTTTTGTTTTTTTTTTCATCTCTGTTTAAATAGCAATTATTAAAAGAAAGCAGAAAAACATCAGTAAAACAGCTGATTCCAAACTCTTGAACAGTTGTGTACTTTATCTTAATGACAACCCTTTAAGATATTAGTGTGACAATGAACTATAAAATCATTTTAACAGTAGTGAACTCCCTGCAGCTCTGATCTCACCAGCCAGTCATGTTTGTGGTTTGGTTTCGTCTCTTGAACTTATCAGAACTACATGTTGTTGAGCTCCCTGACAAGGTGACATACGTCACAGTTTTGTACACAATACCACTTCCTCTCAGATATTAGCCAACCTCTTGTTTTTTTCTCTGCTTCTCTTCGTACTTGTTTGTTGTTGTGTAACTTCATTTCATTGCTGCAGCTGCTTGATTTCATAATACACTCACATGCAGCGTATTATCTCTTTGGGTGTGCATGTGTGGACATGTATTACTTACGCTGTGAGGGTGAGGCCATAAATCTGCTTACAGAGTGACGTTGTGGGGACTTGCCTTCCCTAAGGGGACAAAACGCAATTCCTGGAATGTACCATTAAATTTTAGGGTGATGACCTGGGTTAAGGTGAGGGCAAGGCAAGGTGTAGGTTAAGGTCAGGCAAGTGTGTGTGTGTGTGTGTGTGTGTGTGTGTGTGTGTGTGTGATGTCTGTTGTTGCAAGTGTGAGTGAGTTTATTACATGAAATGATACTAAGTCAGAAGTGTTTTCATTCACATACATACGATTACTTATCGGTTATTTTAAATATTATGCAATTGTTTAAAGGCAGGGCGGCATGGTGGTGTGGTGGTTAGCACTGTCACCTCACAGCAAGAGGGCTGCCGGTTCAATCCCGGGTGTGGGAGCCCCTCTGTGCAGAGTCTGAATAGATGCAAATATTCTGGCTGTACTATTGTTGTCGGTGAGATCAGTATGTTATATTAACATTATTCCTTAGTCTCTGTGACATATTAGGATGATTTTACGACTATTTGCTTTAGATTTCTTACATATAGCTCCTTTAAGTAGATTAGAAGACATTTCTTTCCTGTGTGAAACTGTGATTATAGATGGGAAGAGAACAAGAAATATCACAGATACTTTCGACTGTACGTCATCAATGTGTGATCTTCAAGCTTCAGACCAACCAGCAAATATTGGCACTTCCCAAAATGCCAAGGCCTCGCCCCCTTTTGGAGGAAAAAAAGCCAAACATCCTGTTGATGTCACTGCAATCACATGTGTTTGGATTATAATTTTGACATATCTGTGTTCATTTATTTCTTGGTAAATAAACATTTGTTAGTGACACCTTAATAAATTAAGGTTGATCGCTGGAATGTCCCTTCAGTCTTCCTATGTCTGAGTTGATGAATAACCCAACACAGTAGCTGAATAATGCTTATCTAGACATCTATATTTAGGTAATAAAACAAGAGCTGTCATTAAGATCAACTACACAACCGTTCATTAGTTTGAAATCACCTATTATCTTGATGTTTTTCTTCTTTGCTTTAATGATGGCTAAATGTGTGATCCTCAAACTAAATATTGGTACTTCCCAAAATACCAAGGCCTCGCCCCCTTTTGGAGGAAAGAAAGCCATAGATCCTGTTGATGTCACTGCAATTTTATATGTGTTTAGATTATAATTTTGACACATCTGAATTCATTTCTTAGTGATGGCTTGATAAATTAAGGTTAATGACTGTCATGTCCCTTCAGTCTTCCCCTGTCTAAGTTGATGAATAACCCAACACAGTAGCTGAATAATGCTTATCTGGACATGCACATTTGATGGTATCACCAGGTAACATCAGGCTAAGTGTTGTCTGTAAATGAGCAACCTGTTAACAGCTAACTGTTTGATCTGCAGGCTCAGATTTAGTGAGCTAACATCAGTAGTAACTGGCATCATTTAGCCATTTACCTTTGTTACAACACGGCAGGGAAACAAATCAGAGATCAGTGTGTTTGGATTTATCGTTGGTGCAACCAGCTACACAGCAACTCTTCGGGTTGCTTTATTGATTTAAAACAGTTTGTTAAAAGCAGAATTTTTTTTAAATGCTTTTGTGAGATTCTTTTTTCATGTGTTTAATGTATTGTTCACTGATCCTATGTATTCTTATGGTGGGTTTTATTGGTGCATCATCTGTAGCCCATCTGTGGTGTCAGCATGCTTTAGGGTGCATTCAGATGTTTGCACATTAAATGTAGAAATACCTGAAATGTTGGTTGAAATACATACTCTTCTCTTTTATACTCATTAAACAGAGACATCTTGTTACTTGTGGAAAAATTGGATTTTATTGACTTTATGTTAAACATATACATAATGAAGCTACATTGAAAAGCTCCATACTGTACATTAATAACATACATATTAATGCAATAGGCAACACAACAACAATATAAGGTAATCACTAAAAACAACTATGTTATGACAAGAAACATGTATCATTTCCTGTTTGCTGACAGCTTATTTGCCACACCTGTCATATTTCAATGCCTGGTATTCAGTCTATTCAGTGATGTCTTCTTTGCTGCTGCTGCTGGAGGCCATAAGTTTATTTCCATTAGGAGAAACTATTTAAATAAAGTATATAAGATGGTAAACTACAACATATTAAATAGTAAAATTACTGCTGTGAACAATATAGCAAATAAAATATTAATAGTTAATGAAAAGTGATAAATTTATATCAGAACGTGCAGATCTGATTTTGATGTGTTCAAAATCTGAAAAACACTAAAGAGAGATACACAAAATACAGTTCAGTCTAAATACTTTACCCTTTCAACTCCAAAAATCCATTTAAATTTACCCTTAAGTGACTTCAAAGCTAGAGAAAATATTTGTTTACTACTCTATGACAATGTCACATATGTTTTCTTGCATCTGCTTCTTCTAACGCTTCATTGAAGCTACATTATTATTCTTATTCTGAGTGAAATATTCAATATAGATAGACTTCATCTAGTGGTCATCATACATTTATCTTGTCCAGGTTGATATCTCTACAATCTTTGGTATGACAAGAATTAACATGTTACATGCATACTTAATTAAACAAAGGCTTGTAATGGCCTAGCGGCTGTGGATGGACTCTGGCTGAATCTGAAGCCGGGTCTTGGTGGCCAGGGCTGCCTTGCGGGTCATGGTGGTGCAGCGGGTCAGGATCTCCTCGGTTTTGGGTCTGGGTGGCATCCTGGGAGCAATTGAAGCCGTCTCACTGCCTTTGGAGCTGACAGATACAGAGGTGTCAGAGCTGGTGTTGGAGCTGCGGCGGTCAGAGAGGCTGAGATCAGGGCTGCTTCTCCCGCTGTTACTGACACCAGGCTGGGATGAGGCTGCAGGACTGCCTGAACGGCTCTCTCTTACACTTGAGGATGATTCACTGCTTGAGGAGGAGCTGGAGAAGCTCATCTCGGTGCTTCTGCTATCTGAGGAGGGGGCATACCTCTCCATCTGTGTTTGCGTCCAGGTCTCAGAGAGGACATCCAGAGATCGGGCCTTGTGGAGACGCCCGGGCACACTGGGCTCTCCTCTGGACAGACCTGCTGAATCCCGCTGTGGGCCGTCTTCATTGGTGCTGGGTCGACGAGGAGCCTGAGTTGCCAGGTTCAGAGTGGAGCTGTGCAGCTTGTGCAGACTGTAAAGGCCGGCCCGTGGGTTGTTGTATGGCTGCAGGTTCATGGAGGGGACGTAACCTGCTGTGCCATTGAATCTGAAACAAGGATTGCAAAGAAAAAGGAATTCATTACAAGTCTGCAAAACATCCTCCACCCTAGATGAAGTTTAGGAATTTATTTGACATTTGATACTGCTGCCAGCACTTCAAACTCTTACACTAATAAAACCACCTTTCTCTCTAGGTAGACAAAGGTACGTTTGTCATGTGTTTACATGCAAAGTCAATGCAGGGGCATTGACGAACGCTTCACCACAACCTCTTTTAATGTGCTCCTGATTCCTATCCTCCATTGTTTGCATTGCAGACAGATAAGAATAGGATACCTGATGAACCACCAGCCGTCGTCAGACTTCCTCAGCACCTCCACCACAGAGCCAATGGGCACAGACACCTCGTCATCCTTCTTGGTGTTGTAACTCCTCACGGCACAGTACAGGGCACCTGCAGGTCACAAACAAGGCAACAACATCAGGAACTGCTGCACAACTAAAGTCTCTCTTGAGACGTGGTAAAATTAAGTCAAGGGATCAGTTGCATGTTAACTTCCAATGGTTAAATAGCGCTCCCCAGTGGTGGCTGTTTGTAACAACCAGGCTTCACAGTAAAATGCTAAGTATGTGCATGTGGCATGCATTGCTTGGCACAATGAATGCTGAATGATGTCACAGCTCACACCAGTGCTAGGCTTACAAATGTCCAATTATTCAGTCAGTTCTCACCTGCAAGCTGGAATCCATCATCGCCATCATCATCCTCTGTGTCCCACAACTCCAGGTAGGGAGCAGGAAACCAAGCCAAACGCTTGTTCTCGTTCTCCACCAGCCACCAACCTGGAGAGGAGATAACACAGACTTTCAGTACAACAGAAATGAAAGTGAAGGAAGGTTTTTCTTTCTGATTTTCAGTAAGCGACTGCATGAAAGCTGAAGAACTGACCTGCAGGGTCTTTGATCAGGACATCCAGCTTCTCATCCACAGCCACCTTAAATGGACGATTCTTGTTGTCCTTTGTCTCGTAAGCAGCCACGCAGCGGTAAGTCTGGGTGACAAACGGGTGAGTGACGCTGCCTACATGCTGGCGAGTCCCATCACCACCTTCTCCACCTGAGCCATCGGGCAGATCATCAGACAGCAGGATCATGATGCTGTGTGAGAGAAAAGTCAGTTGTTTAATCATCTAAACTTCTATCGGCCTCTCACATGATTTGAAGTAACACGCTGACATGACAAGCTACCTGTTCTTGGTGAAGTCTGGCTGCAGGTCATGGTCTTTGGGCATGAAGAACTGTGTGAGCTGTGAGCTCTGAGTCACAGGTTGGTCACATTTCAGTAGTTTGTCGCAGTAGCTGTCCAGGAACTTCATGCGTTTGACTGCTCGCTTGGATCCTTTCTGCTGGAGGCTGCTCTTCCTGGCCTGCCCTGGATAGAGGAGAGGAAATGACATACTGGTTAACACACTGGCTCTGAAGAAGATGAGCAGAACAACTATACTTACAAAGCATTTTCTTTAAATGAAAGGATGCTCTAAGGAGATAACATTGTACCCCAGAGAACGAGCAGCTAAATAAACTGTTTTAGTTGGCAGTTCCTCTTATTGCTGGCTACAAATGCCCAGTTGCTTGTAGGAAACCATTTAAATAAACCCTAAAACACACAGAGATAAAGTTACCTGTGAATTTTGGGATCACTTTGTCGCTTTTCTTGAAAGGGTTCAGGTGAGGGAACATCTTTTTCAGCTGCCTCTGTTTGGAAAAAAATACATTTTTATTAATGATTATTCATACAACATAAACAGCACACTGAGGACTTGTTTGGATTTTGTTTTTCTTTTGGACTCACATGAAATTTCTTGAAATCCTGGAAGGACCTGTAGACAATCACTTCAGTCTCATCAGACCATAACACAGATATCATGTACATCTGTGGAAACAGAGAAATAAAAAATCAATGAAGAGAGAAATATTCTCAAATACAGCAAAGATATTTAACACCTAAAATAAAAATGTCTGAGGTCTTAACTCACCTTGAGCTTTGGTGAGTTCCTGTGGACGGCTCCGATCATGCGGGCACTGATTACAAAGCGCTGTTCACCAACCATGATGCACTCGTTTGTGTCTCAGCTCTCAGGATGAATAGTTGCTTTCTTGACCTTCAGTCTCCTGTTGACCTGCCTCTGCTGCTCTGCCAGATCAGACAGTCTGCTGTGGTAGATATAGGCCTCACAAAACGGAGGCGGAGCATGAGTGAGAAACACTTGAGGGCTGCAGAGAAAAGGATGCACACAGGCAGAGGCAAGGTGAAACAGGTGGGGCTGGATCTCATGTCCTAGGAGTGTCACAGAGATCATGTAAGAGAGCTGTCATTCTTCCCCGAAGAATTTCTGTTCTTTTCCTGTCCAGAATCAAAGCTTCACACAAGAAAGAATTGACTTCTGACCTACTTTTTACATTCTAATTACATAAAATTGAATATTATGTAAGCATGAAAATATTTGGACCAAGTATCCTTTTGATAGACATGTACTGCATTCAAAAATACTTGAATGTGCAGACGTGCCAAGTAACACACACACACACACACACACACACACACACACACACACACTCTGTTTTTTTTTTTTTAAAGGGCTGTCATTAAGATAGGCTACACAACCGTTCATTAGTTTGAAATTACCTGTTGTATTGATATTTTTCTTCTTTGCTTTAATGATAGCTACTTTAAAAGAAATAAAAAATGTTTAGTTCAGACACCAAAATGTTTTGGCCCCAAAAGAAGACAAAATAAATGGAGTGAAAGCTATATTTAGTCTATGTCCCCACAGCGATGCATGAGAGGATGGAGTACTCTTGAAACTATTTTCCTCCCAGGAACACTACGATTTTGAATTTGTTTTCCAGTCCAGAAAAGCATACGTGACCCTTGATCATTACTGAACCACAACAGTGCATTTGGATTCGTAATGTTCTCAGAATCTGTTTTTCTTTCGACCCTCTGCAGTCTACTCAGT
Source organism: Epinephelus lanceolatus (assembly GCF_041903045.1). Lineage (NCBI taxonomy): Eukaryota > Metazoa > Chordata > Actinopteri > Perciformes > Serranidae > Epinephelus > Epinephelus lanceolatus. The sequence goes on along the minus strand of NC_135754.1, from coordinate 14,750,670 downwards.
GGTTTGACTGAATAGGTTTAAACTATGATTTGTCAGTTCAGAATATGTTCAGCTGATGTTCCCTGATCCAATTCCAGCAGTGTTAACCCCCGACTAACCTTCTGTTTCTATTGTGAAGTTTTAAGAATGGCTTTGCTAAAGCAACACGCCTGTTTATTCCAACTTTTTATAGGCAGTGTTGTGCACTTGATGCTAAAACACAAATCTATTCCTATTGAAATCGGCACACATTTTGATACTGACCTTGCAGTTGTTTTTTTTTTTCTTACCAGTGATGATGATTTCTTCAAGTCGTATTCAACTGTTGTCCAGAGGGATCTTTGTCTCTTTCAGTTGGGGGAGGGGATGAAATGATACTATGTCAAAAATGTTTTCATACACGTACAGTACAGGCCAAAAGTTTGGACACACCTTCTCATTCAATGCGTTTTCTTTATTTTCATGACTATTTACATTGTAGATTCTCACTGAAGGCATCAAAACTATGAATGAACACATGTGGAGTTATGTACTTAACAAAAAAAGGTGAAATAACTGAAAACATGTTTTATATTCTAGTTTCTTCAAAATAGCCACCCTTTGCTCCGATTACTGCTTTGCACACTCTTGGCATTCTCTCCATGAGCTTCAAGAGGTAGTCACCTGAAATGGTTTCCACTTCACAGGTGTGCCTTATCAGGGTTAATTAGTGGAATTTCTTGCTTTATCAGTGGGGTTGGGACCATCAGTTGTGTTGTGCAGAAGTCAGGTTAATACACAGCCGACAGCCCTATTGGACAACTGTTAAAATTCATATTATGGCAAGAACCAATCAGCTAACTAAAGAAAAACGAGTGGCCATCATTACTTTAAGAAACGAAGGTCAGTCAGTCCGGAAAATTGCAAAAACTTTAAATGTGTCCCCAAGTGGAGTCGCAAAAACCATCAAGCGCTACAACGAAACTGGCACACATGAGGACCGACCCAGGAAAGGAAGACCAAGAGTCACCTCTGCTTCTGAGGATAAGTTCATCCGAGTCACCAGCCTCAGAAATGGCAAGTTAACAGCAGCTCAGATCAGAGACCAGATGAATGCCACACAGAGTTCTAGCAGCAGACCCATCTCTAGAACAACTGTTAAGAGGAGACTGCGCCAATCAGGCCTTCATGGTCAAATAGCTGCTAGGAAACCACTGCTAAGGAGAGGCAACAAGCAGAAGAGATTTGTTTGGGACAAGAAACACAAGGAATGGACATTAGACCAGTGGAAATCTGTGCTTTGGTCTGATGAGTCCAAATTTGAGATCTTTGGTTCCAACCGCCGTGTCTTTGTGAGACGCAGAAAAGGTGAACGGATGGATTCCACATGCCTGGTTCCCACTGTGAAGCATGGAGGAGGAGGTGTGATGGTGTGGGGGTGTTTTGCTGGTGACACTGTTGGGGATTTATTCAAAATTGAAGGCACACTGAACCAGCATGGCTACCACAGCATCCTGCAGCGACATGCCATCCCATCCGGTTTGTGTTTAGTTGGACGATCATTTATTTTTCAACAGGACAATGACCCCAAACACACCTCCAGGCTGTGCAAGGGCTATTTGACCAAGAAGGAGAGTGATGGAGTGCTGCGGCAGATGACCTGGCCTCCACAGTCACCGGACCTGAACCCAATCCAGATGGTTTGGGGTGAGCTGGACCGCAGAGTGAAGGCAAAGGGGCCAACAAGTGCTAAACACCTCTGGGAACTCCTTCAAGACTGTTGGAAAACCATTTCAGGTGACTACCTCTTGAAGCTCATGGAGAGAATGCCAAGAGTGTGCAAAGCAGTAATCAGAGCAAAGGGTGGCTATTTTGAAGAAACTAGAATATAAAACATGTTTTCAGTTATTTCACCTTTTTTTGTTAAGTACATAACTCCACATGTGTTCATTCATAGTTTTGATGCCTTCAGTGAGAATCTACAATGTAAATAGTCATGAAAATAAAGAAAACACATTGAATGAGAAGGTGTGTCCAAACTTTTGGCCTGTACTGTACATATGATTACATATTGAGGGTTTTTTCTAATATTATGTAATTGAAATGTTTAAGTAGATTAGAAGACATTTCTTTCCTGTGTGAACCTGTGATTATAGATGGGAAGAGAACAAGAAATACCACAGATACTTTCTACTGTACATCATCAATGTGTACTTCAAGCTCCAGACCAAACGGCAAAAATTGGTACTTTGCAAAATGCCAAGGCCTCGCCCACTTTTGGTGGAAAAAAAGCCAAACACCCTGTTGATGTCACTCACTGCAATCACATGTGTTTAGATTGTAATTTTGAAACATCTGTGTTCATTTATTTCTTGGTCATGGCTTAATAAATAAAGGTTGATTGCTGGAATGTCCCTTCAGTCTTCCCACATCTTAGTTGATGAAATACCCAACACAGTAGCTAGGTGAATAATGCTTATCTGGACAGGTAACATCAGGCTAAGTGTTGTCTGTAAATAAGCAACTTGTTAACAGCTAACTGTTTGATCTGCAGGCTCAGATTTAGTGAGCTAACATCAGCTATCCATCAGTAGAAACTGTCACCAGCATCATTTAGCCATTTACCACACTGATAGTGAATATTCATGGATGTTATGTGTCTCAAGTTTCAGTGAAAGCCATGGTTACCCCCTACACAACAGGTTTAGCACTTTTCCGCCCCAAAAGAAGACATGGCATTGGTTATAGCATGATGCTGGCATGGTGTATAGCTTGGAGCCAAAGCCCTAGCTGCTGTCTTCTACCTTTGTTACAACACGGCAGGGAAACAAATCAGAGATCAGTGTTTTTGGATTTATTGTTGGTGCAACCAGCTACACAGCAACTCTTCAGGTTGCTTTATTGATTTAAAACAGTTTGTTAAAAGCAGAAAATTTTTAAATGCTTTTATGAGATTCTTTTTTCATGTGTTTAGTGTATTGTTCACTGATCTTATGTATTCATATGGTGGGTTTTATTGGTGCATCATCTGTAGCCCATCTGTGGTGTCAGCATGCTTTAGGGTGCATTCAGATGTTTGCACATTAAATGTAGAAATACCTGAAATGTTTGTTGAAATACATACTCTTCTCTTTTATACTCATTAAACAGAGACATCTTGTTACTTGTGGAAAAATTGGATTTTATTGACTTTATGTTAAACATATACATAATGAAGCTACATTGAAAAGCTCCATACTGTACATTAATAACATACATATTAATGCAATAGGCAACACAACAACAATATAAGGTAATCACTAAAAACAACTATGTTATGACAAGAAACATGTATCATTTCCTGTTTGCTGACAGCTTATTTGCCACACCTGTCATATTTCAATGCCTGAGCCTTCACACTGGTATTCAGTCTATTCAGTGATGTCTTCTTTGCTGCTGCTGCTGGAGGCCATAAGTTTATTTCCATTAGGAGAAACTATTTAAATAAAGTATATAAGATGGTAAACTACAACATATTAAATAGTAAAATTACTGCTGTGAACAATATAGCAAACAAAATATTAATAGTTAATGAAAAGTGATAAATTATCTTTTATATCAGAACGTGCAGATCTGATTTTGATGTGTTCAAAATCTGAAAAACACTAAAGAGAGATACACAAAATACAGTTCAGTCTAAATACTTTACCCTTTCAACTCCAAAAATCCATTTAAATTTACCCTTAAGTGGCTTCAAAGCTAGAGAAAATATTTGTTTACTACTCTATGACAATGTCACATATGTTTTCTTGCATCTGCTTCTTCTAACGCTTCATTGAAGCTACATTATTATTCTTATTCTGAGTGAAATATTCAATATAGATAGACCTCATCTAGTGGTCATCATACATTTATCTTGTCCAGGTTGATATCTCTACAATCTTTGGTATGACAAGAATTAACATGTTACATGTATACTTAATTAAACAAAGGCTTGTAATGGCCTAGCGGCTGTGGATGGACTCTGGCTGAATCTGAAGCCGGGTCTTGGTGGCCAGGGCTGCCTTGCGGGTCATGGTGGTGCAGCGGGTCAGGATCTCCTCGGTTTTGGGTCTGGGCGGCACCCTGGGAGCAATTGAAGCCGTCTCACTGCCTTTGGAGCTGACAGATACAGAGGTGTCAGAGCTGGTGTTGGAGCTGCGGCGGTCAGAGAGGCTGAGATCAGGGCTGCTTCTCCCGCTGTTGCTGACACCAGGCTGGGATGAGGCTGCAGGACTGCCTGAACGGCTCTCTCTTACACTTGAGGATGATTCACTGCTTGAGGAGGAGCTGGAGAAGCTGATCTCGGTGCTTGTGCTGTCTGAGGAGGGGGCATACCTCTCCATCTGTGTCTGGGTCCAGGTCTCAGAGAGGACATCCAGAGATCGGGCCTTGTGGAGACGCCCGGGCACACTGGGCTCTCCTCTGGACAGACCTGCTGAATCCCGCTGTGGGCCGTCTTCATTGGTGCTGGGTCGACGAGGAGCCTGAGTTGCCAGGTTCAGAGTGGAGCTGTGCAGCTTGTGCAGACTGTAAAGGCCGGCCCGTGGGTTGTTGTATGGCTGCAGGTTCATGGAGGGGACGTAACCTGCTTTGCCATTGAATCTGAAACAAGGATTGCAAAGAAAAAGGAATTCATTACAAGTCTGCAAAACATCCTCCACCCTAGATGAAGTTTAGGAATTTATTTGACATTTGATACTGCTGCCAGCACTTCAAACTCTTACACTAATAAAACCACCTTTCTCTCTAGGTAGACAAAGGTACGTTTGTCATGTGTTTACATGCAAAGTCAATGCAGGGGCATTGACGAACGCTTCACCACAACCTCTTTTAATGTGCTCCTGATTCCTATCCTCCATTGTTTGCATTGCAGACAGATAAGATTGTGATACCTGATGAACCACCAGCCGTCGTCAGACTTCCTCAGCACCTCCACCACAGAGCCAATGGGCACAGACACCTCGTCATCCTTCTTGGTGTTGTAACTCCTCACGGCACAGTACAGGGCACCTGCAGGTCACAAACAAGAGAACAAGATCAGGAAGTGCTGCACAGCTAAAGTCTCTCTTGAGACATGTGGTAAAATTAAGTCAAGGGATCAGTTGCGTGTTAACTTCCAATGGTTAAATAGCGCTCCCCAGTGGTGGCTGTTTGTAACAACCAGGCTTCACAGTAAAATGCTAAGCATGTGCATGTGGCATGCATTGCTTGGCACAATGAATGCTGAATGATGTCACAGCTCACACCAGTAAGCTTACAAATGTCCAATTATTCAGTCAGTTCTCACCTGCAAGCTGGAATCCATCATCGCCATCATCATCCTCCGTGTCCCACAACTCCAGGTAGGGAGCAGGAAACCAAGCCAAACGCTTGTTCTCGTTCTCCACCAGCCACCAACCTGGAGAGGAGATAACACAGACTTTCAGTACAACAGAAATGAAAGTGAAGGAAGGTTTTTCTTTCTGATTTTCAGTAAGCGACTGCGTGAAAGCTGAAGAACTGACCTGCAGGGTCTTTGATCAGGACATCCAGCTTCTCATCCACAGCCACCTTAAATGGACGATTCTTGGTGTCCTTTGTCTCGTAAGCAGCCACGCAGCGGTAAGTCTGGGTGACAAACGGGTGAGTGACGCTGCCTACATGCTGGCGAGTCCCATCACCACCTTCTCCACCTGAGCCATCGGGCAGATCATCAGACAGCAGGATCATGATGCTGTGTGAGAGAAAAGTCAGTTGTTTAATAATCAAGAAGTTCTATCGGCCTCTCACATGATTTGAAGTAACACGCTGACATGACAAGCTACCTGTTCTTGGTGAAGTCTGGCTGCAGGTCATGGTCTTTGGGCATGAAGAACTGTGTGACCTGTGAGCTCTGAGTCACAGGTTGGTCACATTTCAGCAGTTTGTCACAGTAGCTGTCCAGGAACTTCATGCGTTTGACTGATCGCTTGGATCCTTTCTGCTGGAGGCTGCTCTTCCTGGCCTGCCCTGGATAGAGGAGAGGAAATGACATACTGGTTAACACACTGGCTCTGAAGAAGATGAGCAGAATAACTATACTTAGAAAGCATTTTCTTTAAATGAAAGGATGCTCTAAAGAGATAACATTGTACCCCAGAGAACGAGCAACTAAATAAACTGTTTTAGTTGGCAATTCCTCTTATTGCTGACTGCAAATGCCCAGTTGCTTGTAGGAAACCATTTAAATAAACCCTAAAACACACAGTGATAATCTTACCTGTGAATTTTGGGATCACTTTGTCATTTTTCTTGAAAGGGTTCAGGTGAGGGAACATCTTTTTCAGCTGCCTCTGTTTGAAAAAGAAAAAAATATATATTAGTGATTATTTATACAACATAAACAGCACACTGAGCACTTATTTGGATTTTGTTTTTTGGACTCACATGAAATTTCTTGAAATCCTGGAAGGACCTGTAGACAATCACTTCAGTCTCATCAGACCATAACACAGATATCATGAACATCTGTGGAAACAGAGAAATAAAAATCAAGGATCAGAGAGATTCTCTCAAATACAGCAAAGATATTTAACATCTAAAATAAAAATGTCTGAGGTCTTAACTCACCTTGAGCTTTGGTGAGTTCCTGTGGACGGCTCCGATCATGCGGGCACTGATTACAAAGCGCTGTTCACCAACCATGACGCACTCGTTTGTGTCTCAGCTCTCAGGATGAATAGTTGCTTTCTTGACCTTCAGTCTCCCGTTGACCTGCCTCTGCTGCTCTGCCAGATCAGACAGTCTGCTGCTGTAGATATAGGCCTCACAAAACGGAGGCGGAGCCTGACTGAGAAACACCTGAGGGCTGCAGAGAAAAGGATGCACACAGGCAGAGGCAAGGTGAAACAGGTGGGGCTGGATTTCATATCAGATGAGCATTACAGAGATCATGTAGGATAGTTGTCATTCTTCCCAGAAGAATTTCTGTTCTGTTCCTGTCCAGAATCAAAGTTTCACACAAGAAAGAATTGACTTGTGACCTACGTTTTACAATTCAGTTAGGCCTACATAATATTGAATATTATGTAAATATGAAAATATTTGGACCATCATTTTGATAGACATGGCAGGCTGAAAAGCTCCTTGAGGTAAATTGTTGATACTGGGCGATATAAAAATGAGAAATAAAACTGACTCAACTTGAACTTAAAAGAACCCTCTATTCTCTGTTCGTGGTGTAATCATCAGGAAAAGTACATTTTGAATCCCTTCCTGCACCATTTAGCTGTAAGGGTGCAGCTTTGTGTTTGTGTTGGACTCTGCTTTTCTTTCACAAAACATTCACACCATTCAGTGCTGACAGGCGAGTACGGGGGGGTCATGTGTTAATGATGTTGATGCATCACTGTGAATTAAAATCAAAAACATTTTGGGGAGTTTTGGGCAAAATATCTTTAAAGCTGCAGTAGGTGAGACTGAGAGTATTTTCTCCTGAAAGCTGCACAAAGCCAATTTTAAATAAGATAGGAAAATATGAATCAGTGTATTTTCATGAGCTAAGCTAATCTGTGATACTTTCATTTCTGCTTCCAATCAAATTTATGTGCGTGTTATGCCTGGATTCATTTGAACAGGATAGGAACATATTTCTACAGAAACTAGCCTGTATAATGCCTTCATTATGTACAAATTGGATATTAAAGAGCTGACCTTTAACACATGCAGTCAACCATGTATTTCTTCATGTTCTGATGAAGAGATTAGTGACTATGACCGTGTTAGACGTGCTTACTTAAGATAACCAGTGATTCTGGGAAAATACTGTTCATATTTTATCGCAACACCCAACCAGATACACCCCTGTCAGTGCTTCTTTAGAGGCCCCAACCCCTAAATTAACAAACACGCATCACCAAGGCAACAACAGTGGGCTAGCTGATCCAAAGGGCAATATGGTGAAATCCAGAGCAGCTGCTGCCCGAGTCAGCCTCAATATGTAACGCTACACAGGCGAAGACGTGTAACTCCAAAGCAAAGACTGTAAGGTCTGGCGTAGCAAGTAAAATGTTTTTATACCAAGTCGGCATGGTAATACCTTTAATATTATTTAATTCTCATTTCGATTGTGGTGTAGTGCCATTCCTTGTGGGCAAAGACATTGAAAGACACAATGACCAGCTGACAGAGGAGATATTTGCAGAATTTGATAAAGTGTGTTGTATTGGAATCACTGACTGCACCTTTAAAGAAATCACATTCATATTTGAAAAGGCAAAAAAAAAGGCTCCCCCATCAATAGTAAGTCTAATTATAGCTGTAATATCAATACAATGGTGGTTGGGTTCAAGCAACAAAAGCACCTGGTTAGGTTTAGGAAAAAAGAACAGGGTTTGGCTTTAGAATCTTACGGGACGCAAACACTGCCCATTCGGTTGCAAGCCAGTGTTTGCCGGACCCAGCCACCTCCTGTTCATACCTCTTGGACATTCGCCGCCTTAGCTTTTGTCCTTGTCCGCCAGGGGACGTTAAACTATAAGGGCAAGGGCGCCTTTTTTCGTTGGTTTCTGATGCCCCATGTCATTGCCCAAGTGCTGGATTTCGACGACTTCGGAGTGAGACAGGGCTCGGAGATGTGGTTTAGCCTTGCCAGTGGATATCTGGGCCAAGACTTCCTCCTCCATGTGCCAGTCATTCCAGCTAATCTCTATGAACAGTAAAACTGACAAAAGCTAATATAGAGCTGTTGTCAGAGGATACTTGGAGGGTTCTAAGATTGCACTTTGGCCAATGCATTGTGATGTGTCAGTACTACTCAAACTACAAAGGGAAACTAGAAAACTTCTGATACCAAATCTTGTCTACAGATTCTGCAAACGTATGCATATATCTGTTTATAAAGATTGCTTTATGACCAAATCCCTTCCATACCAAGACTATTCCCATCAGCCGCCTCAGCTGTACTTGTTTGTTTAGCTCTACTTAGCAAATGTTAGCATGCTGAGGTACGCACATGGCAAACATTTCACCTGACCATCATGTTAGCATTGTTGTGGTGAGCATGTTAGCATTTAGCTCAAAGTACCACTGTGCCCAAGTACAGCTTCATTAATCTGCTGGCATGGCTGAAGACTCTTCGTCTTGAGAGTCTTGCGTCATTATCAAGTGGTAAAAAGTTTCTTCAGCTTTCAGGCACTTCAGGATTTTCGTCATTTAGCAGGTTTGCACACATTCTTCAAATGCAGAATTGACAAAGTAGTTGGATGGGAACGCATCAGAGGAATTTTTGCGACTTAAAACGGCAAACAAAGAATCTCAGATGAAAGTTGACCTGTATCCCTGTTCAGTTTTTTTTTCTTGTGCAATGATGGAAGGTTGAGCTGCAATAAAACAATCAAAGCATTGCCTAATTTTCAGTGAAACCTGTGTTGTGATTAATCAGTACACACAGTGCATGTAAAGTGTATTAGGTTATATTTGACAAAGAGAACATATTTCTCTGTGTGATTCAGCTTCAGGTTGGACAAGTTGCTTTGGGCTTTTCCTGCTTTCATCAGTGATAAGAAGTGAACTAACGCACAGGGTTTGAAATACAGTGTTTCAGTGCTTATCAACTAAAGGCAGCAACATCCAGGTCAAAAATGTTTCTGTAGACGTGATATACTTAGAGCCTATTGTTCCTGTTGTAGATTCTGTAACCTAAACCTGAGCTGAACAATACATCCCAACAGTTACAGAAGATTTAGTCAGACTTATGCAGCCGCATTGTTTTATTATAGTCTGATTGCTCAATAAAATTTCACAAGAAAAACATAAAACATGACAGTAGATATGGCTTTTATCATCACTGATTTGCCACGCAGTAAGAAGGAAACAGGTCTGGGTCATATTTCTTAGCGAGAATCGGCTCCTCCGTTTACTTTAGGAGGGACGGTTGTCGTCACAAAGAAAGGATTTATTGTGTTTACGGAGAGTGACAAGGAAGCATGAGGTGAATAACTGGTCAGAAACGTGCTGCTGATCGGAAAAGATGCCCTCTGGCTAGGCTGACAGCACGCTCTTTACAAACGCTAAACCTGTTTTATGGATATAATGAGTGTGTGTGTGTGTGTGTGTCATACAGTAACTGGGAACCTTCAGGAAGTGCTGTGACATGTATTAGGTCATACAGTAATTTTGAGGAATGTACAGTGTGTGTGACACTCTGTTACACACTAATGACACTGTACACTGCCATCACTATTATGTAAGATCACCTTTAACAATAATGACCAGAAAAATTGCCAGTAATTATATTTGGTGCAAAGCTCTTCTTAATTTTAAACAATATCTGGGAGAGAGCAAAGGAAAGGAAAGGAAAAACAGGTATCAATGAGCTGACCTGTAAGATGTCTGCAACTCATTCAGTCAACCATGTATCTGCTGATGACCTGATTAAGAGATTATTTACCTGGCACATGTTCGACATGCTTCCTTAAAGGAATCTTATTCATGTGCATGAGAGAAAAGAATGAGGCTCTAGCTAACTAACAATAGTTAATCTAATTATAGCGATTATGTCACTACAGTCACAGGGCTGCCGTCGAGGAACATAGCTGTGATTGGGAAAAAGGCTGATTTAAAGTTTGAGCTTTTGTTCAGGAGTCATGGGTCAGATTTCAATCAGACAGAATTACATAATGAAGGTTTAAAATTCAGGTGGGTGTTGAAAAAAAATCCCCACAGATAGTCATCCTGGACAAACTGGGGGGTTAGATCGCTACATGATTTCCACTGCTGCTGCTCACCGTTCCCTCAGGGGATGGGTCAAATGCGGAGAACAAATTTCACACACTCAGGTGCGTGACAATCAGTGGTACTTTAACTTTAAGGTTCTGGGTTCACATCCACCAGTCTCACTCTGTTTCTTTTCTTTTGGCTTTTTTAAGATGACGAAAGATGCTGAATATATACTCCCTATCTGATGCTGTGGCTGTTTGTGGTTGGCTGAGAGGGATGTGAACTCATGAGTTTGCAGCTGTGTTAATCAAATCAGGTTGGATTTCCATTACACGTGCCAAACGTGCCAAACAGTGCCAATCCCCTTTGATCTGACATCAGATGTGACGGGACAGTCAATATAGAGATACATTTATGTGCTGATAGCAGATAGTTGCATTGAATAGTGGTTTTGTGGCTATTTATTGCATTGTTAATGTGCCTGACATTCTGGAAACCTGCCTGTGAGGTTTTGGCGACGTGTGCGCACTGTCCGCCGGTCAGCCAAACTTGGCTTACACCGGCTGTGCTCCACCTGCACTGACAGTAGACCTGGTTTCAGCTGGCGAGCTTTTTGGTTCTGCATAGTTGCACACCTGCACATCTGTTTCGCAAATGCACACGCTCTGCTTCATAAATATAATGTTGATGCAAACTTGTAATATAAATTTGAAAATGCACACGCTCTGCTTCATAAATATAATGTTGATGCAAACTTGTAATATAAATTTGGAAATGCACATGCTCTGCTTCACAAATATTATTTTGAGGCACACTTGTAATATAAATTCACAGATCATGCGAATCGCTGAATGTGCATTAACAAACTGCTTCTCATTTGTGAACCTCTCTGTATTTGTGACAGAAATCTGTGTGGTGAATTTTGAGACTCCCCTGATGTCGCAGGTCAACGAACGTCATCATTGGCTGATAAATCTGTCAATCAAATTCATGATTCTGATTGACAGATTCATCAGTTAATCAGGTGTGTTCGCTTTCAGCCACTTACATAGTTCTTTATTTCGTACTTCTTATTTCTACTTCCTTAAAATCACATCAGAGTGACTGTAATGTATCACAATTTCCCAACAGGGATCAATAAAGTATTTCTGATTTCTGATAATTAATGGTACCCAACTGTCATACAGCAGAGTTTTTTGATGCAGCAGCAGTGCACTCTACATAGTATTACTGATTTTATCCCAGCAACAACTCATGTCCCTTGTTATGTATGTTATTTTATGCTATGTAAGGTGACATTGGGTGTTTTGAAAGGTTATTGTTATCCATAGTGCCTTTATGGGATGTTTCACTAAGGGGGTGTCGTTGCAAATATGCCAATTTGAGTGGCCAATGGAGGCATGTTTTGCCCCACAAAAATGTTTTGGTGGTAGAGATTGTGCAAACAGTTCCCTCTCCTGGTGGTGTGCCACTGAGGTATTTTTATTTTTAATGGGAAAGCAAACATGTTAATTGTTATGGAATATCTGGATATTCAGAAGTGTTACCATTTCCTCTATGAAATCTGTGCAAATGGATGTGCAGTGGTTAGCACTGTCCCCAAGCAAGCAGCTCAGTGGCCTAGCGGTAGAGTGTCCACCCTGAGAATGGGAGGTCGTGGCTTCAATCCCCGGCCGGGTCATACCAGAGACTATAAAAATGGGACCCTTTGCCTCCCTGCTTGGCTTGGTTGGAACTGGGGGGTTAGATCACTACATGATTTCCACTGCTGCTGCTCACCGTTCCCTCAGGGGATGGGTCAAATGCGGAGAACAAATTTCACACACTCAGGTGCATGACAATCAGTGGTACTTTAACTTTAAGGTTCTGGGTTCACATCCACCAGCCAGAAGGAGCTCTTCTGTGTGGAGTTTGCATGTTCTCCACCATGTCAGTGTTTTCTGCGGGTACTCCGGCTTCCAACCACAATACAAAGGTGAGCATAAATGGTTGTCTGACTTTATGTGTCATCCCTGTGATAGTCTGGTGACCCGTCCAGGGTGTACCCCACCTTTTGCCAGCCCCCCTCGACCCTGTACCAGGATAAGTGGTTACAGAAAATGAATGAATAAATGAATCTGTGCAAAGTTTAATATTCGTCCAAAACTTCAAATTTCAAGATAAATGAATTGAACTTAAGTGCAAGTGTTGTACATGGACTATGTTGAAATTAATTCACAAAAAAGGTGAATACCGGGAAAATATTTACAGTTGCATTTACAGCCATTGTAAAGAGTTTAATTTGGATAACTTTTAAACCAAACAACAAAATTATTTGCTTTATTTTTTAATTCGGAAGAAGTATTGTGGCCAGATGCATACATCTTCATTATCATCATCATCATACAATTCCCTTTTTCTTTGTTGCTGTTGTTTTAAAAGCCTTAGCTGGTCAGGTACAGCTTATTTATACATATTTTAAAAGTTCCAGCACCACAATCCCTGTACTTCTATTTACAACACATCATTTAGTATCGGACCAGACTGCTGTGCAAAGGCAGTCTCAGGAAGAAGATGGAGAAGGAAGGATGGATGCTTTCACTTCTAAAATTAACAGACTTACATAACAGGTGTTTTTTTACAGTAATGGAACGCCCACATCAAAAAATCATGCATGAAATATGTGGAGGAATGCAGTTTGATTGACCTAGCTGGCTCATCTTCAACACTGATATAATGGCCTCTAGTTTTGCAGACCGGGCGAGGTGGAGGCGCAGCGCACCTGCACTTCACCAACTGGGTGTGGCCAGGCGGATTTTGCAAGTTTGGCACACCGTGCATGCTGGCACAGCTCCTCTTTCCCACCTCCATCCCTCCTACCTGCACAAGTTGGAAAGAGGGAGGAGAGAAGGCGTGGAATGGGTTTTATACAGCCGATTCACATCACACCAATCAAATGAGCCCCTCTCCTCGCCCTTAAATGCGCCGCGCGAAAGCGTAATGAGAGTTTACTCAATTCGCCATGGCAGAAGAGAGCAGCAGCGTCAGACGGCCAAACTTCTCCCAGGAGGAAACTGATGTTTTGGTCCGGGAGGTCCAAGCTCGCAGTGTCCGAATATACGGAACTGCGAGCAGACCTCCACGGGCTGATGATGCAAAGGTAGCCTGGGAGGAGGTCACCACAATTGTAAATCAATGTTGCGTTTCTCTCGTGCACGCGCGCTCTCTCTTTCTCTCTCGCAGTCTCACTCTGTTTCTTTTCTTTTTACTTTTCTAAGATGACGAAAGATGCTGAATATATACTCCCTATCTGATGCTGTGGCTGTTTGTGGTTGGCTGACAGGGATGTGAACTCATGAGTTTGCAGCTGTGTTAATCAAATCAGGTTGGGTTTCCATTACACGTGCCAAACGTGCCAAACAGTGCCAATCCCCTTTGATCTGACATCAGATGTGACGGGACAGTCGATATAGAGATACATTTATGTGCTGATAGCAGATAGTTGCATTGAATAGTGGTTTTGTGGCTATTTATTGCATTGTTAATGTGCCTGACATTCTGGAAACCTGCCTGTGAGGTTTTGGTGACGTGTGCACTCTGTCCGCCGGTCAGCCAAACTTGGCTTACACCTGTTGCGCTCCGCCTGCACTGACAGTAGACCTGGTTTCAGCTGGTGAGCTTTTAGCGCACCTTCGGCGAAGCCTTTTGGCACGAAACTGTCACTGCGCCAAGCTGGATCTGTCGACACCTCCCCCTGCTGCACCGCCACACCCATCTCAACGCACCTCGGTCTGCCAAACTACCAAACTGAGCGTGCCTTGGGTTGCGCTGCTCGAAACTAGCTCTGCGCGGGGTTCGCCACCCTGCGCCACCCTGCGCCACGCCGGGAAACTACAGCCCAATATGTTAATCTAACAATACTATGCCTAATTTTGACTGTAAGGCCACAGTCTGGGAACTTAATTGTGACGGGAAAAGCTTTTGTTCTGAATTCTATTTTCAGATTTTAATTTGAAAGACCCCTCTCTCATGTGAAGGTTTAAAATTCAGGTGTGTGTTAAAGAGCCACCAAGAATGTTTTCCCCCGAAACTAGTTTGCCTCACTTTAGAGAAGATACCAATCTGCAAGTCTGGTGTCTTTTCACTTTTGCAGAACCAAATCTGAAAAAAAAAAAATACACTACTAAAATTAGTAGCACTTTATAGGCTGTAGATATTGTCATCCTAAGAAAAGCAGGTGTTACTAATGACATCAATCATGACTCAAAATTACCAAGAACATTACCAGATATCATTTGTTTCATTATTTACACTGGTGTTTGTCCTGCTGTGAAATACCAACATTTATTTTGTGAAAATATTTGTTAAAATCTGTTATGGAATATCTTGATATATGCAAAAGTTAATATCCTATATTGATGTCCTCTGTGAAATCTGCGCAAAATGTTAAACCTTTGCAAAACTTCACACCAGTCACGTTATATTAATCATAATTAACATGAATTAATTCAATTAAAGTTCAAGTGTTGTACTCATGGTCTCTGTCATCCAAAGTTATTGCACGAACAGTAGGTAAATACTGCTTTGAATCTGAGGGAACATGTTTACAGTTGCAATCATTTTAAGGGCTCAAATTTGGATAAATCAAATGGCAAAATTACTAGTTCACATCATTTAGTATTTACCAGACTGCTGTGCAGAGGCATTTTCAGGAAGAAGATGAAGGAGGAATAAGGAAGAATGATGATTGATTGATGATTTGACCGCCAAGACTTCCAGACATACACAACAAGTATTTTTTTTTCCTGTTACATGATGTACAGTAAAGCAACGCCCACATCAAAATCATGAATGAAATACAGTTTGATGACTAGTTGGCTCATGTTCACCACTAACATGCCTGTTTTATTACAGCACATTGCTTCCTCAACAGATGTTCATTGTCAGAAACAGAAACAGAAACCTAAAAAAATGACACAAAGTGTTATACATGTTATAATATGCAAAATGATACTAAAGTAGTACACAATTTCAAGTCTATCTTAATACAATACTGATGTGCTAATAGGCCAAATATGGGGTTATTTGTCGCTGTGACTGGACCTCCTGCAGGTCTACGCAAGTGCAGCGTCTACAGTCCCTGTTCTGAGAAAAATGCATGCTAAAGTCTAACTAAAGCTAAACCGACACTTAAGTAGTCAAAGTTCTATCAAGTAGGTATCCTTCATTGTTACTGTCTTTTTAGTATTAAATTCCCTCCTTTTGCTTCCTGGCAGTGTTTCCCTGCTGAGCCAAGGCAGAGGGACAGTAACACAAAGTGGAAATTTGATTCTAAATGGTCTGTAACTTTAGTAGATACCCACCATTTTATAACTTAGGCTACTAAGGCTTCATGTTAACTTTAGCTGAACTTTAAAATGCATCTTTCCATGGAAACTGCATGTCTATCACTTCCACTTAAAGGGTTGGTTCATCTCAAAATCAAGAATGCATATTTTTCCTCTTACCTATAGAGCTATTTATCAGTCTTGATTGTTTGGGTGTGAGTTGCAGAGTGTTGGAGATATCGGCTGTAGAGATGTCTGCCTTCTCTTGAATATGATGGAACTAGATGGCACTCAGCTTGTGGTGCTCAAAGCACCAAAAAAATACATTTGAAAAACTCAACAGCAATGTCTCTTTCCAGAAAACATGCCCTTGTTACTCAAGATAATCCACAGACCTTGTTGTGTAGGAACTATTTTCTTTCTACTGCACTGTACACGCTAACTGTGTCACCTCGCAGAAGGAAGCGTGCATCTACTGCTAGAAGATAAACC
This sequence comes from Epinephelus lanceolatus, assembly GCF_041903045.1. Classification (NCBI taxonomy): domain Eukaryota; kingdom Metazoa; phylum Chordata; class Actinopteri; order Perciformes; family Serranidae; genus Epinephelus; species Epinephelus lanceolatus. The sequence goes on along the minus strand of NC_135754.1, from coordinate 14,734,216 downwards.
ACAGTCCCTGTATCAACGTGCATGCATCTGCACATGGATGAGAGGTTTGTGCTCATTACAGTGTGACATGGCATCTTCCCTGGCTGAGCTGTATCTTTAGCTAGCTCAGTGGTGCCAGCAGAGCTAGCAGTAGATGCACACTTCCTTCTGCGCAGTGATACAGTTGACGTGTGTGGTGCAGTTAAAAGAAAATAGTTCCTACATGAAACACACAACAAGGTCTGTGGATTATCTTGAGTAACCAAGTCATGATTTCTGGAAAGAGACATATGGGGTCAGATCAGTCTCATAATGAATGAACTCATGCAGGGTTTTTCACAAATGCACATGCTCTGGTTCACAGTTCTATTTCGGACTCACTAATGCCCACGATCTGTTTCGCAAATGTACACGCTCTGGTTCACAAATATAATGTTTATGCAAACTTGTAATATAAATTTGGAAATGCACACGCTCTGCTTCACAAATATTATTTTGAGGCACACTTGTAATATAAATTCACAGATCATGTGAATCGCTGAATGTGCATTTACAAACTGCTTCTCATTTGTGAACCTCTCTGTATTTGTGAGAGAAATCTGTGTGGTGAATTTTGAGACTCCCCTGACGTCGCAGGTCAGGGGAGGTCACATTTTCTCCACACTTGTAAACCAATCGCAGAGCTACTGAGCTACTGTTTGCAGTGTTCAAACAAGACGCGCTAGATTGAAATGGTGGAAGAGACATGGATCAATCTCAACCTGTAAGTAACACATTTATCTTATTATCCCCTCATTGTAAATCATGCAGGTTTATTGAATTATAATGAGTTGAAGCATTCTGCTTAGCCAAGTAACATGTTTGAATGAACATAAACTATGACTATAGCCTTCCCGCCTTTCCGAAAATTTTTCTAAAGCCCCCACTATTCCCCATATTGGGGACACCCCTCCATTCCGAAACCCTGCCGTTCCGACACCCACAAAATGTAAGGAGCCATACGATTGGCTGAAAGCGAACACACCTGATTAACTGATGAATCTGCCAATCAGAATCATGAATTTGATTGACAGATTTATTAGCCAATGGTGACGTTCGTTGACCTGCGGCGTCAGGGGAGTCTCAAAATTCACCACACAGATTTCTGTCACAAATACAGAGAGGTTCACAAATGAGAAGCAGTTTGTTAATGCACATTCAGCGATTCGCATGATCTGTGAATTTATATTACAAGTGTGCCTCAAAATAATATTTGTGAAGCAGAGCGTGTGCATTTCCAAATTTATATTACAAGTTTGCATAAACATTATATTTGTGAACCAGAGCGTGTGCATTTGCGAAACAGATCGTGTGCATTAGTGAGTCCGAAATACAACTGTGAACCAGAGCATGTGCATTCATGAAAAACCCTGCGTGAGTTCATTCATTATGAGACTGATCTGACCCCATAGAGACATTGCTGCTGAGTTTTTCAAATGTATTTTTGGTGCTTCCAGCACCACAAGCTGAGTGCCATCTACTTCCAAAATATTAGAGGGAAGGCAGACATCTCTACAGCCAATATCTCCAACACTTGGCAACCATCACCAAAACAATCTAGACTGATAAAAAGCACTACAGGTAAGAGGAAATACATGCAATTTTGATTTTGGAGCCAACTGTCCCTTTAAAGTGCTTTAAGAAAGGAATAACTCTGTGGATGGACATACTGCTTTTAATTTACAGGCTGGTGAGCGCTGGGTTAAGACAGACTTGGTAAAATAGGGAGAGAGTAAGATGTTAAGAAAGTCATGTTGTTGGCAGGTAGAGGAGTGTTGTAGACGTCCCTCCTAAATGTTGAGCAGGTGCTGCCCTCTAATGTTTGCCTGAAGACACTACATGGCATATGGTCAGTCCAACTACACAGCCTGAAGGAGGAGGTCTGCACAGGCGATCCCTTTTCATAAACTCTAACTTTATTCAAACAGCATTATTCATGCTACTTTAAAGTCTCGCCAATTGATAATAATTTGTTTATTGTGAGGCTTGGTTTTGTTTGTTTTCATTATTCAAAGGACCATAAAAATATAGTTAAGAAGTTACTACAAATGACTTCATGTGGATTATTTCTGACTGTGGAATAATTACAATCATTGCAGCAGTGAATCTGCATCTCATACAAGTTTCAAACACAGACCTAGGTTCTGTCTAATGAACCATACTGCAAATAACTCGACAATATCCCACAGAGTGACATGTTCACACACACTCTCACACACGCACCCTCCCACACGTTATCACACCTCCTTCTCCATGGGATTTCATTTCATGCATCAGGACTTTGCATCCTGTGCGAGCTGTTTTACCACCGTGTTGTGTTGTCGTTTTGTTGAACAGTTCCTGACTTCTGTATCATTGATTTACTTGTGTTTTCTTTAATCAATGACCATTTGTCACGATTATCTTCTGTTCCTGCATTCGCTGTTTGCAAAGAGTTGAGATGTTTGATTTCAGATAAAGCCTGAGTTAATGAGTCATGTTTTCAAAACCAAAAAAGCATTAATGAATCACATTTTCCCCTGACTTAGAGTTCCCCTTATCTCTCCTGTTAAATGAAGCTGTGGCTATGAGATGATGGAGTCACAGACATTTGAACTAATCCCCAAACTTTTTCACTTCATAACAACTGCAAATGACATTCATATTATTTGGGTCAAGTGATGTGGAGCAATGCTCTTCTTCTAATTATCCCAAACAAACCAGAAAAATAACTTCCTGTTCATCGGAGTGTATTTACAGGGGAGTAAACTCTGCCTTGTGGCCTGCAGGAGAGTGCTCGCCCGAGTAGGGGGTGAATATTTTCTCCATCTTATCTGTAATGCAATTCAATTTGATGCCATTGGAGCTGATGTTAAAATTGCCATAATTATTGCCTCTAACAGCCAACATTAAGACATGATTTAAAAATACAAGCACAATATCTGGCTTTCTTTACTCAATAACTTTTCAGAAGAAACTGAATGCAGCCTTATTTTTGAATTTGGAAAATATATACCAGTAGTAAAATAAAATTAGTTCTTGCTTTATTTTTAAGAGTCTGATAATAGATTACATGCTGTATTCCCCCTCTCTTGATCATTGTAATGCATTGTAAATGAAGAGTTTTTTTGTCATTAGAGACAAAGAAGCACAGCAAACAATAGGTTTTTGGGTGCTTGATTTAAGAATAATTTAGAATATTAAAGGTACAGTGTGTAAGATTTAGTCTCACATAGCAGTAAGGTTATAGAGGTGAAACTTCTTCCATGTGTCAAGCGTGTAGTGGAACTGCAGTGTCCCATGTTTGGTTTGTTTGTTCTGGGCTACTCTAGAACAACATGGCAGACTCCTTGGAGGAAGACCCACTTCGAATGTGGATCAGGCCATCAGAGGGCTCCCATGGGCCAGGCTTTGGAGTGGAATTACAATTTCCAAGTCTGTCACATGATGCCATGGGGCCCAAAGAGGCTTTTTCCCACAGACATACAAGACCAAAGAGATGTCTGTAAATCAGTGGATACATTTTTTACAGCCCCTGCAAAATGATTCATTTTACTATCTGGGTTTGATCCACTCTGTCAGATTGCATTTGACTCTCTACAAGAGACACAAAATTAAATCATTTCATCCCCATAGTTAGCGGAGCACTAAACTGAAAGTAGTTAACTTGGCAATGACGCGGATCATCCGATCCGGGTAAGTTTTTATGCAATAATTGTGGTGTAAGGAAGTTACAACGGCCCAAGTACACACTATTATGACGGGTCCTAGTACACATTGTCGTGCATGTATTGTCTTGACACAAATCGAGACTTGACATTGGACAACATCAGCATTGCATATCTGACAAAAATATCAAATGAAGTAAGAAATTAATAATTTAATTGAATAGTTTTATAGTAGGCCTATATTTATAGATTTTGTAGCCTATATAGAAAAAGCATATAATTCGGTTTCGGCAGTCTGAATCACTTGCAAGGGCCCACTCTCTCTACGGGCCCCTGCACCCCAAGGGCCCTAATGGAAATGCATCACCTGCGCTGTCTATATTTACGGCCCTGCCTCCAACAGTGTATCCACTTAGCTTTATACATCCATGATGTACATATAAACGTCTCACTCTAAGTTAACGAAAACAGAACGATTTTTTTTTTCAGGTGATTATAAACTAATGTAAACATACTTATGAATATTATACACTTTTTCTGAAAAAAGAGATGCCCCTAAATCCTACACACTGGACCTTTAAGCATTTTGAAGGTTTGCTATATGAATAAATAATAACCAACAAAGGAAATCATAAGCAGCAGATTAATAAGAGCTACACCAAAGAAAAGTATTGATGATGGTTTTTAATACAGAGCAGTATTATGTGTAATAGATTCTTCATGATCCATGAAAATGCTGCAGGAGAATAAGTTCAAGTATGTGCAGGAGGTCTCATAAAAGATTCATGAGCATCTTTGCGGTATTTATAAAAAGGTTCAAATTTGTAGAGGAAATGTGTTTCTGGTGTGTCATGACAGTTTCACATTTACTCCGTGGTAGCAGGTGCTTTTAATCATCGTATATCCAAAGTGACACTGAGCTGTAAACGTCACGTATATAATCTCATAGGGGTCATTCACATGTAAACATTTGCAGAAGGTATCACTTGTACTTGTGCAGTAATCTGTTACAAACAAACCCCACCTGAGCACCTACAACACTGAACATCAGACCTGTAGAAACTCCTGGTTCAGACATAAACATGAGGGTTAGTGAGTCTGCCTAAGAGCTACGAAGTCTGTGGAGGCAAATGTCACTTTGAGTTCTCATTCCTCTTCTTCCTCCCCCTTTTCTCACTGTGAGTATTAATGTAATGAATCTTGCAGGGTCAACAGCGAGGCACTAGTCAGACTCTGCCCCAGAGATCTCAGGTGGGATCCTCTCTATGGACTCTGTGGAGGAGCTCTGGGACCGGTGGGACTGCGAGGACAGATGCTGGGAGGCTTTAGGGCTGTCCACACTGGAGCGCATCAGGGGTAAGTAGATGTCGTCCATGTTTGGCAGTACAAACACTTTCTGGAGGAAGAGGGAACATGACTGGTAGGAAAGCTAAGAAAATGGCAGCACTGCACATAGCAGGTTCTCTTATTTTATTTCATCTTACCTGGAACTCATCCTGTAGTTTCTTTTCTATCCACTCCGTCACATGACAAAAAGTCACCTCCCTCTCCCCGAGTTTGGGACGGACGTGCAGATCCAGCTTGGGGGGCACGCAGAAGCTGTACCTGCAGAGGAGATCCAAACAGAATCAAATCATATCTTTATTAAATAATGTTTTTTCAGCCACATTTCAGCCTCATGTTGTTGCTTGAAACAGGCTCAGTACTCAACTAAAATAGTTCAATAAATAAATGTTCTCTTGGCAGGAGATGAGGTGTGAAGAGTGAGTCACACCACAAACATTCACAAACACAACATGTTGCTGAAGATGAACTGATTTGTTTCTGAATTAACATTGTTTCTAAAGCAGCAGTGCATTTATGATATGCCTCTTTGCAGCTGTTTTGCATCTTTTTGTGGTTTTGTGTCTCTTGCCAGCTGTTGTAGTTTTTATGTCTCTTTGTAGTTCCTTTGCATCTCTCTTGTAGTCTTTTTGTGTTTCTTTGTGGTTGTTGTGAGTCTCTTCCTGAGTGATTTTGTTTTTTAAAGACGTATAAACGTATATAGTCTTAAGATAGTTCTGTCTATAACCAGAGTAGAGCTCAATCAATATTTGCTTTTATTAGCTTATTGCAGATAAATCTGTAATGTATATATCGGCCGATAACTAGCAAGAGGTAGTAGAGAAATTCAGGTAGTTTAAAAACTGTGTCATGACTATTATGTAGTTTGTCCACCAGAGATCACAAGTTGATTTTTACACTGTAAAATGTCCCACTAAGTATGTCTCTTGGTCGCAATTTAAAAAAAAAAAAAAGTTATGTGTTTATGTCAAAAAATAAATAAATATGGGTAATAAATCTCGGTCGCCAATAATCCAGAGCCACTAACGACAAACAACAAATCTGAAATTCTTATATTGAGTTTGGGTTTTAAAACATGGATAAACAAAGAGCTATTATTGATGGACAAATTCTGAAATCATTTGAAAAACTTCTAAAATAACTTAATTCGCCTGCACCTGCACTTTTGCACATTTTTTACACATTATCTTAAAAAAAAAAAACACAAGTAAAGCGAGACAATATATGAAAACTGCAGTCCTAACTAGAAAAATGTTAATTACAATTGTCAAAAACAGTAAAAACTTATTTCCTTCTCCCAGTTTAAGCAACAATTGGGTAATTTTTTGTAAAAAATAATAATAAATAACGTTTTTTATATTTGCTGAAACTGTCACTACATTTGCACAGCACTAAATTAGATAGATAATCTCTTCTGCCTACTGTATTGCCTTGTAGCATTTCTAACGGCCTTACTGCAGGGAAAACAACCAGTGATGTCATCATTGACATTTGTTGCCGACTGCAGAATGGTCAGATTTTAGCCAGTGCCGTTAGAAGCAGTTGGACATGATTGTTTATCTATCTGTCTCATGTACATCTTTCAGAATATACCAACAGTTTCAGCAAATCTGACACAGTTATTTTCATAGAAGCTACCAACTGTAGGTTTAAAGCTACAACCCGTAGTGTATATGTCAAATCATAGACGGTAGCCTATATAGAGATGGATTACTCATCTCTAATTCCTCCCATTGTACAGCAATGATGCCAAAATATCCAAGAAAGGGCGATGCTACCTTGTGACGTCACAAGAATCTGCCCAGTAGCTATCAGAGGGTGAAGCCATGGTATATCAAGATCCCACCCATACACTCACTGAACTCCATCACGAGTGAATCACCTGGACGTTAAACCCCCTTTTTTATAGCACCAAATTTATCAGAAAATTCAAACACTCAAACCTGCATCAGTGTGATAAGAACTACATGAAAAACAGAAACCATCTGTTAGAATTTTTTTTTTATTATGTATACTTTATTTCTTTAGTTTGGCCCATGGCCCATCTGCTAACATGGAGGGGGCAGAGTTTATGACCTATACTGCAGCCAGCCACCAGGGGGCGATTGAGATGTTTTGGCTTCACTTACAGGGAGTTGTCATATCATTCATCTTTATCATAACCTCTATGTTCCAAATCATGAACAGTGGCAAGAAGCTGCTCTAATGCCTCAGTATTTACCATATCCTGTCTGTAGGAGGCGGTGGGATGTTGACGACCAGAGATCCTGACAGCTCTTGAACCTCCACAGTGAGCAGAAGGGGCGTGTTGGACATCTCCTCAAACTTCTTCTTAATGAACTCGTTCTCTGCCGCCTTCTGGAAGTACTTGGATTTAGCGATTTTGTCCACAAATCTCAAAATCTTCCTTCCAGTCTTTCCGCCCCCTGTCCTATAAGAGAGGATTAGAGGAGGAAAGGAAAGGAAAGGAAAGGAAAGGAAAAGAAAGAAGTTCCAGTATTAAGAGTCTGAAATGTAAATGAAAAGGAGAATGAGAGCCATCTGGAGTGTGACGCAATTCATTTTCTGATTTAGAAAAATGAGCATTCACAACACAGAAGGGCAGAGGTAACACTTAGAGGTGTTGCTTACTCAAAGTTACACGTTCACTCCTTTTACGTAGCTGTAAACAGGCCTATCTTTTGACTTCATTATCACACAAAAGCAGCAGTTGGTGGCTCATGGGTAATATTCCTGAATTAACGTAACCTACTCTGGACAACTTTTAGCTTTGAATGAGTCATATGATACTTCTGTCTCATATTTAGCAACATACTTTAGTACACATCTACATGTAGGCAGTGTTTTTGTTTGATACTACACTACTTAATATCTCAGTATTTACCCATCAGTGGCTGGTGTGGATCCTTTCTCCCCCACTGGGCCCTGAGGCTCGGAGAGAGGCAGCTCCTCCTCATCAGAAGACCCAGCGCTGGAGGACTCCTCATCGCTGTCCGCCAACACGCTGAAGATGGGCCTGCAGCTGCAGTTGCACGGTAAACAAGTTAGGAACGGGCGGATGGATGACAAAATGATAGTATGCATGGAAGCATCAATTATACAGAACTTTCATCATTTTAGAAAAGTGAAATAGAGACAGATGCATGTTTAAGATCAAGTTGTTTGTCTCTGTGTAAAGCTCCAGATGCAGCACAGACAGCTAATATAAAGCTTTGCCTGAACTGTAATGCCCACAGCTGCAGGTCTGTGACAGACAGGTCTACGCTAATCAATGTAATGTGGAGCTCTGCTCTGTAGATCTGACACTAGAGGGATAAAGGGATAGAAAGAGAGGTGCGTAGGTGTGTATGCGTGCTATGATAAAAATGCAAATACAGGGTTTACTGCTATGTGGGCTATTACTGCTGCTACTTGGCCTGGGTGATATGATGAAATACACCTTAGGATGACAGAAATATTGAGGTATTGATTTTCTTTAAAGGGCAACCACAGATTTTTCACATAAAGGGCAGCTTACTCATCACAAGGAGTCTGACTCACGGCCAAAATACATGGGCACGACACAAAACGTCAGACATGGCCCGCAGGAGACTGTGATCATTTTAATTATCTGAAGCTGCTACACTGAACACAGAAGGACACGTGGACACTGCACTGCTCAACTCTATTTTTGCGCAGCTGGACGATTTTTCTACGTTTGTGCATGGCTCCAACAGGATTTGGTTGGAGGTTGCCCTAATTGTTGCAATGTGACCTGAACTGGTCAGTGAATGACATCCCTCTGATTGGTAGTTCAGCTCAGTGCACAAGAAGAGACTTAAATGGGGAAAGTAAACAAAAGGCTTAGGTCTAGAGGGAGCGAGAAACAAACTTGTTGTATTAGGTAAGATTATGTTTTTTAGCCATTGAGCTCTATAGCAGAAACGCTTCGTAATTGTTTGTGTTATTGTTCACTAGCACAGGGTAAATATGCTTTATTCTTTCAACACAGGGTTGTGCTAATTGGCTAACTAGTGTCTTGAATCCCTCCTGTTGGTCTGCTGGTTTCCCTTTTTGAATGACGATTACAGACTACTGTCGCCTACTGATATGGAGAGTAATTTCCTCCTGTGATCATACACGCTAGTTAGCTGTTGGTTATAGCATTTGTGGTGTGTTCAAGTGCAACTTTTTGGCCAAGACACAGGGGACATGAGGTATTGCAACAGTCAGTCTTTGTTTTTTGATGTCGGTTTGGTGTCTCTGGGCCTTAAAAGCCACTTGCTCAACAACAAAGCGTGGATATAGGTCTGGCTCTGCGAGACTACTCAGCGACATACTCTTGTTCAGCGAGCTAACCCAATAGCACAAAGAGGCTAGCAATGACAGAGAGCGGGTAAAAACAGCGTACAGAAGCAACATATTTTAACATCTAAACTTAGTAAATTAAGAGTTTATTTTGACCAAACCAAAGATGAAGATTGTTGTTGGAACAATGGAAAAACTAACTAAGACAGTTTTATTTTGTTTGCTGATCTCATTTAGTGAAAGAAAGAAACTAATTCAGAAAGTGTACAGCAGTTTTTCTGTTTAATGAGTAATAAATATAAGAATATTTCCTGTCTTTTTGTATTTAACATTTCACCCAGCTCAAGTACCCCTTTGATATATCTAGGTGTCTTGATTCATCAGGTATTTAGTTCACTGGAAACAGATTATTTATCTGAAAACAGCCATTCTCATGAGGTTGTTTTGACCGTGAAGTACTTCTCAAATGAATTCCCAGCAAATTTAAAATATCACAGTATTACCAATATAAAATGTCATATATTGTGACAGAAACTTTATCCATAGCACTCACCCTTACTCGTAAATGGTGCTGATACTAATAGTGGCTGCTGCTATTACTACCACAAATTACAGCATCACATTTACATTATTTCATACACAAGAGGAGATTTAGACACAAAGTGCTACAAATAGGTGTTGAAACTGTTTAAAAAACATAGGAATGTGCTAGGGTGAGGACAGTTGTTATCACAAAGAAAGGATTTATTGTGTTTATAGAGAATGACAAGGAAGTATGAGGTGAGTAATTGGTCATAAACTTCCTGCTGATCGGAAAAGATGCCTTCTGGTTAGACTGACAGCACGCACTTCACAAATGCCAAACCAGTTTTATGGATATGTGTGTGTGTGTGTGTGTGTGTGTGTGTGTGTGTGTGTGTGTGTGTGTGTAGTACACACCGAGGGCTACCAGTTTCATTTGTACAGTCCGTGTCCTGACCGCCCTCTTTCCCCAGCTTGGACAGGTTGAACTTTGTCTGCAGGGTCATCTGCAGGGCACCAGTGTAGACCAGCTGCAGCTCCACCCACAGGCCTGCAGGGGGCAGCAGGAAGAGGTCAACACTAGACCGCCAAAATGAAGACAAAACTCACACACACAGCTCAATCTGGACACACACACTGCTTAGTGGGCAGATTAAACAGCTTTTACAGTGATTATCGAGCCTTGAAATTAAATTTTTATAACAAATTACGAGGGATTTTAAATCCGCCTTTAGGAGCTGAAAATGGGATAATTTGCTGAGGGGTGGTTGTGTAACAGCGAATTGGGCGGAGAAACGGAAAAATTATGAGTTCACACACGTAGACGAATGCTGACACACTTTAATTCCTGTGTTGTCTGCCAGATTGCCTGTTTTTATAACACACACACACACACACACACACACAAGCCAATATGCTCTAAATTTTAAAGGCTGTGGCGTAATGGCTCTTCTGCTCCATGAGATTACAACAGGATAACAACGTCTGATCTGAAGCTCTGCAGTGCTCAGCTGTAATCACACGAGCAACAGGTCATCTCCTCACTCATCTCTTACATGAGTGTTACACTGGATGTGTGTGTGTGTTTTTTGTTTGATCTCCAGTCTGTCCTCACCTCTGTAGTTGACCTCTGGTCTGGAGGTAGTGGTGATTTGTGGCATGGAGCAGCCCATATCCAACTCAGTCAAAGTCAGCTCATTCATAAAGTAAGGCAACTGTAAAGAACATACCATATTCAAATTGATGTTAAAAGCATAACACTTAAAAGCCCAATCTCATTTGTTATTTTTACCCCTTCCTGTCCTTTTCGGGCGCTACCTTGTCCCTGGGAACAGAGTTTCAAGGGGTGGTAGTTGAGATCTTCCCCTGTGAAATGGCACAACCCTTCAAGACCCTGATACGTCAGCAGTAGTCGTAGATGCTAACGTAAACAGTGCCGACTAGTGTTGTCAGACATTGTAAATATGCCGTCTTGTGGTTGTCAGGATGCTCACGATTTGTTCACAATGTATGTTTCACGCCATCAATCAACATTGCTTCGTTAACATGCAACAAGCGATGCCGTGTAAGCTAACATTAGCAACCTGTGCTCCTACGCTGCCAATCTGCACTGATATTCAAGGAGCAATAATAAGTGCAGATCCCTCACTTCTGGACTTGACTTAAATTTGGGGCATCATATGCCATCGGGTGTGGGGCAACATGGGAATATGTCAAAATGCGGGATTGTCATACACAAATAACGACGTAATATTAGCTAGCTAGCTAGCTAGTTAACTGAGTTACCAAGGCATCAGCATACTAGGGATTTCTTTCATTATGCTTGTTAGTAAAAAAGGACCATAATACACTTCAAAGACATTAAACTAAGAAAATACAATGACTATTGTGATTTTTAAATCTTTATTAACAAATAAAATACAGCTGTGGTTTTTGTTGGTGCTTGAGCAGCCATCTTGCCAGTGACTTATAATAAACACTGGTGTTGAGAGTGCCTCTGAAAACCTCAGTTTAGAGGGCCATGAAGCCCCAACACATCACCCTAAACCTCCATCCAAACATGAATCAAGAATCCCTACCGCTAGACGTGTCTGCACAAAGAGGAGGGGTAAGGGCTAAGTCGTAGGGGCAAAGGCTATATTGGGATTGGGCCGTAGTTTCTTTTGACTTTAAACTGAGACAGTGAATTGAAATTAAACTGCACGCACTCTGATTTTGCTCAGCTTCTTCTGGATCTTGTGGGAAACCACATCAGCCCAGTGCTTCTCTCGCAGGAAGTCCCAGAAGATTCGACCAATTAGAGCATTAGCCCAGTCCGTCTGGCTCGTTCGAGGGTGCTCTGCTATATCACAGGTACACTGTAAAGAAGACACCTGATTAGAACTGAGCAAGGACAAGAAAAACAGAGAAAGAAAAGTAGAATAATTTCATAGATGTGTCACTTCGCTCTCTGCACATGCAATATAAGATGTAAACTGTCCACCTCTGGAATGTTCCTACAGTCTCACTTCATTTTCTTCACTTAAGTGTATCTGTAAGCATGGCTTACATGTCCTTTGATGGTGGGGCTTGTCTCTGTGCTGCAGGCTCCAGGACTGGAGAGCGGTGTCAGCTCCTCTGTGGACAGGAGACGAGCCATGTATCTGGGGTAGTCTAGCAGAGAAAGGCCCCTGGTGCTACTGGAGGTCTGACCGATGGGAGCTGCAGGGATGCAGGGGATTGGGGGGGTAAAGGGGGCGTCATCGTCACTACTGCCCACTCTGCTGGAGCCTCTGCTGCTTGGGATGTTACCTTGGTTAGTAACGCTCTGTGCTAATACTGGATCACCTGAGAAGAAAAACATGCAGCATTTGGAGTTGGTTGAGATCATGTTAATGTCAGAAAAGATTTTGTTTCTTTTTTGTTCTCAGTACACTAGAAATCAATACAGTTTGGTGATGAGGATCATTCACAGAAAACGAACTACTGTGATTTTTGAGAGCACAAGAGGTTGCAAACTTTTAGGGGGTGCAATGAGAAAATTATTTGAATGGGACAGTATTCACCCTAAATTCTCACTGGCAAAAAGAATCATTTGGAATTGGGATATCCATTTCCACAGCCCTCATTACACTGGCACAGCAAGAGACATGTCATTCAAAATTAAAAAAGTACTTCACTGCTGGAAAGATGGTATTGTCATAAAACTTGGCTGCCTATGCAGTAAAAAGACGCAAATACTTTTGAGAGTGGTACTGCATGACCAGAGAAAACTGAGGAAAAGGACTTTGGCATTTGCTTAATTTGCTCAATGGATGGAAAACCTACAACTACCAGAATGCACTGCCTCACACTGCACCTATAAATGCTCCCTCTGGTGGGAAACGTAGTGCGAGCCTGTCCGTTTTGACAAGGAAACAATATGGCGGCTAGCTGGTAACAAACAGTCTCGAATTACAGTTAAACTGTGAGTTAAAATATGTCTTTGAAAACATTTGAGGCAAGAAAATTAAGTCTTGATTTACAGTTCAAAGGAAGTGCGGCAACCATTACGCAGCCCACTAACTAGCCATCCACAATTACCAAAGAGTATCAATGTATGTTGGAAAGCCCACGCTGTTGTGTGATAAGTGTGCCTCTCTGCTTCTCCAGTTTTTTCACCATTCACGTATACTACATTTGTTTATTGTTGTGCATAAATGCTTAAAGTTGAGTGTGTTGGTATTTCTAATTGAATCCCAGATATTAGATGATGCTAAATTCTGAGAAAAACAGAAAACGATACAGTTTTCTGCGTCAGCGGAGTTAAAAAGTAGTCTGTTTCCACTTTAAAGCATAGACACGAGAGTGGTACAAATATTCTCAACTGACTCCCTGCAGAAACTCAGACTCTTCGTTTAAATCCTCAAATCACTTCTTTTACTCGCCAGCAATTCCCAACCGCTTTTACTGCTCCTAAGTAATGCATGAAACAAGAGGGTGGCAATGTAAAAAGGAGGTGTGAAAGATGACAGATCAAATGACAGATGTGTTTTAAAAAAATAAGAGTGTTATGTATCCCCACTCAAATATTTTCTTCAAAACAGATTAAAAACAAAGCTGTTTTATTTTTTTCCTTTGACCTGCCATGTCACCAAACAACTGAGAGATCTGTGTGTTCCCTCGAGAGGGATTGGCTTTGAAATGCAAAGAATTGGAGCATGTAATCCATAATCCACACATATAGCATTTGTATAGATGCCTTATCTGGAAGCCCTCTCTTCTCTAATGCATTAATAACGTTTCTCGTACCCGATCTGGATACACATCTGCCAGGCCTCTGTCTGTCCCTCTCCTTCTCCCTCTCTGTGTGCATGGATGCAAACAGGAAGTGACGAAACCACTCTTCTTTCTCTCTCCCTGTGCGGCCAAAGAGGTAAAGAGTGGTGGGAAAGTCATGGACGTGTTTGGCAGAGCTTGAACGCGGACTTGCTGGTTCAGCTCCTGGCTCCTCTCCTCGACTCTCCTCCGGCCTTCCTCCCTCATCCTCCAGGGAGGTCGCTCCCCTGGCCAGTTGGATGCAGATGGGATACTTTGGGTTCCACGTCCTCTTCCGAGCCAGCACAGATGGCAGCAGGAATACCTTTGGGGAACAGTGGCAGAGTTTTGTTGAGTCAATGCAGAAGACTCATTTTCAGGGTAATACTTGGGTTTCCACCAGAAATGTTTACATTCCTTAATGTTAAACCTCTTAATTTGTCTTATACTGTTTGTGCTGGAACAACTGTATTTAACCTGTGTCAAGAACGTTGTTTTAGAGCCTGTCTCTTTAAAGGCTGATTAAAAGTTGTGCATAAGCTCTGCTGTAGCCTACACAAATGATCTAGGCTGTTGTGAGCATTTATAGGGTTCATGTGTGGTGGTGTGTGTGCGTCACTCTGCATTCACACCTCCAAAACGCTAGTTGGAGGTGTTGTTTCTATAACACTGTGTTACATTTCTGATTGAATCAACTAAAACACCTAAAACACATATAAAACATGGCTTAAAAAAAAATAAATTCAAAAATTATAAAAATAAATAATGATAATAATAATAAATATAAAATATATATAAATATAAATAAAAATAACTAGGGAAAAAAGAAAAAAGCTTGGGGAAAACTATATTTATACTTATTATTATTATTATTATACATTTTACAGAATTATTATATTTTTAAGCACTCTTTCCAGGTCATTTAAATGATTTTTTTAAATTAATTTTCTTGTTTTTAATTTTCTTTTTTTCTTTTTTTACAATTTTTTTGCTAATTTTTTGTGTCATTTCTTCTCTCATCACTTGTTGCGTTCTTCACATGTTTTTAAAAGAAATCAAGCCAATTTGCTCCAGTATCAAAGGGTTAGCAACATTGGCAACCATATTTACGTACGTTTCCCTGATGTTAGTATGTAGCTACATGTAGCAGTGTATGTAATGTAAACACTTGCCGTACTGTGCCTGGAGCAGATGACCATTTAAAGAAATACGTCACATGTTGATGACATGAAATGTTGAAAACAGAATATTCTGAGCGGTCTGAAGCCTGAGGTTTTGGCTCAGTGATTATTTTTTTACCTCATTATTTGAAACTTTGGCCACATTTAATATGAACATCTGTCACTGTAACATTTTTATATACAACAGAAGATAAGTAAAAGCATAATAGATCTCTTCTAACATTTCTTACCAATTAACATTCAAGTCAACAGTCAAGTATGCTTTCCACTCCCTTTTGTCTCTTGGGCATTACTTACATTTTCAGGTACTGTACTAGCTGTAAATGTGACTCCAAGATCCATGCAGTAATTAGTCAAAATCCTATGCATTCATTAATTGGATAGTAAATGCTATATAAGTTGGACTAAGTTTACAGCAGCTCTGCACTGAAACAGTATCAGAACATCACCAGAATAACAGAATATATCACGTCTTCTCTATCCTTAGTATATCCCATAAACAAATACAGCAGCCTCAGATAAAGAACAAATATTCCCATACAACAGGAACTTAGTCATCATACTTTGCTCTCTGCGAGATGAAAGGAGCGTGACTTGACGAAGGTGGCCTCGTGGAGTCTCTCATCGTACGTGGCCCTGCGGCTGATGTTGTTACGCGGGGAGTCCAGACGGAGACAGGAGCCCTCCAGGGTGGCAAACACGGAGTGAGTCAGAGCTGGATGGTAGGATTCTGGGTCGTAATTGTGTACTTCATTCATCCAGCCCTGAAACAGCAGACGCTAAGTGTTAATTTCAATCAATACTGTACACAGTCATGTTGTTATGATTGTAATCAGTCTAAAAATTTAATGTACGACAGAAGGTAAATATGCCTTTGGTCAGTTTTCCACTGTGTATTTCAACATATGATTTCTAACATCGGCAAATTAGTCGTGGAACAAATTCAGTACAGAAGGCAAGTCTGCAAGCTGAAGATTTAGAGGATTAGTCATCTATAGTAATGTAAGCACTAGAGAATATGCATGGAATATAACCAGAAAATAGCTTTTATTTTAAGGGGCATTGTGCCCTGGATGTGGCCTGCCCTGGCAACAGTCTCTACCAATCAGAGACTTTAGAGTATAGATGGTAAAGGTTGGAGTAAGCCAATCAGAACAAATCAAACCCTGTACCTACTGCACTACACATTCAATCTCACTTAAGTGGCTGAGAAATTCTATGGCTGAATCAAAATGTCCACCCTCTGCCCTCGTGGACAGTCGTACGTACTGTGACCAGTTCACTATTATCACGTAAAGTCTGATTTGACTGTTTTACTCGTTGCCATGGAAACGTTCTAGCTAGAATTACACTGAATCATTGAAATCATTGAAATTGCTGTTATACTCTGTCTGCCCATCTGTCCCTGCAGATAACAAGATAATACAGAGATGTATCATGATGTTGCTGAATATTCTTTCTGGCCTACATGATTCAAGTATTGTTTTAGGCGACAGCAACCGTTTCACATTTACCTAAGTATTGTTTTTAAAGTTGGCTATTGAAAAAAAAAACAACCCACGTCACATCCTCTTTGCAATGAATTGTAGGCAATTAAATCATTGAAGTCTGCTGAAGTCTGCACCCCAAGTGGACTCTGAAAATCTGCAGTAAGTCTGCTAGAGGCCCCTTGTGGACTGGTTGGGTTGTGGATTTGGACAGACTTTAGCACTCCCAGACTTCCTGGGATCGCACCCGCAAAGTCGCAATGAGTCTGCAAGTGCGGTGACGTCCAGATATTTGGATGCAGCCTAGTTCTAGTTATTTAGGAAAATATGGTCATTCACTTTTTTGCTTATTTGCTTAACTTGCGTAGCTTGGCTAAGCTAATTGCCTTGGTTAAGCGAATCAAGTTATGTGCAAAGTTACATATTGGAACTATTGGTGAGGAATAACCATAGATGAGTTATCAGATCTGAATTCTGGACCTTAAGATGGAGCCTGTTCAGACCAATGGGAATTGCTCACCGGGAGCATACACCACAAAGTTTCTAGCTTCCTGTTTTACTTCCAGGGTATGTAGCCCACTAAATATGCAGTGTTTCTCCCATGAACTTAACATTGTGATGATGTCTTAGATTTAAAAATCGCTTTTCGACGCTCGAGGAAAGTTTTACAAATATAAAACCTCCCTGGATCAAATATTTACAATAAAAAGAGTAATAATTGTTCTTGTTTGCAATTCAATATGTCCTGTCTTCGCTACACTACTGCAAGTCTCACAGGGAAGAATGGAAATACTTTCACCTGCATGTCTTAATTAAACAAAAAGACGAAATAATGAGTTTTAGACTTGCTAATAGGTGATTTTTTTATCTTCAGACAGGGCCAGACCCACTGTTTCCAGTCTGAATACAAAGCTAAGCTAACTGTCTCCTAATTCTAGCTACATAATTAGCTCACTAACACCAGAGTGATATCGATCCTTTCATCTAAACCTCAGCATGATAGCAAACTTTTCAAGTCTATGTCTTTAATCTGTACTTACATAGGTCTACGTAAATTCAGATGCTTGAATAAAACTCCCTAATTTTAAGAGACATATAAATTATAATGAGTTTAAATTTGCTGGTTTTAAAGTAAATGAATGAAGAAGCTTTAGTATAAAACTTAGCTCAGTCGGAAATATATGCTTAAGTGTTCATTAGAGCGGCTGCATGTCAGCTGAATTCTGTCATACAGTTCCCTTTAGGAGTTTGAAGCTTCTTCTTAATGTTGCAGTTCACTAATAAATAATGTATTATTCATACTGAAATTTTATTTGTACTTTATTCATAGCAGTGTCAGCCTCTGCCCTCATCTCAGAAGTGACTGTGTGTCATCTGATTACCCGGCACTTCGCAAAACTTGCGGCTCTGACTTTCACATTTCAACAGCCGAAAGACTGAAACCAAACTGCTAATGACTGAACAGGGGAATTATCTCAACACTAAGACAGTAAACCCCCCATTTCCAACCATCACCACCACTCTCTACCCCATTCCTGCTTCGTGCCCTGACAAATTACAGCTTCCTCCTGCCTGTATCCCACACTAATTGCCTGTGGAACTGACAGTGTCTGGATGGTAGCTGTCCTCTCCAGTTGCCCTGTGTCGAGCTCAGCCAGGAGGAGAACAGTAATTACCACTGCGGCTCAGGCAGATTTTATTATTGAAGGTTTTAATTGCATTCTGGGCATCTTATGTAGTTGCATGCCACTTTGGGAAGCTTTCATCTGTGAAGGAAACAGTCAGCGGAGGTGATGAAGCGACTCGCCGACTTGTCACTGTTCTTTGAGAAAAAATTAACACGGGTGAAAACTAATGTGAAAACTAATTCTGTGTTTGGTGTAAACATGCCTTTTAAAGTGCATTCAGATATCAGTCTCTTCACTCAGTGACTTTATCCTCATACAACAGTTTGTATGATATCTTATGAATCTTTCAATGGCTAACGAATTAGCGCCCCACAAATGAAGTTGTGTATTTAATGTGAATTTATGTTGCTTAGATTTAGGCAAGTAAATCTTATGTTTAGAAAAAGAAACATGGTTGGACGTCTTGAGGTTTGAAATGTAAAGCTACAGGGTTATGTTTACAAAAACAATCATGATTGGGTGTCTTCATGTTATGTAGTTAATGTACAGTTACACAGGATTAGATTTATGGAAGTAAAGTTACGTAGGGTAGGTTTAGGAAAAGAAACATTGTGACGACGTACCATAAACTAACTAGAAGATCACCTAGTTTCACATGGTCCTGTATGTGAATTTGCATTTCGTAGCAAGGTTTATGCTTCTGCGCGCCTACGCTGCAGAGGGCTTCGCGGAGGCGTTGCATCCCTATGCTACCGACGCAGAGACACGACATGCACCTCCAAAAAATTGTAACCATGCGTCGAGGCAACGCAGACCCAACGCAGACCCCAAGAGCTATGACTGGTCCTTCAAACTACATAATTTCCGGCATTTCGCAAAGTTTCACTTCTTGCTGCAGTACCACAACACCGCCATTTTCAAAAGTCTCCATTGTGATCGGTTGTGTTTTAAGTTTTGATTAAAAGATGGATGTAATAATCTAATAAGAGCATTTGTTGTTTGATGTCGATCATTTCGAGCTCCAGCAACAGTCTTGCTCTCTCGGCTGCCATCTTCACTGTGACTAGAGCAAAGCCGGAAGATAAACAAACAATGAACGAGCAACAACCATAGACGTCACAGAGTCAAGGTAGGTATATCAAAGAACACCGCACCCCCATGCGCTTTGGCCATTTTTTTTGTGGGTATACCTACGAACAGTGCATGAGAACAGCCTGGTCATTTTCACTAAGTTTCTAGATATGTCCTCTTGTTCCCATTCATTATGCTATTGATGGTATGGTATTAATCTCTGGATCTCAGCAAGAAAGCAAATAAATATATCTCCCAAAATGCCAACTATTGCTTTAAGACACAAGGGTTGGCTGGAACAAAGGAATTTAAATTCAATGCTTAATGATTCTTATTCTTTCTCAGGTGTTATTTAAACCTATATTGGATAACATGTTGAGAAATGTGTCAGTGTTGGATTGAGACTGAGGTGGCTGAAAATAAGGTGAGAATAAAAATGTGACACTTGCCACCTTAATGATTCATCGGATTTACCTTGAGGGTGTCAGGCTCAGCGCTGATGGTGCCACCTGTCAGAATCGCCTCTCCCAACAGAGTATGTTCTGGTCTGTGTGGAGGAGCTGAGCAGCGAGACCTGGGCGAACCCATCCTAATGAGCAACAGTCCTAACAAGAAGCCCAGTGCTAATCCCAGTGCCAGGCCAGAGAAGTATGGACTGAGAGGTAGGATGAAATAGCCATAGGACAGCACTCCCACGCAGAATAAACTCATGCGTGGCAGAGGGCGAGGGTGCTGAGAGAGAGGAGAAGTCCTAATGAGGGGTGCTGCAAGTATAGGTGATCTCCTCTCCTGCCTGTGAGTCTCCGTAGCCAGTACTTGCATCACATCACCGTCTGTACATATTTCCAGCTCCTCTTCCCTGTAGTGTTGTCTGTGGTGATGCACAGGGCAGGAGCTACGGTGGCTTCTCCCAGGATGTCTAACAGACGGCCAGTCAAACACTGGTAAAACATCAGCATCTGTTTTTCTAGTGTTCCTCACAGGAGACTCAGAAAGAACTGTGTCCATGCTACCTTCACGTCCCAAACCTCTGGAGCTACCCTGATGAGGCCCCTGGCTCTTACTCTGGTGTTTGGGGCTGCCTGCATTCTCCTCCCTCATGATCTTACTGAACATGCTGCTCAGAGGCTCGTGCATGGCCTCCGACAGCTTCCTCTTGGTGTCCTCTAACTCCATTTTGAAGAAGCCCCCTCTCAGACCCTCTCCGCTGGGCGAGAGCGAGCTAGGAGAAGGGGGTGCGGTGCGAGAGTCCCCATTGCTGCGGGTCTTTGTTTGGGTGAGTTGCTTCCACAGGTGGAGGTTAAGGCGGGAGTCTGATTTCGACTGAGACACCTCTGGCTCTGAGCGGGAGATTTCCGTGGAGATGGACTTTACGAGGCTGAGAAGGGGCTTGGGTCTGAGGGTGGAGCTTTCTTTGAGCTCCAGCTCTGTGGAGAGAGACTTGACCAGGCTTGAAAGGGGTCGGTGGGTGGGTGAAGAAGGGCCTGGGGAGAGGAAGCTGGGGCCAGTGGTAGAGCAGTTGCCCAGAGAGCCAGGGGACGAAGGGGAAAGAGGGACATGGAAAGCTTGGGACTGTAACCGTCTGTCATCTTCAACAGAAAGCTGCCTCTCCCTGGACAGAGATATAGATGGGTAATCTTCATCGTGGTCCAGGGAGAAGATGAGCTCACTGTCATCCAGACTGTCCCATTCTCCCTCTGTCCCAGTCAGCTGAATCACGATCCCTCGAGGGAGGTGCCTCTTGTTCCCACCACCTGGGGAGAGGCCAAGAGGCGAGCTGCGAGGCTCCTGGAGAGGTTTCCCGCCTCCTCTTCCTTCATCCTCGCTTCTTCTTTCCCCATTGCTTCCACTTTCTGCCATTTCTTGACTTTACATCGCACAGCCAAGGCACCTAAAAGTCAGTGATAGTGAATAAATAAAGACCATGGTCAGCTACATTATTAAGCCTCAGAGGCAGAACAAATAAAAGCAGTGGGGGAATGAGCCACAGAGGGAGAGGAAGGGCATCTTTTCTACGCTTGTGCCTCATTTCCAGAGAAACTGCTTACCGGTGCCAGCTCCGCATTAATGTGTGAATGTCACGTAGTTTAGCTCTGAAGAGTTGTGGGAACCTACATTAATCTGAAGACAAGCGACTGAATCAGATCCAAGTAAGCAGCCTACCTCTCCCATAGCTGTCGCTCCACATAGTGAATGGGCTTTAGAGGCATGCAAAAATAGACATTCTGTCTCCCCCAAATGTTGCACAAACTAGGACAGCTCAGGCTTTGATCTAATGTCTGTTGGGGCTGATTGAATTTCTGTACAGAATTTATTAGATTTATGTGTTTTCTGTCCACATTAAAAAGCATAGTTTGAGTAAAATGCATCCATTCTGTAAAACAAAAAGGGTATATTTTTGGCCTGTTAAAACTGTAATCTCTGAAGTAGTAGTCAGCACGCTATCCCCCCAAGGAAACGGCTACAGCTCAAACCCCTACAGAGCTAACCGTCAGCCGAGTCACAACCCTCCCTCTGGTGTCCTCTCACGAATTACTTATGTAACCCTGAAATGAAAAGTGAGGGGAGTTCAGATATGCTCTGTCATTCCCCACATGTGCCTGTTGTGTGTCAGCGGCATTAACGCATTATCGAGCCACCACCTACTGACTTGTCAAAAATGATAGTAAGCAAAGCCCAACACAGAACAGAGAGGCGATGTGTGCTATCAGCCGTCACTTAGTGGGAGAAAAGAGCAGCTCTGCATCACTGGACACAAGCTGGGAAACAGCACAAAGCCCCAGTAGGGACCCTTTCATTCACTGTCTCTCTGGGTCAAGTGCCCTGCTCTTCATGCAAGTTAAACCCTACCTCTGACTGGTGGCGTTTACGTAACTGTATTACAGCGCTGTGTGGCACAATTTCAACCAATTCCACAGCAGCTGGTGGATTCTGACTAATCTCCTCTCACCCAAAATGGACGGTGGGGAGATAAACCTCACAGACACACACGAGCCAGGCGGCATTAGACTTTCCTCATAGCTTTTCACAGGGTGAGTGAGGGACCAGGGCCTGCAAAGTGCCAGAAAACACACGCATGCATTCACACACACATCAGGAGGGCTAAACCACTCTTAAGCTAACAGTGTTTTGTCCAAGCTAATTGTAGAACACAATCGGGACAGACCAGTGCTGCCATATTGTCATTGCTAGTGTGGAGAGTTCTGTATAGGGACTCCAGATGCTGCTATACTTTTTCCACTAATCCAAAAGTTAATTTATCAAATCACTGAAGCTACAAGTCAGTTTTTGTACATAATCTCATGGCAACTGGGTATGAAATAAACCTTTCTCATGGCGGACGGACCAAATCAACAAGTTAATATACAGCTTTTGGCCTTGAGTATTACAACACCCACTGTGCCGAGAGTATTTAACTGAAAATTGTTGTTTTAAGAGTCTGCAGCCATGCTAGCTTAGCTAAATGCTAACATCAGCATGCTAACATGCTCAAAACATAGATTTTAATAATAACTACATACTAGATGATACTCTACAAGACGCCAAGATGGCGCCTATTCATTCCAATGGATTTGCTCACCTGGTGCATACCCCCAAAAAGTTTCTAGCTTCTGGGTTTACTTCCACAGTATGCAGCCCACTCAATATGTGCAGTACTGTTTCTCCCGTTGGCCCAACCCGCGAGTTCCCGCTTAGCTCATAGACTTTACATTATGATGATGTTACAGATTTTTAAATCACTTTTCTCAGCTTGGGGAAAATTTTACAAACATAAAACCACCATGGCTCAAAAATTCAGGATAGAAAGATTCATAACTGACCTTGTTTGCAGTCAGAGGTGTCTTGTCAATACTTTCACAAATGTCTCTTTCACAATGATGGCCTATGGGAAAAATGCTTTCTGGGCCGAGCAACTTTCCTGTGGGCCTGGCTCAAAAGAACAATGTAAACGTGCTGACGTTTAATAGATATAATGTTTACCATGTTTATCGTCTTATGTCGTGTTCACACTACGAGCGACAACTCAATAACGTGACTAACTACATTATCGCCATGGTACTGTTGAAGTGTTGCTCAAGCACTCATTTATATAGTTATGTCATGAAGGGTTTGGGTGTATCTGCTTCTTGCCACAAAACACCTTGACTGAATGTCAACTAAAGTTTGTATTGATCAAAAAAATGTCTGAGCCTCATTTGCACATCACATTTCGCCATCCTATTGCATCCCACTGTGCACCACAGTGCACATAAAATTAGCATAACATCAGCAAACTCAGCTAAATAACACAGTATTACAGCTCGAAACAAAAACATCTGATTGGCTGATGCTTCACCATGTCATAGAAAAGTGAAAAAAGTTGAGACCAGCACAACTTTGATTTGTAACGTATCACGCCTGTGACGCTGGCCTCCGGCCTCCATTAAAAATGACTTGTAGCCTGTTGTTGTGTCGCTCGTAGTATGAACACAGCATTAGTTTTGTGTGTTAGCATGCTAACATTTGCTAATTAACACTTAACATGAAGTGAAACTGAAGCTAATGAGAAAATCATTAGCTGTTGCCAATAAGCTGAAGTGGCTAATCAACAAACTTTCAACAAGATGGTGAAGCTAGATGGAAAATTGTGGGATTACTAATGCAATTAGCCTACAATTCATCCACTGGGGACATTAATGTGTGTGCCAAATTTCATGGTAATCCATTCAACAGTTGTTGAGTAATTTCACTCAAAATCACAAACCTCATGTTTACGCTAGAGAAAAACTCATTGGATAAACAAAGTCAGTAGGGTTAATCTTCTGGGGACCATGAGTGTGTGTGTGTGCCAGATGAATTGATCCATAGAGTCACGCTGCTCGTATAGTCACAATCATGGCTAAAAATATGATCCAATTTAAGGTTTGAAAGTGATAAATGTGTCATATATCTGCAGTGATAGTAGCTGATGCGTATACTGACCCAATAGTGTACATTTAGCAGATATACTATCTCAAAGGTTTCTGCCCAAAATTCCCCAATATATTGTAAAGTGTTTGTGTGATTCCTGCGACTGTCCTTTGGGTTTTTGTTTTAACTGTGTCGTTGGAAGTATCCAGCTGTGACAACCCCAGAGGCCACAGAAAGCTGAGGACAACTAAAGAAAAGAACAGAAGGAAGAGTGGGGTGAATGTTGTTCTGTATATATATCGCCTATTACGTGCAGGTTTTTTTTTCAATGTCTGCTTGATTTTTTCCCGTCACCTGAGCTTCTGTTTGCGAGGAGTCATTTTAGGTCCCTCAACAGCGGCATGTCATGCTTATAATGGTGAACTGTAATATAAGAGAGCTGTTAATGTCTCCATGAGGCTGCGTGTGAAACACAGAGTGATCATGTGACAACTGCAGCACGAAACACACATCTGCTCTGAGTGCTCTGTAACATGTTTGATGAATCTTTTACATTCTCAATCAGTTAAGCATCAGCCTGACAGCATATCTGTGACTGTGACTCAGTGTGTGTGTGTGTGTGTGTGTGTGTGTGTGTGTGTGTGTGTGTGCTAGGGTCTGTGTGTGTTTCTGTGCCACCCTCTGATCAGACACGAACAGTAACAATCTCAGATTAACATTAATGCAGGGTTTTACTGTGAAATCTGACAAACCACACAGCCGGATTATGGGCTAAACCAAACATTTGGTGGGATGTGTTTCCAAGCTAGCTCATCTTCGTGACCCGGTGTTGATTGTAGTTATTAGTAACATCACAATCCTTCAGAGTTGCTTGCGGTCAGCGCTCTCACACATATGCTTAAGGTCAGATATTCCTGTCCAGGGTGCAGGGGGTCACTGGATGGTTTAATGAGTTTACAACACATTTCACCAATGAAAACAAACACTGAAATGAAATGGAAAGCAACCCTTATTCTCACTGACTGTGGCATAGTCTCATGATAAACAGGCCTACTACAGAAAGTTATCCCCCTTTCATGCATGTAGTGAGAGTCAAGATATCATAATTTAAAGAAAGTCTTCACTTAGTTTTTCAACTAAGTGAGAGTGTTACAGCTTTTGGCTCCTTTTTGATTACATAATGCACCTATTGTGAAACGACATATAAGACAAGCTACGGAAGCGTATTGCATTCACTTGACAAATAGAAAAAAATCTGTTTTATTGAGTAATTTTTTCTGTTTTTTGAGTATTTTTTTCTGTTTTTCGTGGTAGTCGACAAAGTAATGATAACACCATCTATATGACTTAAAGACAAGAGTATCTCCCAGTGTCTCAAACCCAAAACAAAGTAAAACTGGATTAAACTAAACAAGCAGGTCATTTTTGCTTCCATTATATCGAGCTCTCAAGAAAGGAATGAAAGCGTCTGTTCTATTGCTCTCTTAACTCAGAAAAAATACTCCAAAAAATAGAAAAATTTACCCTGAAAAACAAAAAAAATACCATGAAAAACAGAAAAAATTACACCGAAAAACAGAAAAACAGAAAAAATTACTCAATAAAACTGTTTTTTTTTTTTTTTTGCAAAGTGAATGCAATACGCTTACGTAACAATCTCAGTGGCCCCCTGTATGTACCCTGTAATTACTTAATTTGTATCAGGTCACTTTAAAAGTACACGCCCCTAAATGCAAATCAAAGCACACACCAGACGTAGCCTGGCAGGGCATCTGAAAAGGTCCAGTGAATGGGCCCTCCCCAAACCTGCTTTACTTCCTACTAAACAAACATATGCAAACTAAAAGAGACTAACTCAGTGAAAGACTGCACAGGCTCATTGCCCATGTTTTTTTTTCTTTTTTTTCCCTCAACGGTTGCGTACAGAAAAAAGGGACTCATATGATTGCCAGGAGAGGGGGTTGTTATTATGAAACAGGCAACAATTTACTAAAGCAATAGAAACAATGTTTTTTTGTTGGAATAATGGTGAATGGGGAATATTTTGGTTCAAAATAAAATTTGGGTTATCATAGCTGAAATTTAGGATGAACATGATTATTGCTGGACCCCCATGGACCCACCTATAACAGCTGGGACCCAGAAAGCATCCCCCTTTTTACTCCATTATGTTCGGTCCTGAAGTTAGCTAAATCCAAATTACATAGACCTATATTTTGCTTGGGAACAATATGATTAAGTATTTCTCCATTATAAATGATTTCTTGTAGCACTGTATATCATTTTATGTAAACGCTGACCTTCATATCATCATTAGCAGGTTAATTATTCAGTCACAGAAATGAATAAAGGCCTGATCAATCAAACATTTGCTGGCTCCAGTTTCTCAAATGTGATGGATTTACTGCTTTTCTTTTCTGAGTGAGCTGAGATTAGTCGAATAAAACATGCATCTCAAATATGGCATATGAGCTCTGGGAAGTTATAATGACAATTTTCTCTA
This sequence comes from Epinephelus lanceolatus, assembly GCF_041903045.1. Lineage (NCBI taxonomy): Eukaryota > Metazoa > Chordata > Actinopteri > Perciformes > Serranidae > Epinephelus > Epinephelus lanceolatus. The sequence goes on along the minus strand of NC_135754.1, from coordinate 14,707,363 downwards.
CTTTCTGACATTTCATAGAATAAATAATACAAATAATTTGATCAACCTAGAAAATAATAAACAAATTGATAGTTGCAGCCATAGTTACACCAGAATAGGTAAACTTTGGGCAGACAGGCAGATCCTTAAGCAAGTAAAAACAAATGCTGCTGTCACAACTAGAAAATATGTGACCTAATAAAAAAAAAACAATATGGCCAAAATTATAAATGCACACAAAACAGCATGTGGCACCTAATTTATGCAGTATTTACAGTATGTTATTATAGGTCACAGACATCAGTGTAGCGCCTCCACCTTCACATCCAGAGCTGCATTCTTTCTCTTTCTGGACGATTCCCATACACAAGACAAGAGTGACATGCAGACATGACAGCAGAAGTTACAGTGACTGTTGCAGTCAGTGCACACCCTGGACAGTAATATGGTCTTACTTTTGCAATGCAAATGTGTGCAGTGCTGATAAGGAAAAAAAAACATAAATGAAGATAAGGAATGCAGTACTTACATGAGAAATTATTCTGTGCATGGAAATGTGACTAAACCCACCAGTCAGGGATGTCTTCTGCTGGTTCCCTCTCCATCTGTGTGCGCGAGGACCGCGGAGTGAGTCTCAACGCTCCCTCTCTCTGCCCTTCTCCCTCTCCCTCTCTCTCCCCTTCTCCCTCTCCCTCTCTCCCTCTCTCTCTCTCACACACACACAGTCACACACACACACACACACCTCCCCTTCACCGACTGCCTGCATCCAGATGTGTCAGGCGCTGCCGAGAATCACAGCTCACCAAACTGATTATGAAAAGCATGGCCGCGCTGCATGATAATCCAGATTAAGAGTCCTGCAGCAGCCCCAACAGACGCACACACAAAACTCACCCACACAAAGTCTCCATCCAGAGTGTAAATGCTGTGTAATTGCACAAAACATGGTGACAGCTAAAGTTCAGCCCGAGGGTTAAATAGTGTTATTTTCTAATCTGGTGAGCACACATGCAAAACTGAGGCACTCACTTTATAATCAAGTGCAGCAGTGTCCAAATAACTACTAATTGGGCTCCAGTTGTTTTCCTACTGACTTGATTAATGTGTCCACCGGCAAAGATAAGTATTTTCGTGACAGTGAAAAAAGGAAGAACAGGATAAAAGGATGAATTTCCTTTTCTCGCCCTCCTTCCCTCCCTCCATCTTGGCCTACATAAAACACACCGGAAGCCCTAGAAATGACAATATGAAGAACAGGGCTGAGTGGTGTGCAGGCTGCAGCTGGGGTGAGAGACAATAACCTCCATCCATCACTGACTGGAGGAGATGCTCCTGAATAGCCCGGCTCTCTGGATGCATGACTGACAATATCACCCTCCAGACCACATTAGTACACAACACACTTTCTTACTCTCATTATCTGTTGTCTTATAGTTCGCAGATTTATATCAGTTTCTTTGTGTTTAAGCACGGGAATAAGGGATCCAAGTCCCCAGGGCCACAACATGAGGAGGACCCTGGAGTCAAAAGTACCTTTTAATCTGCAATTTTGAAGTGTTGTTAACAGTGTTGGACAAGTTATTTTCAACATGTAATACTGTCTATATTGTTCTACATCCTCATAATGAAAGTTTCATAGAGTTGTTAAGAAAAGAGGACTATAATATGAAAAGATTTCTCACTGACTGATGACTGCGTGGTCTGGATCCAGGCAGCAGAATCATTAGGTGAAGTGTCTTTTTCTTTATCAAATATCGTAATTGCCTCAAACTCCAGGATCAATGCCTGTGTTGTCAAAAATATTGATTTATCAATATATATTGATTCTGGATGTTCAAAAAGGTTTCAATACTCATTGTTCAGAGTATTGATACAACTGTGCTTTCTTGCTCTCTCTTATTGTTAATGGTTACGACAGTCATTCTGCTATAGCCTTTTCTATATTTATCTTTTAATAAAAACTTAAAAGTTCATGACCTCCGCAAAATTTTCCCCAGAGTATCGAATGTCAATTTTTTTCAAGGTATTATTTAGAGTTAGAAATTCCAGTATTGTGACAGCACTAGAATCTGCGATAAAATGGAGGACAGAAACAACCAGTGTCTTCCCATGACAGAGCTGCAACTGATCAGACACCAGTGGGTCACAGCCCTACCCCACCTAAGGTTGATGGGAATTGTCAAAGCGTTCTCATCCTCATCCTTGACAAATATTGGGCTTTATCAGTGGACTTTCACATCTAAATATGACACACTAGGTACCCTCCTGCATCTGCTGTTGATTTTCTGGGACAGCGTGTCAATTTACGCTTGTTACATGCATTGTGTCTTGTCAAAAAACACTTCCATTGTCATAGAAAATGTACAGTTTCTGTTCCTTAGATGCATATAGTCGTTTGCGAAATATATGTAGGATGAAGGTCAACCACCTCATTTTTACATTTATTTCCTCCTGCAACTATCAGACTGGTACCAACAAAAGAGAGGACTCAAAAACACAAGGACTTTGACGTTTCCAAAAGCTTAGGGCTTACGCAGAATGCATAAAAAATGCAAGATATCAGATCAAAAACTGGAAAACACTGGGAACAAACAGCATGAACATGTGCTCCAAACTACAGAGCCAAACTGGCACAGACAAAGGGCAGCAGGTGGACTAAATGCACAAGGGGAGGAGGGGTAATGAGGGACAGGTGAAACCAATCAGGGCGGGGCAGGTAATCGCCAGGGAAACACACAGGGGCAGGAAGTGAAGTGCCTGAAATGAGAGACAAGAGTGAATGTCAAAATAAAACAGGAAATACTAACAAAACTGAAAACAAGGAAACATGATCTTGATAGGGACTTCAGGGTATAACAGCAACAAAAGCACAAGGTAAGGTTTAGAAAAAAACATAATTTGGCTCTACATTCAGGTAAAATTCCAGGGTGAAAGACTGGCTTCTTCAAGTTCCTTATATCACACCCTTACTGGCAGAGTGCGTTTCATAATACCGTGAAAGGTGCCTTTGTGTGTCGGGGCATTTACACAGAGATCCACTGACGTGAATTCGGTTTTACATCTGGACCTTCCCATCTACGATGGTCTACGATGGGCCTCAGACACTGCCTCGTTGATGACTTCATCCAGAATTATTTTTTTGTCTTGAAGCCTCCTTAAGGAATCTGATCCCGTTTTATTCGGCGGTGGGAACTTCTTGTGACTGCATACCATTGCTGACGTTGACCTCAGCAGGATACGAATCCTTGACCTTCCGCATGGACGACTGGTGCTCTAACCACTACACTAGGGAGGCCCCGCAGACATCCATAGCGGTGATGTTTGATGACTTAGGTTGGTGGCCGCTGTGTCAACGACTTCCACCGGCCAGTGCATTTTATACCATAACACTGGCAATGCCCAGATCACTGACAAAGCAGTGGTATCTGATAAGCTGGGTATGAGAGCGAGCTTAATTTCATAGGTCTGCACCACTAAAATGTACAAATGTCTTATTGACGGACTTTTTTACATGTAAATTGGTTACTAAGAAACACTAAATGTGGAGGTGCAGTTTAGATGAAGTATAGACGAAACAGCAGGCTCCTGGGTGAAAGTCCAGGGTTTGTTTGACCCATCCACCTTCCCTCCTGCCCAGCCTATAGGGCTCCTTATATTACCTTGTCACTGGCAGTGTTACAAACTGACATAATATTTGACGAGTTCAGAACGAAAATGGAACTGAACATGCAGTTCTCAAAGCGGACGATGCTATAGTTGGACCGCCTGCAGCAGTCACTGAAAAGGTCAAACTCATTGTCTTTGGCCTGGCATGTCCTGTGTGCTGTTCAGCCCGGTGTCTGTGTGCAGACCACCTGGTAAAGAGCACCCGAGGTCATGCTGCGTATTTCATTTAATGAGGTCATCAATATGTAGCTGCACAGCTGTCCTCAGGGTACCCGCTCTACCCTGGGGAGATGAACTACAATGTACTCAGCTTCATCGTCGAAACTCTGGGTCAGAGATTTAAGACCCTAGAGCATCATTCTCAGATGTCTCGATGGCATTGAGCAGGTGATGAAGATGAGTGGACACCAGAGAGACCAGCATCTGTTAATAGATCTGGTCAAGAGGATGCTGCAGCTGGATGCAGACCAGGGTATCACACACTTTTCTCACAGCCTCGCTCAGAGGTCCTACCCTGAAAACCTACATAGTGATAGTGGACACTGAGGAGGCTGAGGCAGACGTCAGCTGGCAGCCTGCCTTGTATCACACTGCCAGACCGGAGAGAGTTGTCAGACATCGCAGGAACACAACTACAACTGATATTCAAAAAATTGAGTGTAATGGAAATGGTGGCATTGGGTGTGTCCTGGGGCTCTGAATATAAGTCCAGCACTGTTAAAATTAGACCTGTTATGTAACTAATGAGGGCTATACCATGGCTCCTAATTACCATACTGTATAATTAATATGACCTAATAAAAATATCTGATACCTTTAGACTGAAATGATATGAGCTACTGTAAATCAGCAGTGACAGTGTGCAGGATCCTTTACTCTCAGTTATATATAATGTATCTAAAAAAAATTTTTTTTTAAATTCTTCCTCACATTCTCGTGCTGTAATTCCATTATCATATTAAATCTCCACTGCCCCCTCTGTCCTGGTTTATTACTTTAATTGCTGCTTTACATAAGAATGAAATCCACACTGTATTTGCATAGCATGACTATATTTAGAGTGCAGATATGAGAGGCCTTCTGTGTAAGATATCTCCCTGGCATATGGTATTATAATAATTACGCACACTATTACTTCAGTACATGGGATCATGAAATTGAACGAGCACCGTGGCCGGGAGGGCTTTGTTGCTCCCACTAACCTCACCTCTGTGCATGTCTGGTGTGAGTGAGTGACTGTGGGCAAGTGCGTGTTAGCCACCCCCCCTCAACACACATGCACATGTGCGCGCACACCCATACCTTGCCATCTGTTGACATGCAGCTTCAAAAATAGCCCTCCACCAGAAGCTTCCCTGAGTGGCTGACAGATAAGTAGAGCAGGGGTCTTTGCTTGTGTCAGTGGAAGTTGTTGTGTCTCTGCTGTGACCACGTGTGCCGGAAAAGCCTGAAACCGTTGCAAGACTGATTGGAAAGTTTCAGTAAGTCTGCCTCTGTTTGTTGTGTTTGTTGACAGCTGTCCAACTGGAAATGGAGCCCTTTCCTGACCAGTTCACGGAGTTCCACCCGATCCATGGTACCAATGTCAGACTGGACCACTCAGGGACTAAGGCCACCAGGGTGGAGAGCTTTGCAAACGGAGTGTGTTTCAGCAAACACCCTCTGAGGCCTGGGGAGATTTTTCTCATAGAGATCGAGGATAAGGAGCTGGGCTGGTGTGGCCACCTGCGGGTCGGCTTGACCGCCAGGGACCCCGGGAGCTTAGACGTGGTACCTGAATACTCCATCCCGGACCTGACAGACTCAGGGGACAGCTGGGTATTTGCCATCACTCGCAACCACAACAAGATCATAGAGGATCCTGAAGCGGAGGCTCAAGAGGCTGGAGATGGAGGACTGGGTGGGGGTCAGAGGCTTGGACGAGGGGAGGTTGAAGATGGAGTTGGAGGTGGTGAGAGAGATGAAGGAGGAGGCAACATAAGCAAACCAAAGACTTTTTTCACTGACTCTCACTTGCACATTGGGGATGTTCGCATCCCCAGAGACAAGCTGGTCGGTCGGAGCAGGCCCGGACGCTACAGCCACATATTGGACGACTTGTATAAGACCAACGCTCTGCCTCCCACAGCCAGACGCAGCCGCATCGGAGTACTGTATGTGCCTAAAGGGCGAGGCCTGGCTGACATGCACATTATCATCAATGGTGAGGACATGGGAGCGTCTGCAAAGGGGATCCCCTCCATCCAGCCTCTGCACGCTGTGGTGGACGTCTTTGCTGCTACTAAGTGTGTCCAGATTGTCCAGGTGGAGTATGGATGTGAGTGTCACAGTGATGTATTTAATCATGGATGGATTGTAAAACAAAGGGCCCCTGGGCAGATAATCCAGAACTCGCAGACTCTCAGAGACACGAAAATGACTCAGAGATGTTATATGTATCATTTGTGCACTTCTGTGGTCATCTTGCATCTGTTTGATGTTGCTTTCTTTCTCTCTGAAGTTGCTTTGCGTGTCTTTGTGGTTGTTTTTGTCTGTTTGTGGTCATTTCGAGTCTCTTTGTTGTCACTTTTCATCCTTTGTAGTCATTTTGCAATTCTTTGTCGTCATGTTGCATCTCTCTGACGTTACTTTGTGTCTTTTGAAGTTGATTTGTGTGTCTTCGTTGTTGTTTTGCATCTCTTTGTAGTTGTTTTTTGTTGTCGCCTTTCATCTTTCTATTGTCGTTTTGCATTTCTTTGTGGTCATTTTGCTTCTCGTTGATGTCACTTTATGTCTCTTTGAAGTTGTTTTGTATCTCTGTGTTTTTTTGCATCTTTTTGTAGTTGTTTCACGTCATCTTGTGGTCATTTTGCATCTCTTTGATGTCATTTTGTGTCTCTTTGAAGTTGTTCTGCCTTTCTTTGAACTTGTTTTGAGTGTTTATGTGGTTGTTTTACATCTCTTTGCAGTTGTTTACAGTCCTCTTTTGATCACTTTGCGTCTATTTGATGTCATTTTGTGTCTTTTGACGTTGTTTTTTGTCTTTTTGAAGTTGTATTGAATGTCTTTGTAGTTATTTTGGGTCTCTTTGAGGTCATTTTGAGTCTTTCTTCAGTCCTTTTGTATCTTTTTGTGGTTGCTTTATGTCTCTCCAGTGGTTGTATGACTCTTTGTGGTCGTCTTGTGTCTTTTTGTGGTCATTTCATCAACTTTCCCGCAAGAACTAAAACTGTCACTATATACATTAATAGGCTCAGGCTCAAGAACCCATTCAGTAATCTATTCATGCTTTTAATAGATATTTCTTCATGATTTCTTCATAATTTCTTTTCTCTACTTTTATTCTGCTCATCCACTGTCTTTTTGTTTCTTGTTCTCTTTCCATGTGCCTTCAGTCTCGTCGTTGCAGACGTTATGTAGGAAGGCCATCCAGAAGCACATTGTCCACAGGATGGCGATCGATTGGCTGGAGCTGCCAGAGGCACTTAAGCACTACTGCAAGTATGAATAAAGGATACAGCCCTGCCATGGACAGAAACACAATATCTGAACTCTCTTCCAGTTTTTAACCTGCCAGACACTGATAGCGCTGACATCATTTGTCTGTAATGACAACTGCTATCTAAAATAAATTCACGGTATTTGTTAGTTTGGCTCTCTGTGTCATTCTGCATCTAATTTCTCCTCACAGTGTCAGCGTCAGGAATAACTGCACTATGACTCATCACTACTTCCTCTCCCACAAGAACAGAGTCACATTACTAACAAGTTACATGATTGTGAAAAGTTACATTGATTTTAATATAATCAACCCTAGTTCACAAAAAGTGAAGCATGTCTTGTCTATTGTATCTTTTTGTGATTTCAAATGATCAGTGCCATTTAACTAGTAAATAACTTAAGTCCTGGTTATCAGAATATGATATGAAAACATGGCTAAGAGTAAAAACAGGCGGACCTGACTGTCAGTGTTGTATTTCTTTGCGCATAGGTGTAGGTTTTGAGAACACTGGATTTGTCTCCCTGAATGAAAACATAAAAATAGTGGAGGACTTTCATTCTGACAAAATTAAAGAAATTTACACCATAAAATAGTGAAAAAAGTCACAAATTGGTCCATAAAAATTCACCAGAAAAGGAAAATTAAGTGTTTGATTGTCAAAAATTTTCTGGGAGAGGACCCCCAACCCATCATTTCATGTGTCCATCCGTGTTTAAGTGAAACCTGCGCCCTTGTTTTTGTGATCTTTAGATTTATTTAATGTCTCAATTTGAACCAATTTTCTCTTAAATCTAGATTAGACAGACTCGTGAATGTTTGTTCAGAAACAAATCATGGAGCTAATAATTTGTCTGTTTTAGGCTGAACTTTCCTTTCAGTGAATACAGGGCTAGTAAATACCTCCTTGGAGTACCATCCATCCACCTGCAGCTCCTGTGGTCAGACACTGACATCTGGTGGTAAATACAGGTAACAGCAGTGGGCGGAGCTCCCGGTAAATCTCCAGCCAGGATCACTTCACACGAGAGGAGGAAAAACAGGAGAGCGTCCGGCCGTTTGAAGACAGACTGAAACAGATAACGGTTTATTTTACCTTCAGCTGCTCCGTGCACACACCACAACATGTCTTTCTGTAAATTCTTTGGCGGTGAGGTCTACAAGGATCATTTCAAACCAGGTGGGCGGGCTGTGGCTGCTGTTCGGTCAGCAGTGAAGTGATGTAACCTGCCTTTAGTCTGGATTATATAGGACAACATTTAGCTACATTTCGTTTATTATGTTGGCTTCACATGAGATTCTTTAATGAAGAATTGTTGTTCAATTATTGTGCAATATCATGGTGATGAGTAGAGAGGAGGGGCACGTGGTGTGACAATACAGTATGTGAGAATATTTCTCTTTTTTACATCATAATAATTAAGGTTTGTAAGATTTAAGTGAGCTGTAAAACAGAAATAGTAGTAATAATAATAATAATAAAGCTGTTAGTCATGATTACTGTAAAAATACAACAGTAATATAATTTTGTTTCATATTTAAAACCAACTAGCCATAGTCTTGTGGTATATTTAAGTAAAATGACCCTATTACAGTGTTTCTAACCTTTTTTATTTTATTTTTTGGCCTGTGACCTCTTATGATAAACCATTTTGGACCCCATCATCACATGTTATGGCCTTTGTGTTGACAAGTTTTCAGCTCTTCAACCAAAGACTGATTTTCCCCTCCTCAGGGGGGAATTGAAGTTTAATTTTAATTTTATTTTATTTTTATATACTTTATTAATCCTAAAGGGGAAATTCAGTAATTTAGTATTGTTATTATTCACTTATTCAGTCAGCAATCATTCAGTAGAGATAAATGTATTGAGTATTACAAAGAAAGAAAAGCATATTTAAGAAAAATTGGACCTAATTGGCCTATTAAATTTTTATTAGTAAATGTGGGACACAGCTATTTTCTGGTCCTTCAAAGGTCACAGAGACTGTAGCATAAAATAAACTTTTTTGGTGAGGGTAGACTGTAAACCTTTTGTATTGTAAAACTGTGTCACATAGAGATATTGAAAATGTGTTACTCTCAGTTAATAGTCATAGGAATCAGCTACAGTTTGATCTAAGTTTATAAGTGTGTGATCAGTGAGGGGAGCTGGCTAACATAATTTTATCATTAAGTTGGATGAGATGTGTGCACTGTTGGTTGGCACCAAAGAAATAGAATGAGAATTTTATTTTATTTTTATTTCTATGGTTGGCACATGTGCTATCAAATTTTAACAGTAACAGCTGCAACTGTAACTGTATTTTAAGATATTAAGACTACATTAAAAGATTTTAAAAAATACATTTATATTGTTTTTTTATATTTTAGATTGTTTATATTGTTTTTTATTTTTTATTATTATTTTGAATAATAATAAAAATAAAAAACGATATAAATATATTTTTATTATATTGTTATATGTATATATTATATTAATTATTATTAAATAAAATCTATAATTATTATTTAAATATTCCTACCCATGAATTGCTTGAAAATATTTGTTGCTGTTTTTTTAAATGAGGAGATATTCTATTAAATGTTCATGTTTTCTGGATCTTGTTCGATTAATTTTTAACAGTGTCAAGCAACCCTGTGATTTGGCTGGTTGGCACAATGTGACTTTAATGACGAATCATCTAATTTTATAAAGCTTTTCTGTACATTAAACACACATTATATATATATACATATATATATATGTATATATATATATATATATATATATATATATATATATACATTTATATAGCCTAGACCTTTACCTTCCATTTGCTGCTGGTTAAAATATTCTATCACAATTTATGCCAGAGGAATATGGAGAGTGAAAAGCATGCCCCAGTCTCCCCTCTGTGTCTCAGGTATGATATGAAAAAAATGCAACAACTGTTAAAACTAACTGTTCCTGCAGGTATATATGTGTGCTCCAACTGTAACCATCCACTGTTCGCCAGTCGGTCCAAGTTCGCCCACTCGTCTCCCTGGCCGGCTTTCACAGAGACCATCAGAGAGGACAGTGTCACCAAGATGATGGAGACTCTCACTGCCTACAAGGTCAGGGTCTTCTGAACCCTGATTGTTTCACTGCTGCTGCATCGGTCACATGGTTTTAATTGGCACCTGTTCCATCAGGATGTGACCCAGGAAGTTGATGTGACTGTGCTTCATGTACGCAGGTTCTGTGTGGCAAGTGTGGCAACGGGCTAGGCCACGAGTTTGTAAATGACGGCCCAGAGGAAGGAGTGTCACGGTTTTGAATATTCAGTCACTCGCTCAAGTTTGTCCCCAACAAAGGTAAGAGGAACACAGGCATGGGTGAGGCATCGGCAGGTGTGCAGGCCAGAGGTGTTTAAGCACTACTGTCTCTGAAGAGAGCATCGACAAGTTTTACTTCAAATTCAGTTACCTGTCAGAAAGGGTTGCCTGTCCTCTGTGAATTCAACATAACATGAGATGAGTAATTGATATACAAATGGTCATTCGGGAAATATTCCTTTAATACCCAGGGTAGTATTTTTAGACAAAAGTAGAAAATAAGGAGAACCCTCCAAAGTGAGTCACACTGTAGTTCATTTCAAGCTAATGTAAACTCACAGAGTGCCAAATGTGTGATAATCAAAAGCAGTGCACACTTTACAGAGACATCTTCCCACTGTCTAATTGAAGTGATGACTGAAAATGACCAAAAAATAAAAAGTAAAATCACAATACAGAACACATAAGTTCAGACGACCAAATATAAAACACAGAATTTCTCCACTTGTGCTGCTTTTCTTTGGTGTCTCTGGTAAAGAAGGAGCAGCGGCCTCTGCTGGTGAGTGTTGATAATGAAAAGCTTACAGCACCGGGTATTCCCAGGCGGTCTCCCATCCAAGTACTGACCCGGCCCGACCCTGCTTAGCTTCCGAGATCGGACGAGATCGGGCGTATTCAGGGTGGTATGGCCGTAAGCGAGAAAAACAGATGCACACAAACTATTTAAGGATGGTAAAGCAACACTTATGGTTCGAAAAGCTGTTAGTTTTTGTGTAATTGTGAATCTACATTTTTCTGACTTCATATATGTATTTCTCTTTTGTCTCCATCCCAGGTAAGGACAAGCAGTAAAGAGCGAGCTATGACTTTCCACTCCAGCTGCTGTATCTGCTGCTCGGTCCAGGAACTGTGATCAGGTCGGGTCAGTGGGTGACGTGAACGGGAGAAAGGCCTGAGAAGGACGTCCTGTCCACTGAAGAATCTTTGACCAGCCTGTGACACAGTGACAAGACCACACCTCTGCAATATCTTACATTCCTTCAATACCTCATATTTAAACACACATTAACTTATTATTATGTCACTTCTAATACAGTGTGTCAGCAGATGGCACTTTAGCAACAATTCAGTTTTTTCGGACACAGAAAGATGCAACAACATCATCTTTTTCACTGTCACTTAAATTTCACATTACTGCTGGTATCATTTACTCCCATTCACCTCCTTAAGGTAAATAGAACCATAATATCTATGCACCGAAGAAGTCCACCTTCCTCGTCAGTCTGCACTCTCTGTGGCTCTTTGTATGTTTATTTCAAGATTATTCAACAGCAATGAAACTAACTGCATTTATCAGCTACATTTTTTTCATATTTTTCATGTACTGTAAGCAGGTTTACTTGAACAGATACAAACAATAAATTATAGTTTAATAGACTTTTGCCTTTCATGATTTCTTTGCAGTGGTGGCACCTTGAGTACAGCAGGCTACTGAAGTACAATTTTGTACATTGCTTGACTGTTTCTACTTTATGTTAGGCTACTTTATACTTCCAATTCAAAACAATTCAGAGGGAAATATGATGCTGTTTTGCTTTATTACATTTCTCTGACAGCTAAAGTCAGTTTACCAATTGGGATTTTACATTTAAAACATATGATGAGCAGATTTAACTACCCTCTTTGTTACCATCAGTGTGTTAATAAATGGTGAACTAAGTGAAAAACATGCCCTCTAGTAAGTTTACATTTACCTCAAATGAACTACAGTGTGTGTGTTCGTGTGTTTTAATTCATGGGTGGTTTTAGTGTTTTCATGAGATTTGTTGACTTAATTAAATTAGATTATTGTTAGCCATATTTAACAGCTTTTCGAACCATAAGTGTTGCTTTACCATCTTTAAATAGTTTGTGTGCATCTGTTTTTCTCGCTTACGGCCATACCACCCTGAATACGCCCGATCTCGTCCGATCTCGGAAGCTAAGCAGGGTCGGGCCGGGTCAGTACTTGGATGGGAGACCGCCTGGGAATACCCGGTGCTGTAAGCTTTTCATTATCAACACTCACCAGCAGAGGCCGCTCTTCCTCCTTTACTACAGACACGACCTTGAAAAGCAGCACCACTGGAGAAATTCTACATGTCTTTTACTTGGCCGTCTGAACTTTATGTGTTCTGTATTGTGATTTTACTTTTTATATTTTCGTCATTTTCAGTAATCACTTTAATTAGACAGTGGGAAGATGTCTTTGACATAAATATGTTAGTTAAGCACATATTTCACACATACAGAATAAACTGCAGTGGTGGGACCTATCTTAATACCTTTATTTAAGTTTCATGTAACTTGCTATAAATATTCTGCTGATTATTCTTATTATTGGGGTTCTTTCACGTAAAATAAGAGGGGGGGTGTTACAATCATTGGTGCACAAAGCACAAATGAAATTCCATTCCTCTCCATTCCTCTGTAGTTAGAGCAACAAAGTGGCAGAGGCCTTAAAAACAAAACTCCAGTATGTGCATGGCTAAATATGACTGGGAGTGTGTGGAACAACATAAGTATCATAACAACAACAGTACTCATTATGCCACATGATCTCTTTCATAGCAATTTATACTGCAGTATATTAAAGGATTATTATCATCATCACCACAAACTGGATGGCTGCATCGGCAAAATGAAAAAAGTATTTTTCAGTTTTTAAAAAAATGCAAAATATAATTTAAAAAATATATTTTTTTCTTCATTAGGAGATGTGTTTTACTTTTTATATATAATAAAGCTGAAGGACTAAATTCTAAACCCAAATGGCTTGATTTGAGGGACTATCACTAAACTGACATCTCATAAGCAGATCGCTTTATTTTTCTTTTCTTTTTTTTATAGTTAAATAACCTCAATAATAAGAATAATTAGCAGAATATTTATAAGTAAGTTACATAAAATGTAAATAAATGTATTAAGATAGGTCCCACCACTGCATTTTGGGTGAATGTAAACTCACAGAGTGCCAAATGTGTGATAATCAAAAGCAGTGCACACTTTACAGAGACATCTTCCCACTGTCTAATTAAAGTGATCCCTGAAAATGACAAAAAATAAAAAGTAAAATCACAATACAGAACACATAAAGTTCAGACGGCCAAGTAAAAGACATGTAGAATTTCTCCAGTGGTGCTGGTTTTCAAAGTGGTGTCTGTGGTAAAGAAGGAGCAGCGGCCTCTGCTGGTGAGTGTTGATAATGAAAAGCTTACAGCACCGGGTATTCCCAGGCGGTCTCCCATCCAAGTACTGACCCGGCCCGACCCTGCTTAGCTTCCGAGATCGGACGAGATCGGGCGTATTCAGGGTGGTATGGCCGTAAGCGAGAAAAACTGATGCACACAAACTATTTAAAGATGGTAAAGCAACACTTATGGTTTGAAAAGCTGTTAAATATGGCTAACAATAATCTAATTTAATTAAGTCAACAAATCTCATGAAAACACCAAAACCACCCATGAATTAAAACACACGAACACACACACTGTAGTTCATTTGAAGTAAATGTAATCTTACTAGAGGGCGTGTTTATAAATAAATGTATTAAGATAGGTCCCACCACTGCATTTTATTCTAGATGTGTGAAATATGTGCTTAACTAACATATTTATGTCAAAGACATCTTCCCACTGTCTAATTAAAGTGATTACTGAAAATGACGAAAATATAAAAAGTAAAATCACAATACAGAACACATTCAGTGAAAAACACGCCCTCTAGTAAGATTACATTTACTTCAAATGAACTACAGTGTGTGTGTTCGTGTGTTTTAATTCATGGGTGGTTTTGGTGTTTTCATGAGATTTGTTGACTTTATTAAATTAGATTATTGTTAGCCATATTTAACAGCTTTTCGAACCATAAGTGTTGCTTTACCATCTTTAAATAGTTTGTGTGCATCAGTTTTTCTCGCTTACGGCCATACCACCCTGAATACGCCCGATCTCGTCCGATCTCGGAAGCTAAGCAGGGTCGGGCCGGGTCAGTACTTGGATGGGAGACCGCCTGGGAATACCCGGTGCTGTAAGCTTTTCATTATCAACACTCACCAGCAGAGGGCGCCGCTCCTTCTTTACCACAGACACCACTTTGAAAACCAGCACCACTGGAGAAATTGTGTTTTTTATTTGGTAGTCTGAACTTATGTGTTCTGTATTGTGATTTTACTTTTTATTTTTTGTCATTTTCAGGGATCACTTTAATTAGACAGTGGGAAGATGTCTCTGTAAAGTGTGCACTGCTTTTGATTATCACACATTTGGCACTCTGTGAGTTTACATTCACCCAAAATGCAGTGGTGGGACCTATCTTAATACATTTATTTACATTTTATGTAACTTACTTATAAATATTCTGCTAATTATTCTTATTATTGAGGTTATTTAACTATAAAAAAAAAAAAGAAAAGAAAAATAAAGCGATCTGCTTATGAGATGTCAGTTTAGTGATAGTCCCTCAAATCAAGTCATTTGGGTTTAGAATTTAGTCCTTCAGCTTCATTATATATAAAAAGTAAAACACATCTCCTAATGAAGAAAAAAAAAATATTTTTTTAAATTATATTTTGCATTTTTTTAAAAACTGAAAAATACTTTTTTCATTTTGCCGATGCAGCCATCCAGTTTGTGGTGATGATGATAATAATCCTTTAATATACTGCAGTATAAATTGCTATGAAAGAGATCATGTGGCATAATGAGTACTGTTGTTGTTATGATACTTGTGTATTTTAACATTAAAGTTAGCTGGTGAATGGGCCACCCAGCATCACCTGGTAGAGCAGGTGCCCCATGTACAAAGGCTGTGTCCTTGCTGCAGTGGCCGTAGGTTCAAGTTCAACCTGTGGCCCTTTGCTGCATGTGGTCACCACTCTCTTCCCCTTTCACACTCATCCTGTCCCATCTAATAAAGGCAAAAAAAGTCATGTAATAATCTTGTTTAAAAAATAGTCCAGGGGCCAAGGGGCTAATTTTCACAAATTGGTATCGTTTAAAGGGACCAAACAATTTTGGTATTTTTGACTTCCTCTATGTCTCTAGTTTACATTTTGGTATGATAGACCTGCCTATCTAGTAGCTTAATAAAAAAAAATTGGATGGTCTTTGGGTCCTCCCCAAAATTGAAAATAGTCAAAACTGAGACTTCTCCAAAAGGGACGGTGTCTGCCTTATCACATGAATCTCTGGAAATAATTATCAGAATGTCACTAAATTTGGACTGAATGTTCACAGACAGTTGCTGCACACAATGCAGCAAAGATTTCATCAGCACCTTGCTCCTTTTAAAAAATGTATACACCTAAACACACATGAATTATAGGCGGACATGGAATAAGGAATGAAAAATCCAAAAGGCATGTATATATGTGTTTGCCATGATTAATGTAAATAAGCCAATCACCCCAAAATTGCATTTATATGTACCAAAGAATGTTATGTTATCATAAAAGTAGGTTATTAGATTATTCACCTCACCATCTGATGTCACCAGCCCCTGACAGGTAACTAGTGCAGCCAGAACTTCAAACAGACAAATAAAATGGGGCCCTATACCACTTATTAAAAAAAAGTTAGACAAAAAGATGCAAACCGAAGTCAAAATACATTAAAAAAACACACACACACCAAAAAAAGAAAGAAATTTGTATTTAATCGAATTGATTTAAGTTGTTATTTGGTATTTTGGAGTGCTGTCTTTCAATTATAAACCAAATGAACAGAGGTGCAGCTCAGGATGTATATACAGGATGCCATGATGAATCAGACCAGCAATATGATCCAGTATGTATTGAACTTTGTATACAACCGAGAAAAAAGGAGATGGAGATGAGCTTTTCATGTATTTAATCTTTGTTGACAATTGTGTATTGAATGTACTGTATATTGTATCAGGAACTTGGCTGTGAAAGAGAAAGAACTGTTAGTTATGTGTGAGGAGGCGTTCGTTAAGACCATAAGGTTGTCTGCTATTGAGTTACCTGATCCAGGTTCCCTCCGCTCTCCTCCTTTGACCAGGAGTCCAGTTGGGGTTGCTTTCCACACCAAAGATGATTAGATGTGGAATCGGATGTATTTGGAAATGCTGAACCAAAGGGGTCTCAGATTCACCCTTCCTGATGCTGTACAGGGATTATAAATTTAAGACCTCGCCAGCAGTTTCCGGGGTCCAGTGGATATTGTCCTGGGTGGTCCTGAAAAGATGCTGTGGAAGTGGTTGATGAGGTAAGTGTGAAAGGATGTAATCATTAATGGTTGTTAAATTCTGACGTTGTTCTGGGAGGAAGGTGTGTTGAAAAATTGATGATGGGAAATTTGATTTCAGCATTAGGAAAGGTGAATGTGGCTTTCCTATAGACTGCTCTTAATTGTTTAATGGATGTGTTATGTGGGTCCTGGTCTCTTTTATTTATGCCCATAGAGAGGAGCCAGGGGAGGGGGGACAGAGGAAGAGAGTCTCCGTACTCTGCTTCTCCGATCTCTGTCCCGGGGTGGGAGAGCTTCCATTTCCTGCCTTGTCCCTGTGAGCATCCCACTTTGTTCTGTTGTAGGTCTGTTGCACTCAGGGGCCAGTTGGGGATGCCCCCTGTTGGGCAGGGCAGGAAACTGTGCATGGTCCCCCAGGTTCAATTTCTCTCCCCCTGTGTGGCCCTGAAGTCTGTTGCTGAGTACTTCAGGGTCCACTGGCTGTGAAAAGGAACGTGAAGGTGAGTACATGGAATGTTCAGAGGAGGGAGAGGAAGAGCGAGAACATTGTGGTGATGAAGTGGAAGATGATGATTGACTGAAAGTGTGGAAGAGAAGTGAGCGGGTTCTGTTTATGGTTTCAGGGTCCAATCTGGCTCATTATTGTTTTTGGGCCCAGTTAGCCACTTCGCTAAGAGCGAGTTGGTTACCCTGCATGTTGGTGAGTGTGGTGATGGTGGCTGTGTAGTGTTCTTGTAGTGTATGTGTGTTTTATCAGTTCTGGTAGGCCTGTGTATAATTCTGTCCCTGCTTCTGCCTCGTCTAGGAGGATTATGAGGAGGCCTATGGTGTTCAGCTGTGGGCCTACTCCACTCTCCTTGGCCTCGCCCATACTGGTGTCTGTCAACCCCCACCATTGTACCACCCGTGTGTGAGCGTCCCACCTGAGTCCAGCTGCTGCTGCTGTGATGCTCCGGCCTCCAGTGTGGTCCGGCCTGTCTGGCCATGTGGTCTCTGGAGGTGTTGTAAGACATTCCTTGGGATGTGCAGGTTATGTCCAGCCAACAGCATAAAAAGTTTGCTTGTGTGCCTCCAACCTGGTCTGTGTCCTACCCCGGGATGCGGGGTGTTTATGGAGATATATTTGTGTCTTTATTACATGCGAGAAAATAAATGAGAGGGAAAAAAATGTTTGAGAGAAAAAGTTTTCACACTGATAGCAAAAAATAATATTTGAGACTAAAAAAAGTTTTGAGAGAAAGTATTTTGTCATAGAATCTAAAAAAAAAAAAAATTGAGATTTAAAAAATGATTTCCAAGAAAAAAAAAAACTCTCAAACCTTGTTTTTTTACTCTCAAATATTATTTTTTTTGCCATCAGTGTGAAAACATTTTCTCTCAAAAAACAAACAAACAAAAAAAAATGTTTCTCTCAAAACATTTTTCTTCTCTCTCTCAAAACCTAAGTCTTTGCTCTCGTGTCAGGATTTTGCTCTCACTGTGAAAATAATGTCATGGGCGGGGCCACGTTCCTATTGGCCAGTCTCAATCGAATTGACAGCTGGGTGAGAATCATCTTGGGAGTCGAATTCAACTGAATCATTCATCCACCATGGTGGATTCACCGGCATAGATGTGCTGCGTTATTTGGGAGCGGATATGTATATATGTTATGCATGTGTGACCAAATGGAGAGGAGAGGGAAATGAACCCACAACACCACCTGTGGAACTGCACCCCAGGGAATACACTCAAACCTGTAGACTACTCTCAACAGAAGGTCACACAGATTGGTACACTGGTAAATATGGGGACAGGAGATGGACTTCCAAATATAACACAGAGGTCCAAAGCTGCATGAATGCACAGCCGCGTTACAGTGTGCTTTAATCCGTAGTGGAAAACGGAGCGGCCGCACCGGGGCTGCAGGCCATGGATAGCCGTCCTTCAGGATGCCCAGCTGACGGCCCACATCACCGTGCAGCCCCACACAGTGCGCAGAGGAGGAGAAGAAGCCACAAGCTGTGGCCTCAGCTACAGCAGGACAGAGAGCAGGACAACCTGTTAACATAAAGTTAATAGAACTGGCAGAAGTAGAAATAAAAAAACAAAGCGAGCTTACCGGAGCGAAGGGAGCTTAAGCACAGCGCACAGCTCAAACCCAGTCACCGTCTCGCAGTGAGGAAGAGCAGACACCGCGCTTTTCAAAGTCCTCTCCGAAGCTGCACACAACAGGAACGGCCAACACCGCTGTAAAGTGAAGAGTCACGGCAGCTGTGACACCATAATACGCTTTAACAGTACACAAACATTGCAGCACCTATGCCTACCTTATGAGTTCCAAGTTTGGGTACAGAAACCGGAGCACGTCACACACAACCCTCGCCAGGTAGAAGTGAGCGCGCCCGTGAGGGGAAGACCAAATAACGCAGGTGCCACCACTGCGCAATTAGGCTCCGACAACTGGAAATTAGACCCAGCTGATGCCAATTAAGGGCGGAGGTGTAGCAGCGCTCACCCTGCCACACATGGAATGTTGGAAAAGAAAAGCACCGTAGTAAAGTAACGTTAATGGGATAACCTAGCTAGATGTAAAGTGAACACTAGCTGGCTAGTGCAGTTAAAGGGCCAGTGTGTAAAATGGGTTGAAAACAGTGACATCAGTGGTCAAATTCTAGTTTGCAGGGCTCACTCGCTCACCCCTCCCGTCGGGTAAATGACGGTGGCCTCGTAGGGACAAAAAGCCTTGCGCACGACTTTTTCAGGAGTAGGTCTATCTAGCGACAAGGTGAATGTTTATTTAGAAATCTAAACCATGTTACGATATTGTAATGAATCCCTCACGAGCAGGAGACCAGAGGAGCGTTCGGGAAAAAGGCCCGTTTATTTGAGCACTCCAGAAACTCAGGTAACACTCCACTCCGTCCCAAACTCTGACTCTTCTAGCGTAACACACACACGTCATAACTTTACACACATACTTGTTTACCATGCTGAGTGGGGACCCCCCTCCCCACTCTGCTCCGCCAATCTCCAGCCCGCACACTGACTGACAGCGTAGCCGGTAACAGAGCTCAGCTGTTTATTTAGCCTAGCAATATCTCCGGAATATAGTAGCTGCAATGGACAACTTTGAACGTGATTTTGAAGAGTTTCTTGTAGTGGACACAGATCCAGAGCCATACCTCTTTGAGCCGGAGCACACAGATGAGGAACTCCATGTGATTGATGCTGAGCGGGTGAGAAGAGAGGCTGAATGCACAGAATGGGATTCGGTGCTACTGCTGCCATCGTTGGGAGATATATCACCAGGAGGAAAAGCGCCGCAGAGAGTGCATCACAAGGAGTGAAGTTGCGTCTTCTTTTCCTCGCAGATGACGGTTCGGGTTCATTCTCTCCTGTTGCATGGTAAGTGTGGTCCATTCGCAAACTTTATAACTAAAAAAACTTTTCACTACTCTCTATCGACAAACTACTAACACTCTCTGCTGTTTCCTCCTCCTTCTTCCTTCCTTCCGCTGTCTTCGTTGGTTTATTTATACACGCGAAACGCGTTCTCTGGCTGGCTGGATTGTCCGCTCAGGCTGCCTTACATACATGGCGGTGCAAGATGGCGACCTCTCTAAAGCAAGGCCCTTGATATACAGTACAGGCCAAAAGTTTGGACACACCTTCTCATTCAATGTGTTTTCTTTATTTTCATGACTATTTACATTGTAGATTCTCACTGAAGGCATCAAAACTATGAATGAACACATGTGGAGTTATGTACTTAACAAAAAAAGGTGAAATAACTGAAAACATGTTTTATATTCTAGTTTCTTCAAAATAGCCACCCTTTGCTCTGATTACTGCTTTGCACACTCTTGGCATTCTCTCCATGAGCTTCAAGAGGTAGTCACCTGAAATGGTTTCCACTTCACAGGTGTGCCTTATCAGGGTTAATTAGTGGAATTTCTTGCTTTATCAATGGGGTTGGGACCATCAGTTGTGTTGTGCAGAAGTCAGGTTAATACACAGCCGACAGCCCTATTGGACAACTGTTAAAATTCATATTATGGCAAGAACCAATCAGCTAACTAAAGAAAAACCAGTGGCCATCATTACTTTAAGAAATGAAGGTCAGTCAGTCCGGAAAATTGCAAAAACTTTAAATGTGTCCCCAAGTGGAGTCGCAAAAACCATCAAGCGCTACAACGAAACTGGCACACATGAGGACCGACCCAGGAAAGGAAGACCAAGAGTCACCTCTGCTTCATCCGAGTCACCAGCCTCAGAAATGGCAAGTTAACAGCAGCTCAGATCAGAGACCAGATGAATGCCACACAGAGTTCTAGCAGCACACCCATCTCTAGAACAACTGTTAAGAGGAGACTGCGCGAATCAGGCCTTCATGGTCAAATAGCTGCTAGGAAACCACTGCTAAGGAGAGGCAACAAGCAGAAGAGATTTGTTTGGGCCAAGAAACACAAGGAATGGACATTAGACCAGTGGAAATCTGTGCTTTGGTCTGATGAGTCCAAATTTGAGATCTTTGGTTCCAACCGCCGTGTCTTTGTGAGACGCAGAAAAGGTGAACGGATGGATTCCACATGCCTGGTTCCCACTGTGAAGCATGGAGGAGGAGGTGTGATGGTGTGGGGGTGTTTTGCTGGTGACACTGTTGGGGATTTATTCAAACCAGCACACTGAACCAGCATGGCTACCACAGCATCCTGCAGCGACATGCCATCCCATCCGGTTTGCGTTTAGTTGGACGATCATTTATTTTTCAACAGGACAATGACCCCAAACACACCTCCAGGCTGTGTAAGGGCTATTTGACCAAGAAGGAGAGTGATGGAGTGCTGCGGCAGATGACCTGGCCTCCACAGTCACCGGACCTGAACCCAGTCGAGATGGTTTGGGGTGAGCTGGACCGCAGAGTGAAGGCAAAGGGGCCAACAAGTGCTAAACACCTCTGGGAACTCCTTCAAGACTGTTGGAAAACCATTTCAGGTGACTACCTCTTGAAGCTCATGGAGAGAATGCCAAGAGTGTGCAAAGCAGTAATCAGAGCAAAGGGTGGCTATTTTGAAGAAACTAGAATATAAAACATGTTTTCAGTTATTTCACCTTTTTTTGTTAAGTACATAACTCCACATGTGTTCATTCATAGTTTTGATGCCTTCAGTGAGAATCTACAATGTAAATAGTCATGAAAATAAAGAAAACACATTGAATGAGAACGTGTGTCCAAACTTTTGGCCTGTACTGTATATATATATATGTAAAAGCAAAATTATAAGGCTACGAAAACCAAACGAATTTTATTTTATAGCAATCATACACTTGTATAAACATATTAATGGGTAGAATATTCAGATTCAGATTCAGATTGACAATAAACTATGCCAAATATTACACACTGGCCCTTTAATAACACAACCTCAGTAAAATAACGTTAGGTGAGAAAAGGGATTAATTATAGGAACGATTTTGATAACCAACTTGCTCAGCTAGCTACCCATCAATTGTGTGTGTCACCATCTTATCCAAATATTGGAGTCTCCGCTCCCAAATAACGCAGCACATCTATGCCTGTGAATCCACCATGGTGGATGAATGATTCAGTTGAATTCAACTCCCAAGACGATCCTCACCTAGCTGTCAATTGAGACTGGCCAATAGGAACGTGGCCCCGCCCATGACATTATTTTCACAGTGAGAGCAAAATCCTGACATGAGAGCAAAGACTTAGGTTTTGAGAGAGAGAAGAAAAATGTTTTGAGAGAAACAATTTTTTTTTTGAGAGAGAGAGAAAATGTTTTCACACTGATAGCAAAAAAATAATATTTGAAAGTAAAAAAAAGTTTTTTTCTTGGAAATCATTTTTTAAATCTCAAATTATTTTTTTTTATTTTATTTTCTATGACAAAATACTTTCCCTCAAAACTTTTTTTAGTCTCAAATATTATTACTTTTTGCTATCAGTGTGAAAACTTTTTCTCTCAAATATTTTTTTTCCTCTCAAACATTTTTTCCCCCTCTCATATCATTTATTTTCTCACATGTAATAAAGACACAAATATATGTCCATAGTTTGAGACCGGAAACTCAAAGTTAAGAACTTGGTACTTGAGTGCAAAAACTTGAGACTTGCAAAACAATGACTTCGTCCCACCACTGCGGGTAAGACATACTCTTATTTAAAAAGAATTTTCAATGCAGGACTTGTACTTATAATACTGTTTATTTATGAAGTCTTGAAGTTTTAGGCAAGTAGAGGATTTGCTCCCCAAATTGACCTCTAGAGGGAGCCATCATCCTGCTCAATCACATTCACTCCTCCTCGTACAGTCTGATGTAAACAATGTGATACTATCTGTTATTGTGGTGCACTATCTGAACCAGTGGAAGCTTGATTTACATGAAAAGAAACTGCATGTGTTTGCTTTCTTGGATTAATTATGACTGTTGGTTGTTTCAGTAAGTAACAGGGGGCTCAGGCTCTCTCTGTGGCCCAGCTGCAGGCCATATTCTCTGGGCTCTGGGGGTTGGCAAAGACCATGAGGTTTAGAGGAGTAGCCTGGCCGCCTGGTGAGAGACTGAGAGCTATCATTACAAAGGAAGTATACACACATGCACACACACTATCCCAGAAAAACATGTGTGCCAATCATCACGCTGCCATGCTCCTCTTGGACTCATGTCTTTTTTCACCTCATGTTATTGCATGCATTAATGTCTTACACACCACCTTTACATACAGCGTTCACACACACAAAGACACACACACTGTACTCCACTTTTATTGGTCTCACCACAGACAAGTTAAGTTTGAAGCATATTTTCTTTCATAACATCACTTCTTGTAGTGTGCAATTACGGGAGGTCATCATAACATTGGGAGATGTCATTGAACTCTCAGCATCAACAATTTGAATATTCTGGAGCACCACTCCACATCCATCCAACTGCACTTCTGCACACTGCCAAAGGTATTCAAATGAATTTCAGCCCTCAGTGTGGTGGAGAAGCCTGACCTTGCATTGAGGTTGTTATGGCTGAGTAAATTTCCTCTTGTGTTGTCTTGGCAGGCAAATGCTCAGCAGTTTATTCTTTTTACACAGCGTAGTCCATATGGTGGATGTTTTTTACCCAAGCTGCCTTCACTGTGCTGTGAGTGCGTGCATTTTTAGCATAGGTGGTCCCGCTAGTAATCAAACCCACAGCCTTGGCAGTGGTTGTGTTACGCTCTGCCCGTCTAACTGTACAGGAGTGGCTATGCCAGATAAGCATAAAGCAGAATACACAGAGATGAGAATGTGATTGCAGTGTCAGATAAGTGAGGTGAACTCTAATTAAAGCTGAAAAACAACCCTTGGATCATCTCCTGTTGTTATTCCATCAGTCTGAGGTTTGGTGCATTCCAGCTGTAATTTACCTTTTTGATGTAGCTACTCACAATACTTTAGCCTGTCATTTATGTTAGGTTACTTCAGCTTTGCCTCCCACATTAGCTTTCCCTTGTGTCCTATTCTTCAGTTTCATTTTTTCTTCTTATTTTGAGTTTTTCCTCAGCGGCTTAGAAGGAGAATACTTGTTGAAAAAGACTTAAACCATGCTGGCAGCTCTGTGAGGCTGTGCTTGCTTTGAACTAAAAACATGTCAAATTTTGTAACTATCTAGCATGAATGCTAACATTGTCTAATGAGCAGTACACATACGATTGGTCATAAATGAACAAAAGTATTGTACAAATTAAACTAGTGGTGATAGATGAAAAGTAAGGGATGACCAACGTTATTAAGGTGTTCAAACCACAGACACAGAACAGAAAGGACATTGAACTGTTTGACATTGTAATTTGAGTAGTCCAAAGAAAATGGCGACTGTAGGTTTTCACTTGATGAGACAAGTTGAAACAGGCAACTACTTGCAAAGCACCATTCTGCAACGTTCTAAAAACCTGCCAGTTCACACCAATGCAACTAGATGAGATGGTGTATCATCTCTATGCAATCTGTACTTCTGTTCAGATTTCCAGCTTTTCAGGCTCATTTTGTGACTGAATATAATTTGTAGCTTCTTAAAATACGAATGACAATAGTGAGATACTGGCTACAGTTGCATTTGGTGAAGTGATGAAAAGGCAAAAAACTAACAAAACATGCATCAGATGGCCTGTATTCATAATCAATACGCCACAATAATATAAATAAATAGCGACCCACTGTCTGACACCAGCACACTGTTAGGGTGGAAACAGAGGGCTCGGTGGGGATGGAACACCTGCCACAATAAGCAAACATGCCGTCTGCAGTGATTTTGACTTGACTTTACTACAAGCCAATTGGCTGTTGAAACTTGATTTTCTAAAACCAGCTGCTGGCAATTTAACCAGCTGACTTGCAGGTGACACCATCTGCCAACTTGAGTCAAGCTCAGACCAGCCAGTTCACACCGCTGCAACTTTTCTCTGCAACATTCCAAAGCAGTTTTTTCTTGTCGTGAAGCTTTGGTTTGAACTGGGCTTTAGGGTGACAACAGAGTGGAGCCATAAAGCATCACGCTTAATAGTTTGAGAACTCAGATTTGGCCTATTCTTAAACCAGTTTTGTTATGATACAGAAAAATAAAGCTGTACACCAAAACAGTCAAGAAGTTGAGTGTGGAACTATCACTTCTTGCCCTCAACGGTCACCATCTTGGCTACGTAGCGGAAGGGGAGGGACCACTTTTCAAACTGAAAATGGCGGCCAAGAACTGTGCGACCATGAACGTCACTGCGCATGTGTTTTTTGCACTAAGCACCACTGTTGTCGGATATAAGCCAGCAGTATGTTTATTGGGTTAATTTAGCAGTCTGTAATGATTTGGTACTGTGAACAATAACGCAAATGCTAGTTTGCTAACTAGCTAATATGCGGCCATCATTTCCGGTAAGTGCACAACGGCCGTGTTTAGTTTGAGACAACACTATCCTGTTGAAATTCGTGCACTACGCCAAGTAGTGCACATAGTATATGACATGGAAGTGTACTAACGGAAGCATGTGATTTGAGACACAGCACTAGACTAACATTAGCTTAATTACCTTGTTCACTCTCCATAAAACACACTCAGACTCAACAGAAGCAAAACTCATCATTAACATTACTCACTCGACTGTTCTAAGGTTCACCAGCTCTGGTTTGGTCGAAATAATCCCCTAATTCACAGAGTTAGAAGTAAATATGGACATTTACAGAAGTCAGCTCACTACAATGATTGCAGTGGCAATAGTACACATAAAAACAACCTGATCTCACAGAAATACGTGAAATGACCACGACCTATTAACACCGCATTCCGTGGTGGCAGCACGTAATGGGTTGAAATTACGTGCTGCCACCACGAAAACAATGCCAATGTAAAGTCAATTAGGGTCCTCTCCCGTGGTGGACACACGGATTCCCTGATTCAATCACGTCACGTCAACCTCGTTTTCCTCAATGATATCTTTAACATTCCTGTATACACACAAAAACGTGGAAGTGTCCTTGATAACTCAACAATATGACAGGTTAATGTCAAGGCCATAAAATAAAATAAATGTATTTTGCCAGCTTTTGATAGCGTGGGGCTTTAAGAGCATTGTGCTGTGGGCGGATGGGGCGCGTTCCACTACTGTTTTGTAGCTGCTGTCCGCCGTCTGTGGGCTTCATTCCATTTCAGATTGCCATCCGTCTGCCGTAACTGAATCCAAACGCCAGTAATAAATAAATAAATAAGAAGATAAAAATAAGGCTGAGCACGGAAGAACCAGAGAGGAAACACCATCACATGGAGCCGTCTGCCCCTGGCAACCCGGCCACCCTCCACTCCACCAGGGGAGAGTGGACCCCAAGCCACCGCCACAGAACGGCTGCCCCGCTGGTTATACGTCTGACCGTGGCAGCTGTCACACAAACCGCTGCTGAAAATTATACATTTTGATACAGGTAGGCTATATACATATTGCAAAACTCTGTAAAAGTACACCAAAGCATATTTTCGTTTCCAAATATTTATTTGAAAACGAAACCATTCATACGGTCAATATAAAACATTATGTTAGTAATAAAAAACAAATGTAATCTCAATGTGAGCCAGCCAGCGGGACTGCGGCTGAACCACTTCCAATGTTCATTCATTCATTCATTCATTCATTCAATCGCGTGTTCAATGTGTGTGTGTGAGTGTGTGTGTGTGTCAGAGAGGAGTATCAATAAAACAAAGTCATTATTTCGGTGTTTATTTCTTTTATTCTTCCGTTTTTTTTTAATTAAAATGCGTAATATAGCCAACAATATTATAGACCAAATGTTAATCTAATTATTATTGTAGAATGTATTTAGCAAATCACCACTCTCAACTGGAGACAGCAGCAAAAAAAAAAAGGCATTATAAAAAGCCGACAAATAGTGTTAATTAATTGACGTGAGACACTGAAGAGGTTGTCTCCTATAGTCTGTAATTTTTTATTTTTTTTATCATAACTTCTCGGAAATTACTCAAAAGTAGAACATACTAAAAGTAAATACAATAATAGGCTAAATAGTATCTAAGCAATAATAAAGTGTCTAAACAATAATAAATATTATCTAAGTTATCTATTAGGCTACCGTTCCACTCTGTAAATAGATTTTAACATTTCAATATGATTTTAATATTATTTTTGCTTATTTCATTATTGTTATTATTGGCTTTACTTTTTAGTAGTATTGTATTGTCTGAGGATGACTCATGTTAGTAACTATCTACAGTAAAAAAGATAAAAACAAGCAAAGAAACAAACAAAACTCATTTTATACACTGGGCCTTCAAAGTGCTCTCTGAAACTACACCTGGCATGGCTTGTGTCCAAAAAATGAAAAAATCTAAACTTTGTCGTAGAGCTAAACCAAATACATCGTTGGAAAGGTCTCAACCTGGAGAGTAACATACAGTACAGGCCAAAAGTTTGGACACACCTTCTCATTCAATGCGTTTTCTTTATTTTCATGACTATTTACATTGTAGATTCTCACTGAAGGCATCAAAACTATGAATGAACACATGTGGAGTTATGTACTTAACAAAAAAAGGTGAAATAACTGAAAACATGTTTTATATTCTAGTTTCTTCAAAATAGCCACCCTTTGCTCTGATTACTGCTTTGCACACTCTTGGCATTCTCTCCATGAGCTTCAAGAGGTAGTCACCTGAAATGGTTTCCACTTCACAGGTGTGCCTTATCAGGGTTAATTAGTGGAATTTCTTGCTTTATCAATGGGGTTGGGACCATCAGTTGTGTTGTGCAGAAGTCAGGTTAATACACAGCCGACAGCCCTATTGGACAACTGTTAAAATTCATATTATGGCAAGAACCAATCAGCTAACTAAAGAAAAACCAGTGGCCATCATTACTTTAAGAAATGAAGGTCAGTCAGTCCGGAAAATTGCAAAAACTTTAGATGTGTCCCCAAGTGGAGTCGCAAAAACCATCAAGCGCTACAACGAAACTGGCACACATGAGGACCGACCCAGAAAAGGAAGACCAAGAGTCACCTCTGCTTCTGAGGATAAGTTCATCCGAGTCACCAGCCTCAGAAATCGCAAGTTAACAGCAGCTCAGATCAGAGACCAGATGAATGGCACACAGATTTCTAGCAGCAGACCCATCTCTAGAACAACTGTTAAGAGGAGACTGCGTGAATCAGGCCTTCATGGTCAAATAGCTGCTAGGAAACCACTGCTAAGGAGAGGCAACAAGCAGAAGAGATTTGTTTGGGCCAAGAAACACAAGGAATGGACATTAGACCAGTGGAAATCTGTGCTTTGGTCTGATGAGTCCAAATTTGAGATCTTTGGTTCCAACCGCCGTGTCTTTGTGAGACGCAGAAAAGGTGAACGGATGGATTCCACATGCCTGGTTCCCACTGTGAAGCATGGAGGAGGAGGTGTGATGGTGTGGGGGTGTTTTGCTGGTGACACTGTTGAGGATTTATTCAAAATTGAAGGCACACTGAACCAGCATGGCTACCACAGCATCCTGCAGCGACATGCCATCCCATCCGGTTTGCGTTTAGTTGGACGATCATTTATTTTTCAACAGGACAATGACCCCAAACACACCTCCAGGCTGTGTAAGGGCTATTTGACCAAGAAGGAGAGTGATGGAGTGCTGCGGCAGATGACCTGGCCTCCACAGTCACCGGACCTGAACCCAATCCAGATGGTTTGGGGTGAGCTGGACCGCAGAGTGAAGGCAAAGGGGCCAACAAGTGCTAAACACCTCTGGGAACTCCTTCAAGACTGTTGGAAAACCATTTCAGGTGACTACCTCTTGAAGCTCATGGAGAGAATGCCAAGAGTGTGCAAAGCAGTAATCAGAGCAAAGGGTGGCTATTTTGAAGAAACTAGAATATAAAACATGTTTTCAGTTATTTCACCTTTTTTTGTTAAGTACATAACTCCACATGTGTTCATTCATAGTTTTGATGCCTTCAGTGAGAATCTACAATGTAAATAGTCATGAAAATAAAGAAAACGCATTGAATGAGAAGGTGTGTCCAAACTTTTGGCCTGTACTGTATGTCAGTATGAAGATTCTACATGGCTCCTGCTTTCAGCCATTGACCTTTGAACCTTGACCTCAGTGCATGTTTGAGGGCTTATAACTCAGCAACTAAAGGGGGTACAGACATGGACAACTGTTATAGAGAGCTCTTGACCTCAGCTATCATGTGAGTGTAGTCAACAACTGTGGGTGCTGTCAGATATGGATAAAATATGGATAAAATTAATTTTCACCCATTTAGAAATTAGATATTTAAAATCTGATTTCACAAATGTGTTTACCATCCCCTTAAAGTCCACAGTGTACTCTCAATTCAATATTTACAACTTCCAAATCTGGGAAAACACTTAGATTTTTAAAAAACTACAATTCCCTGGGACCGCGCCATTGCAGTTTGATACATATCAGCAACATAGTTGTAGTTTTTCTGATTTGCAAAGTAGGGCTCTAAATAGGGTTGTAAAAAGATATATCTACTGAATATATCTAATATCAAGTAAAGCCGAACTAGTTATTACACTGCACCTAGATGAACTATGGTAAGAAAAGGTAAAGATGTCCGCTAATTTTCGATATTTTAGCTAATACACTACACTACTTTTTGGTACAGTAGGTTCGTTTGCGGCATGTAAAATAGGGTTGTAAAAAGCTAGATCTACTGAATAAATCTAATATCTAGTAAAGCCGAAGTAGTTATTACACTGCACCTAGATGAACTATGTTAAGAAAAAAAGCAAGGATATTGGCTAATCGTAGTTATTTTAGATAGTACTCTAAAAACGGCGTTTTTGGGACGGTAGGTTTTTTTGCAGCTTGTTGTAAACAGGGTCGTAAAAAGATACATCTACTGAGTATATCAAATGTCTAGTAAAGCTGAACTAGTAATGACACTGCACCTAGATGAAATATGTTAAGAAAAAGTAGGCATGATGGTTCATTTCAGATATTTTAGCAAGTTCTCTAGAAACGGCGTTTTTGTGATTGAATATTTGAATAGGCTATAACAAATATCTAGAACAGCCGAACTATCACGTTATTATCATTATTATTATTATTGGTGGGAAATTATAACAGGGGAATGTATTTGCCGTTTTAATATCAGGAACACTTCCGCGTTTTTGTTTGTATACAGGAATGTTAAAGATATCATTGAGGAAAACGAGGTTGACGTACCGTGATTGAATCAGGGAATCCGTGTGTCCACCACGGGAGAGGATCCTAATTGACTTTACATTGGCATTGTTTTCGTGGTGGCAGCACGTAATTTCAACCCATTCGTGCTGCCACCACGGAATGCGGTGTTAAGAGGTCGTGGTCATTTCACGTATTTCTGTGAGATCAGGTTGCATAAAAACGACTCTCCTGCTATGTTAATTTGAATAATGTCCTTTCTATCCTTTCTATTTCTATGGTACAAACATAAAGCAAAGTCCATTTCACCTTGCCTTATTTACACAAATTCAAACACTGGAAAGTGTGTATTTGTCTCAGACAGACAATATATTGATTGTAGGCTACAGACAATAGCTGTAAGCTAGCTAGCAACTTGCGCATTAGTTGTTAGCATTTTTGTGCGTGTTCCTGTTCTCTTGTTTTTTGTTTTTGTCACCAGTTTCTCGTCTCCCCTCTCAACTCTGTGCTATAATGAAGTTGATGCTTTCACACCACAACTGGTTGCTGTACTTTTATTTTTCTAAATGTGTCAGTTTATCTACTTCAGTTTGTGATTTATAATGCTTAAGAACTACTGTGGTTTCAGAGACTGAACCTTCCTTCAGGTGGTTTACTATTATTTTTCTTTCTGTGATTCTTCTCTTTGCCTGACTTGACACCTGACTACATTTTTAATGACATAATGTCATCCTTGGGGAAAAGAAAATACACCATGAGAGACAGCGCTTAAATGTTTTTCCTCCCAGGGTTACGTAGGTGGATGATAGTAACCTTCCCATCAGTGTTTTACAGTTCTATTTCCCAGGAAACCAGGACTCAAAGGAATGTCTCGGCAAAAACAAAGTGGCATGTGTCTGGACCACAAAAACTGGTTTGAACAGAGATGTGTTTCATAAAATGCTTCCTCCGGGCATTTTGCACTCAACTACGAGACAAATACATCAGCAATAAATTATCTTCTCATCACTGACATTACCCACTGCATGACTCATCTTCAGACCCATGCAGCATTTTGGGTTTCACATTGTGTTTTCCATTGGTGAACAAAGAGAAGTCCTTTCTCAATGCAGTGTGAATTCAAGGCACCTTTTTTGTGTACCAGTGAGCTCGAGGTTAATGGTGAATCTCCTAAGAGAGCAGACAGTACGCTGTTGGGTTACACGGGCACTGCATTAACCTGGCTGCCCTGAGACATTTTGAACACGGAGTTAATGTTTGATTCAGAGGGGGGGAATGTTTGCGTTAGCACAAAAGTGCTACATACACAATGTTGTAAAAGGAAAGGGTATTCAGAGGACAGCTGCATCTTCTTAAAGGTCATTTTCATTGCACTGTTGCATTCAAGGATCCCCGCCTTTCCTTTCAGGGGCTGTACAGATGAATCCTCCATTAAATGTGAAGAGCCCAGGAAGAAATCCCCTGCCACAAAATGATTGAAAGGGTAACTGAAACCAAATTAGTGTATTCTATGAAAGTAAATGCTTTGGCCTACAAAACAAACACTTATTCAGACTTGATAAACATTATTCTAGAGGAACTGTGTGGAAAAACCTCTGTTGTACCTTTTTCCCCAAAGTAGATAAACCCTCAGGGTATTTCTGAATAGACGACTTTTCACGTTTATGGTTTGTAATTTCTTCGGGTTTCAGTTCATGAGCTCTCCAGATCAGATAAGATGATTATTTAAGATTGTCCCATCAGTCATCGACGCCCCAGAGCCAAAAAACAGGTGGATGACATCATGGTTATTAGGGCATATTAGAGCAGCCTGCCGGGCCAAAACACACACAAACACTTTAACACACACAAGCACGGACGGTGGTTTTGTTATGGGACAGTGAAGCACTATTCTCTAGATCTAGATAAAGTTATAATTAACCATTAAACATTCATGTAAGCGCCCTTTACTCATAGGGGCAGCGAAGGCTTTACCACACCAGCATCAGGGCATATTGGTGGTATCCCGTCTTACAGGAAGACTGCCTAATCTCCTTTTTCAGATACAAAATCTGGCTCAATTAAACCTCACTGAAAGGGAAGTGTTACTGTAAAATGGCCACCACTCCCTCACCAACTGTTAAAATGCCTTTGGATGTCATACTTACAGGAAGACAGTCTCATGCCGGTAGATATCAGAAATATGTTGTACTTGACATTTTTGGCACATTATGTCTCAACCTGTTATTCCCTTCATTCCTCAGGCCTCGACTTGCTTTCACGCAAAGGCATGTGATGTAATTTTGCACAAAAGCAATTATATTCTGCTTAACTGCTGTTGGCAGGCAGCAAAGTTTTAACAGCAGGGTGTGTTTATGATGTCAGCCACGTACCTCTTACAGTTTGATGAATTTAGTGCGTATGGTTGTTAAACATTGGTGAAAAATGATGAAACTTGATGGTTGCAAGTGCAAAGTATGGTAGCATTCATGCAGAGCTGTTTCTTTTATTTGTTTGTTCATTTGTTTAGCAGTCTTTACTTTAAAATGGGCATCAAGCTACTGTACATGGCTTGAGGGGGTTGTTCTACCTATAAAGTATTGCACTCAGTAGTGTAGTGCAGGGTGTTTGCAGGGTTAGGGTTAGAGTATTTGGGGGTTTACAATATACCCACCTTTCAGTATGTACATTTAAAGAGTATGTTCACTTCCTCCTTGGTAACCTACCCATCTACCTAGTGGTACACCTACCTCCTCAGCTACCACTCATCATCATCATCGGCAGTCACTCGAGGCGAGTATGACTGTCCTCCATGATGGGTTGTCAACTTGTGGGTCTTCAAATGGCTGTAATGGCCGATCCTTGATCCATATACTTTGGTGCAGTGTGAGCAGGGGAATGTGGTGGTGGTTGGTGGTGACTGAGACTGTTTCTCTCTCTCTCCTTGCAGTGTTGTCCTTTACCTATATCGTGACATGCAGCACCCTCTTATATCTATGTCTTCCAGGAGTGCCTATCAAGTGCAATGTGCTTCCAGTTGCTCGAGGTGGTGTGGAATTCTTTTAGGTTATTCTTTATGGAGGACGTCTGTGCGTGACTTTGTTTAACGTGGGGAGACTGGCACACAGACAGCCACCACATGGTCCTTGACAGATATGGGTCAGGATCCAGTGGCATGGAGTCCAAGATGAATGGGGGCCCAATTCTGCTGCAGCCTTCATTTGCCTTTCCCCTCGTCGTGAGGCTCCCCTAAAGTCAGCCATCATCCTCCGCCTGTTCTGTCATTGGGGTCTACCAACTACCACTACACTGCTGATTGCACTTCTATAAAGTTAGGAGAATTAATTATAAAAAACAGTAAAAGTGATCTAATTTAAACTACTTTTTGAAACCAGTTTTATCAACAAACTGCTGTTAGTGGCACATGTGACACCATTTTGAAGCTCAATGATTGGATGGATTTTGCCAAGATGCACCTTTGTAGTCATAGTTAACTTCTCCCTCAATTTTGTTATGTGCACATGCTTGTACCTTCAACTATTTATCAAAGAACCATATATTTACAAATGCAGTTGCTGATTTTTTAAGAGATTTAAGGCCGATCCAGGTCGTAGAAGAGTTCTAACTGTGAGTCCATTTAAAAAATGCAACCCAACGGATATGTTACATTTGTACATTATTATCCAGTGGATAAGTTGAAACTTAATGTTCGCTTGGTTCAGCAAAGCTGTGGTTAACCTGTGGTTAGGTTTGAGCACAGAAACCACTTGGTCATAGTTAGGAAAAGATCATGTTTTGGCTTAAAATATCTGGTTTTGGGGGCACAATCACTGCTGGAAGAGCAGCAATGTCAGCGATCAGCGTTTTCATGGCACTATCCCCTTGCTAATCACCCATGTTTGGTGGCTAGAAATCCGTTTTGGGTTTGTTGTTTGTTGGTCTTGAACAGTGGTCCTGGCAGGCGTCTCACCTAGTTGTCACACCATCCACCATCCCTTCCACCTCCCAGTGACAAAGTCAGCTCATAAATGACATTATATAACTGTTTTACAACTGTTTTCAACTGAGTCATATTTTAAATGACGCACAAACTGATCTATGTGTAAAATCTGTGGAGGTTTGTGTGAAATTTGGATCCTGACACCTAGACTGATGATGTTACTGACAGTTTAAAAATCTCTCCAATCCCTGTTACATCTCCCTGACACACAAGGCAAAAATACTAAAGATGGAAAAATAGCCCTTACTTGCAAAATCGCTCACCACCAGCTGTTCTCTAAAGCATTTAGTCATCCTCTTCTGATGTGTGAAGACTGTGTGGCCAGAAGTTTAATCATAAACTGGCTGCAACCACCATCCTCCCGCAGGCAGCTAACCAGTCCATCAATGGGACAAGAGTCACTCGGCATCTGGGCTAAATTATGCTCCATCCCCTAGACAAAGAGCAAATCTCCACCATCCATCTTGATGTCCTGACATGTGGTGCCTGCTGACTGCAGCGCCCAGCTCACCGAGCCTGCTGCGTGTCCCCAGTGTCGGCACCGGCCTCTCTCAGGTCCCTGCGGACCCCATGCACGGATCGCCATGCATCATACTCTGAGGTCCAGAGCATTGAGCTGCTGCTCAATAAGTCAGTGGACAGGCGGCACAGACAGCGAGGTATCGACACCTTTCAGCTTCAGATGGGATTTGAGTTAGAGAGCAACAAGGGACTTTACTGACTTATTGCCTTTCTTTCTAAATGTCTCACAATGGCTCTGATTCTGTTAAGTGTCTGTGTGTTAAATATGTGTCTGTATATGTGTAATACTATTTTGCTACAACACTATTTCACAGTATTGCTGTTAGAGAGGAGTTGGTACACCAAATTTATTTTTGTAAAAGGGTTACTCAGTCCAGAAAACTAAAACTGAGGGCAACAAAGCCTAAGGATAGGTATGCTTGATGCAAACTAGTTCGTCCGAAGTGTCATCCCATCTATGTCTAACCTGTTTTTAATGGCCGTTCTCAAAGGTGGGCACTTATGGGCGAGAACTTGTCGGTGAAGATTCTCAGTCATCCAGGTCATGGTAATCGTAAGTGCTATATCGTATGCAACTGGACTTGCTTGCGTTTCTTGAAGACGTTTCGACATTTCGTCTTGAATGGCAAAGTTTCCTGACCAGACACAAACTGAGGCGTTGCAGTTCATGACTGACACCTTAAACCCGAGACCACCAGGGTGCCCCCGCTGTTTGAGGTTTTAAATGTCATTTTCTGATGCTTTAAGCACCACAAATTAAAGGGATATGTTGCAGATTTTTAACCAGGTCTGTGTCAGGCTGTGGTGTGGGCAATGTGTGCAGATGGATGGTGTTAAAGGGAGAGGCCTTATGTCCAGCGTCACACAGAGTGTTGTGTGCCTGATGTGCGTTCTTGTTGGGTCACCTCGTCACTTTTTGGATGAGCTAGCAAAACCATAACCTAAACCTAAGTTTTTTATTGACCTAATCTTTGCCTTAATCCCAAGATTAAGCCTACAGCAGACCTCGCACCTCACTGTAATTTGAAACACAGATGGTTTTTTAGTTTTTTCTGATCATTGATTTACAAAGAAAGATTTTTACTCCTTGTGCTGCTGACATGGCTGCAACCGTGGCTAACATTACACTTCCCTCGGGTTTTCAGACAACTTGTACCTGACTGCTGATTCCTATGGGAGTTGCTCAGTGGAGCATGAAGTCCAAATTGCTCTATTTCTGCGGTATGAAATAACGCGGATGGTTAGCGCTGCTTCCACATCATTGGGCCCATAGAGCAGGTGCACTGGAGACTTCTGGTTTAGTGCTCCGCTAGCTTGAATGGGGTTAAAATAATGTAATGTTGTGGCTCTTTTAGACTTTCCAAATATTATCAGACTGAATGGATTAAATCTTGATAGTGAAATGAGTCATTTGATGGGGGTTGTGATGTTTAAAATAAATTATCCACTGATTTATATTCGTCTCTTTCCCAGTGTAAGTCTATGGGAAAAAGTCCTTTTGGGCCCAGTGGCATCAAGTGACAGACCCTGGAAATTGCACTACCACTGTTTGACCACTATGAAAATTGGCTTCACAGCCCGATGCCCTTCCTGGGTGCCTGACGTGAACTCAGAGCACTGGCTGAGCAGGGCTGAGTCAGTCATCAAGCTCGCTGAAGAGTACACTGCTACCTTCTGCTAAACCGCGTCAATTTAGGCAAAACACCATTGTTTTAGAGAGTCCCATCTCATTTCTAATCCATCTCTGCTTCAAGTATTGCATTTGTGTACATGCCACCAGTAGTTTGGACCAAACAGCGTTGTGTGAGGAGCTGCTGGCAGCTACAGTGTTGTTTAGGTGTGTGACGACACCGAGAGGCAACTGTTTGTCCAAAACAAAAATGGCAGCTCTTAAGAAAGTTAGTGTAGCTGTTGAAATAGCATGAGTTATACTGGAGAGTATTGCTTCATCAAAAAACAGCAAAGAACAATATGAAGGCTTTTCTTGACGAGAGAGATATATTTGCTCCTCTTCCGACTGGCCCATGATATACAGATCCAATCACCTGCCAAGTATTTTTTGAAAGTGCCTGCCCTTTTCCAAACAGTTTCCATTGACAGCTTCTCAGTTTGTTCTGTGTAACAAACCAGCTGGTGCGTCAGGTTAGTGTTTGCGCAGCTATAGTGAAACAAAATATGTTTCTACATAATTTGGATGAAGTGACCCTTTAACAAACACCAAATGAAAAGCAGGACCAGCTATGAGCTATTTCAAAGTTTACACAAAGTGATTTATGGCGTGTCTGGCAGCAGCAGGTAGAAGTACATCCAGGTTTCAAGCTACATCTGCCCAATCATCGCCGTCTGCTTCTGCTGAGCCACATTTCTGCATCAGCATGGATTCCTCCTGACAGCACCGCTGACTGTTAGTAAACATCGTCTGTGAGCGCTGTCTAACTGCGTTATCTTCAGTCCCGAGAGCAGATAACAGCCGAACACAGGGACTGGCTTCAAAGCTGCTGAGCTCCCTGAGCCGGAGCGGCGCACGCTCCAAAACTATTTAATCAGGAGCTTTTCTCTTGGCTTCTGCTGCAGACCTGGAACTGTGATACTCTCTGTGAAAGCAGACGGTAGTGTGTGTGTGTGTGTGTTGTTTGTGTGTGTGTGGTGGTTGTGGTTAAGGGGGTCATGTTTGTTTAGGCTGCCTGTCTCTTTCAGTGGGTCAGGCACGGGCTCATAGAGGTATAATTCTGTGGTGAGGCTGCTGAAGATCTTACTAGTTTTCAAACTTTTCCTGAGGCCCCTCGTGCTCCACAGGCCATTGATTTCCGCAGCTTAAATTGTCAAATAATCAAACAGAGGATTGTATGGCATGTTGATGAAGATAAAGCCAGGCATCCACACAAACACCATGTCAGAGGCCCATGCTGGCATTAGTCATTTTTATTTTGTCCTTGGGTTCTGCAAGTACCTATCAGATGGTCTACCAGCGCGGTGTGTGTCTATATTTACAGCCGCGTCCAGCTTCTGATATATCATCCTCCTCTGTGGAATTTCATAGCAGAGAGAAGAAGTGACCAGAATGATTATAGGCCAATTTTTGTTGCATGAATGACATCATGACTGTAGATCATGGAATTGTACGGTTTTGCAAATCCTCAGTATGCGGCGCAGTAAGTCGCACAGTAGCTGTAGCGTGCAGTCCAAGATTCTTGGCTAAATGTTTGAATTTGATGCAGAGGAAAATGGAAGGTCAACGAGGGGATGCCTGCACGCGAGAACTCACACACACACACACACACACACACACACACATGTTTACTGCTCTCACATAACCTGTGTGTAGAGTGGAGTGCTAATCAGCACATTTTACAGGGTGGCCTTATTACCCCCAGTTACACCTGGCCGTCTGATAACCTATCAAAGGAGCTGATTGCTTACTGCTGTTTAGCGTACCACAGATCAGCTGATAGTTCCGCTGTCATTAAAAGAGCCTGACGTCACCTGTGCTGTTACTCCATTCCTGTGTTTGGATCCAGGCTGTTTAGTGACCTAACTTGTTTTTGTCCAACTTCAAGTGAATGTTTTCAGTTACAGGAACAGTTTATGAAATATATTTATTAGCTTTCCTGCTGAGAGTTAGTTGAGAAGATCGACACCAGTCTGGCTGTTACACTTTTCTGTCAAATGTTCAATGAAAATATTGACACCACGTTCAAGTCTGTGTGGTAAAGACGCAGCTGCAGCCAGTAGCTGATATGTTTAGCTTAGCACAAAGACTGGAACAAGGGAACTGGCTCTGTCCTGAGGCAAAAAGCTCTAAGGCCCTGTCTACAGGTACACTGAGGTTTAGGTCATTGAAATGAAGATTTTCTTCTAAGGCCCTAATCACACAGAAAGCATTATAGGAGCTGGAGGCAGCTTTTGTTTTTAGTGAGAATTAATATTTGCTTGCTGTTTTTCTATTGCTACATGCCTGCCATTTCCGCACTCAAGGTGCTGGCATTTTTACTGGAGGGAACTCCTCGAGTTGAAAAAACTTCAACCCATGTCAACTCTGCTTTTTTCCCGCTGTCTATTCGGATGATTTGAGAAGCAATCCCTCTGTGGTGGTCATGACAACAAGTTTACAGTTGGAAAATAATGGAAAACAAACTGGTGGTAGCGATTGCTGGATACCTAGAGCTATAAAGCCCGACGATAGAAAACAGGTTGTCAAACTGCCTCTGAGTCACCCTAAAATATGCCTGTAAACGGTCACCAGCAAAGGGAAGCTCCTGGACCAACTGGTGGTACTCCCCGTGATCCACCCTCTTTTTTAGGGTCTCATGTACCCACACAGATCTCCGTTTCCCTGTGCCCGACAAACTATTTGCTGACAGCCTCCTACCCTCAACCAGCGCTAGAGCAAGTACCCTCTGCCTGAACATCAGGGCCTATGGTTTCCTTGATCCAAGCCTTTGAATTCGCCCATTCCACTGAGTTCCGGTTGACTGATTCTGGTCTGGCATTGTAACATGAAACAGCAGTTTCTTGCTTAACATAAAAAAAACAACCAATGAATGAACGCCATCGGAGAGATGTATGATCAACCAGTCAGGATTAATGCCATTGTCAAGCTGTTGTCAAGCAGTGTGCCACTCAAAACCCCCGTATAACAAGTCTGTTTGCAGTCCTGTGTATCAGTGAGGAATTATAATGACACTAGATTCAGGCAGATATGTTGGTATATGGTAATTGGTCAGGGAAAATCAGTTAGAGTGGATGCAACGTTAGACTGAAGATTGAAACGTATTGTGTCAACATGCAAAACTAAGCATTTGGAAATAACAGCAACAATGGCAGACTACCAGCATTGTAGGGTGACGCTTAGTTTGACTCACCAGATGCAGACCGTGACATTAAGCCTGACATTTAGGCCGGCATCCCGCCCCTGCCTTCACTGTCTGCATGTTACTGTCTTCAAGGAAGCAGTAACAGTACAGGAAACAACAACAACCTCCGAGCTAATTGGCAAGTTTCAACAAAGATTTGAATCACGCAGTAAAGTATGTCCGCTTTGTTATTTTGGTGAATTGTTGTACGATAAGACAAGATAAAACTTTACTGATCCCACACCGGGGAAATTCACGTTACAGCAGCTCAAATAGCACAGATAGAAAAGCAAGTTGAATGGCAATAGAATACTTATAGAATAAAGATAAAATACAAATT
The DNA here is from genome assembly GCF_041903045.1 of Epinephelus lanceolatus. Lineage (NCBI taxonomy): Eukaryota > Metazoa > Chordata > Actinopteri > Perciformes > Serranidae > Epinephelus > Epinephelus lanceolatus. Next base: position 14,667,320 of record NC_135754.1, on the reverse strand, counting down.
AGATATATATCAGTACTCACTACGTGTGCTCAGAGTCTTCCTCCCTGGTTTTTGACGCATCATTGATGTCGCCTTTATCGCCACCTACTGGCCCCTTGAGTGTTTTGAGTCTCATGTGGACAGAATGCTTTTTTTAAATGAAGGATATTTTCAAAAATATCCGTAGATGTGTATACAGGAGCTTCTGCCCCTGTTGCCATTCTTCTCATCTAACTCTTAGTAAGAAAAATGAGGCAGCAAATTGAGGGCATGAGCTTTGAAACACTGAACTACTTGAAAAATGTGACACCTGCTCCTGCAGATAGGAATCAGTTCCTGTTAATGCAGCCAGATACAGACCTCGCAACTCTCACTTTGGTGATTTTTGTGGGGTTTTTTTTTTTTTTTTTTTTTTTAATTTGAAGGACTCTGTGCTTTCTATAGAGACAGGAAATTCTAAAAGCTTTGGGTTCAAACCTTTTCAAAACCCAACAGCCTCAAAAATGCACACGGCTGCAGACAGCTGTTTTCCTTCCTGTTCCTGTAGTAGACATTTTGAAAGTGTTTGACCACTTGACTTGTAAAATGAAGTGTCTTAAATCTTTCATCACGAAATACTTGTATACAGTAAGGTTTTAAATTGCAGGAGAAACACATTCCTCGTCCCACTGAATGTAACATTTCATCTCAGCCACTTTCTTCTCCCGATTCTGTAGCAAGAGACATGTCAGATGTCAAGAGATAAGCTGATTTCTCGCCATTTTGTTTTGTCTGGAGCGCAATGCTGCATGACACACCTGAGGCCTTATCTCTTCCTGCATTGCTACTCCTCAACGCTGTGAATGGGCCCAGAAAGCTTGGGGCATGTGATTGGTCAGCGTGCTGTCAACACAAATCAACAGGTCATTGTGGATTTCCCCCAATCCTATTACACAGAGAGTGCATTTATAATGACTCAATGAGAGTCCAAATATTTGTTTTAGGGCTAAACCAGAATGTTTCCGCTTAGCAGGAATCATCTGAAGTTGATTTGTTCCCCTCTAGTTTTGCTCTCAACCAAGACGCTTTTTTCCTTCACAGTTTATGCTATCAAAGGAAATCAAGTAAAAAAATCAGCCGAGAAATAAACACAAGGAAAAAGCTGCTATTGCTCCCTGTAAATGGTCGATGCAGAAAAACTGTGAGGTTTTATTTGAGACAATGGCCACTGTTTAACCACAATGACCTGCAGTAAATGTTGAAATATGATAAGAGGTTTCAGGCTGGGTTTCATAAAGCAGGTACACTCACCTTTTCCATCTGTAACGACTCTGCTTTAAACTGGTAAACAGCTTTTGTTATTACCCTGAAATTTCCCCATGTGACACAGTGAGGCGATGATCCTGTGCAGGCATGCCTGGCACTTTACGTGCCTTCTTTACTCCTCAATTGAAAACATTTTTTGAGCAGCGAGCTCTTGGCCACACCCATGTGATAATGTACAGTGCTGCTGTGCCCTATACTTACCCAGCTCGCCGCAGAGCTCTGCCCTGCAGTTAAGGCTGAGAATATGGCCCTGCTACTGGCTTTCACACAACACACAGGCAGTGCACACAGATGCTCGGACTGTATGGACTCTCTCATTGGTTGGTGTCTGGGCTTTGTTTGTGTGTAAAGCTTTTAAATGGCCATCTGCAAGGGTTTGTTTTCTTGGTGGCATCTTTGGTGCTGAGTGCAAATTCCTGTTTTCTGTGCTGAGCAGGGGCGGAGCCAGATGTTGTAAACATACAAGGCTCAGCCTAAACATAAAGGGGGTGCAGGGTCATGCTTTTTCTTTTCGATTTTTTTTATTTATTTAGGGCAGCTATATGCACTATTTTTCAAGCCATCTGAGATAATATAATGCCTAAAATATGCACATCATTTGGGAAAAACATGATAGTTAAGGATGAATAATTTTCACTCCTACCACCTAAAACGAGGCAAAAATTGTAGGGCTGCCCCCTAATAGTCGACCAAACGTTAGTCGACCAGAAAGGTCATTAGGTCATTATTCATTGGTCATTTAGTTGCAGAAAAAAACAAAGTGCTACCTAGAGCTTCATATCTGTGTCACAGACGATAGGCCTACACACTTTAAAACAGTACTGGAAGAAGATCAGTTCTGCACTCAAGGTTTCAGGTAAATAAGCTATAATATGATGCTTGTTAAGGTTGCTTAGCAACCTCAGACGCAACCTGCTTTTGAAATCTGGCACAATAAAAGCACAGGAGTGGCAGCCAGCGCCTGACCTCGCGTTTCCAGGCAGTTAAAAACACAGCATGTGTACAGCCCTTAATTTCCAGGCCTGGTACATGTGGTTATTACACAAGCTAGTTAATAACATGTCGGGCAGGAAATCCAAAGTGTGGGATCATTTTGAGAAGGTGAAGGACGAACCCAAGGTGATATGTAAACTCATCTTCCTTCATTGGTCGACTACAAACATGACGTATGATCTGAAACATGGAAGTAGTTACATGCCCATTAGCCACTTAGCACAATCATTACTGCTTTGCCGACAGCATCATTAACAGGCGGCTCGCTCAGTGTGTGACATGCACTTGTAGATAAAATATAGGCCTATATTAATGAAGGGTCATTAGTACGGTTTTTGTGTTGCCCCGTCCAAAATATATAATCTAATAATTAAATTAACATGCAGGCGACTAGTCAACTAATGGCCCTAAATGACGACTACTGGACGACTAGGAAAATTCTTGGTCGGGGGCAGCCCTTGATGTTACTACTTCTAAGTTACATAACATAGGTAGGGAAGGAATTTGGCATTAACAGCATTACTTATCTTTGAACCTGATTTTTAGTATACCATAGAGTAGAGTAGAGTTCAAATAATGAATGTTAAACCTGCTACATATGAATCCATCCCATAATAATCTGTGCTGCTCTAATTGCAAATCAAGGATCCTCAACAATGTCAAGTAAATGTGGAATTAAGTAGTAGGCCAAAAGAAGAACATTTACTCAATTATATTAGATTTATTTAGGGAGTAGCACACATGGAGATGTATTATTATCTGAATTACACAATGAACATATATCATTTATCACTGTGAGCATGCTGATGTTAGCATGTAAATAAGTAGCCTCACAGAGCCACTAAAATGTCTTTAAATATATAATCTTGTTAAATCATAAAGATTTAAAATCTGCAGAACTTCCTGTATGTGACATAATCTCTATGTGAAGTCTATGGGATGGGCAGACAAGGCCAGAGAGAGAGACAGTAATATGTACAGTATGTTAGATGGACCACACAGCACAGACACAAATCAGGAAGTGAAATAACTCTCATTGAAATGAATGGCTGCCATCTTTTAGTTCGATTTCTTGTTCTAATAATACTTTTGTGGGTTATGCCACGTTCACAACCATAATTACAAGCAGCTGGAAGAAAAAAATCATTCAGGTCAGCCCGCTACTTTAATTCCTAGTTAGAGATATCAAGAATTTTACCATTTGGTAAAAAAGAAGTATATTAGTGTCAAGAAACTGGTGGTAAAATGGTTGCAAATCACTGCTAGCAGCTGCATCTAAATGAAGTCCAAAATTAAGATTAATGCAATCAGTTTGGCAAATTAAACAAGTTTAAATGCTGTCCCCATCTGCACACACAGATACAGCCTGGAAAGTGAAACAACTCTCCCTGAACTTTGGATTGAATCATTTGGACTGACTTAAAGAAAACCTGCGTGTAACTTATCCTTTAATCCATGCTGGCCTTTAATGACGGTGATGTCTGGCGGAGTCTGGTGACAAGTTTCTGTGTGTACGTGTATGTGTGTGTGTGTGAGAAGCATTCCATCCAGGTGAGTTAACAGGCCATTTGAAGAGCAGCTCTTCAGTAGCTGGTCGCATGTATTGTATCCTCTGTGATCCAGTACAATACTGGGACAATGCTATGTATTCTCCTGCGGGACAATGACTGCAACGCCCTCCCGGACAACTTGAGAAGTCTGGTGTATTCACTTTGACCTGAAACAGTGAGGGGATTAGGTATTGTGAGGAACACAAAAACAGGAGGCCTTTTAAAAGAGACACAAAGCAGAAAGTCAGTGGAAATACATGCATTGGTTTTAAATGCATTGAATTTGTTAACCTCTGAGGGAAATATCTGTTATCCCACTGTGAACTGATACAAGACAAAAATTTAAAATGAGACTGTAACTTTAAAACAAAGGCCACATCTTTTTGACGTAGGACTGCTATAATGTCGAACTCTGATATTTTTTAACAGTGAGAAATTTTTCATAGGTGTGGCCAGAGTTGGGGTTGCTGAAAATCTTGGGGTGGCACACTAAAAGCAAAAGCCATAACTGAATTTCAGGAACTCTATTATGCTATTGAAATATATAGGTTAATGACAAATTATTTGGAGAGTTAAGGAATTCCATACCGATATACTTTGGTTTCATATTTTACACTTAATATTAATATTAAAATTGGAGTTGTCATGTAGAAGTTGTTCCCTTGTCAAAGGGGACATTATGTATGGCTTCCAATTCTTCTGTTTATTTATTTATTTATGTTTCTGTAGATATTGGTTATTAACTGTAACTGACAGACAATCTATTTCTCATGATTATTTGTGTTTATTGTGTATTAGAATTTTTTTGATTGTGATTTTGATTGCTTTGCTTGCTTTATAGGCATGAGTGGAACAAATAAAAATCAAATTAAATTAAATTAAATTACATGAAATTATCCGATGTGCATAGGGTAATACCAGTACAGGTAACATTTTGAGTTCCACCACAATCCTGTTTTAATGTCTTATGTGTGAGTATTGGTACATGTTTTGCAATTCATTGTTCTTCATATTGGCTGGTTGTCATTTTCCTTGAAAACACAAATACACAGCTTTAATTTGAAGGCGTACATTGATTGAAAGGAACAAAACATTTACTGGGAACAAGCCTACTTGAGTTCAGGGCAGACTCATGGGTATCCATAGAACTGTAAGGTTTATAAGTTTAGTTAATTCATGTGTTTTAGTAATTTGCTAAAAATACATTAACAGTGTTTGTACAGTTAACTTACTTAGTATTTACACATTTACATGTTTAAATAATCGCAGCAGCATTGTAAAAAACAGTTAAATAATTTGCTGGATCCACCTCAGTAATTCTCACACACATTTACCTCAGTCTAAGTCCTTCTAGCTTCTCATTGGTTACTTAAGAGACATGTGACCCATAACAAGGAAGTGGAACCAGGAAATGTGGTTGTTGCGAAGCTGCAGAAGTGTGGAGTATAGCAAAGTGCCGCCAAAGAGCATGGATACCAAGAGGCGAAGCTCAATAGAACGCCCCATAGCAACAGACTCGCCCATGGTTTCATCCTACTGCCGCCATATTGGACTGTCAGCAGACCGCAGCAGACCCGCTTGCATACCAAAACACACATAGACAAACCGAAGTATATCGCTATTAATTATGCTTACAGTGCTACTCACCTCTTGATAGCTTGGTCACAGCTGCTTTTTCACGTTTTTGTAAAGCAAAATATAGACTTAAAAAAAAAAAAAAAACGAAGAAAAACGGCCGAGATGGCATCTTTACATATTACATCCACTTATGAGAAGATTAACTTAATTACTCCTTCAAAATCACCCCATAAGCCAATCTACCAAAAATAAAATTAAAAAAATCAATATTTTAACTAGAAACACATTAATGGCGACGTCACATAGTCAGGAATAAAGTTTTATTTAGCCTACAGTTTGTACAGTAAGGGGACAGTAAAAATAATAATATATAGGCTATTTTAATATGATATATTTTATTGCTAAAGCAGTAATCAGTTCTGATATAAATGGTCCAAGAGGCCATATATTTATATATATATATATGTATGTATATTAAATTGATATTAAAACACTTTAAAACTTACACCTCAGGAGTTCTTACCTGTCGGGATCCTAAGGTGGAAGGCCAGGTGTGTTGTCCACTGATAGTTGTTGCAGTTAATTGCACTACACTGTTTTCTTTTACTTTTTTTTCCCTCACTCCTTGACATCTTGCATGTTGTCTGGGCGGGAATATGAGGTCATTTTATCTAAATAATGCCTATTTGGAAATGTTTCTGATGTTTTCAGAAATGTTAGGACCAGTCAACATCCTTTGTTATCTCAGGTAGAACCATCTCAAGTCAAATAGAGTTTGTTTGTTTTCAGAAAAGTTACTTAGTCTCCTATGAGCTGAGATTATTTCGTCACACTACAGTAAGGTACAGTTGTTAGGACTACCAAGTTAAACTTGCCAAGATCGAACTCCCAAGTGCGTGAGTCGGAACTTGGAGTACTCTGCCTCCTGTCTTTGAAGCAGCCGCCGCCGCTCGTCACAGGGACTTTACCGAGGATTACAGAGCACAACAGTCACCGCTGAGCTTTGTACAGCTGTCTGCCTTCCCACAGCCACAGGCCTTACACAGGTGGATAGGAATTCAACACAGAGGATGTCACTCACAGACACAGGTGTGTGTGGGAATGCCTGAGTTCAGGTGTTCCCTGTAAACTGTCAAAGGGAGTGAAGTTCCCATACATTACACTGTCATTCAGGATTAGACACATACTGTACGTGATGGCTGATATCGGCCTGAACATAACACACATTGCAGACATCATGGCTTCTTTTATTCGTTGCTAGAAAATAGTATAAAAATAACTTAAATCAGTTTTACATTTTATGTTATGACCTAACTCATGTTTAAGTTGGTCATGATAGCATGAACCAGACTGTTCTCATACACTGTTCGTAGGTATACCTAAGAAAAGCAATGCACCAGAATTTGTATATGTCCCAGGTAATCGGGTTAGGCCGTGATCATGTGACCAATGCACTGATGGGAGTAAAGATGCAAGTAGTAGAAAGAGCAAAAGTTTGTGAGGGAGGTTGGGGTGGTGTAAGGGTCAAACAAACACAGGACATTTGCCAAGGAGACCGGTAATCATGTCCCCTGTAAAACCAAGTGAACTTGAAGTTATATTAAGGTGTGTCATCAGCATGTTTCATTTCCTAAACCTAACCTACGTAACTTTATGCAATGTTCCTATCTTTAAGTCAGGTGCATGATGCGATGGCACCCAATCAGGTTTCTTTTCCTAATCCTAAAACTTTCCTTTCCTAGTCCTAACCTATGTAACTTTACTTTACTAAACCTAATCTACATAACCTTCTTTTCCTAATCCTAACCTAGAACTTTTCTTTCCTAAACCTTGCCTACGTAACTTTCCTGTCCGTGTCCTAACCCACGTAACTTTACTTCTCTAATCATAACTTACGTAACTTTACTTGTCTAAACCTAACCTACGTAACTTATGTGAAGTACGTAACTTTTCATCAGGTGCAGGATGTGGCAATGCCCAATCATGTTTTTTTTCTCCTAATCCAAACCTAAAACTTTTCTTTACTAAACCTTGCCTACATAACTTTCCCGTCAGTGTCCTACCCTATGTAACTTCACTTTCGTAAACCTAACCAACGGAATATTACATTAAGAACGGAACTTTACTTTACTTGCCTAAACCTAACCTACATAAATTTATGTGAAGTACATAACTTTATGTTAGGTGCATGATGTGAAGATACCCAATTGTGTTTCTTTTCCTAATCCTAATTTATATCTTTTCTTTCCTAAACTTGCCTACATAACTTAACTTTCCTAGTCCTAACCTACATAACTTTACGTTGAGAAGCTAACTTTACTTTCCCAGACCTTAACTGCTAACTGTACTTTCCCAAACCTTACCTTCAGAACTTTATGTTAAGTATGTAACTTTACATTGGGTACTTTACGTATTGTGACGATGCCATTCGTAAGACACTAACTCATTACTTATCATACACACCACTGTATGAGAATACATTGCATTATTTCATTTTTGTGTCTTGCAGTTATGTACACAAACGGAAAACAAACATATAAACATAAATGTATTCAATTATCAGGATGGAAATGGTCGATTTTAAATATGAGCATTACTGAAACAAAATGTTGCTACATTTTTCTCACAAAAGCAAAATATAATGACTATATTTGGCCAAAATTGAGTTATGACCTGAACAGGCTATGATTTTTCAACATCTGATTTATGATATCACAACACTGAACATATAATTTCTGTGAAAAGCAGACAGAGTATCTCGGTCCAAAAGCAGAGTGCCCTTAAAAAATAAACTTGCAGACAATCAAATATGAGCGGAGATGTAAAACTGCGTTCACAAACCTAAATCTTTTGACCCTTGCACTTAAAGTAAAGAGAGCACTGCTCTGTATGGCATACATTAAACAAAACAAAGCAAGCCCACATTATTGATCACTTTGACTACAGAGTGGCACGTCTCCGATTGTTTTTCAACATCACAGCAGATCAATATGGAGGAGTGCTTGCGGAGTACAGAAGGGTAAATGATGCCTTCTCTGTTTAGAGACTTGGGGAAATTGACATACTGCCAGGTTGGAGGAGGCCTGGGTCGATAGATATTGTCATCCCCTTCAGATTTATCATCCATATGGATGTGCTGCCATGTAGCACCTCACTTATATTTCAACATATGGGGTGAAAGTGCCAATAAAATGTGATTTATACTGTAACACATATATTGTCAAAAACTATTTTGGGAAAATGGGTTTAGTATCCAGAAGCATCCATTTCAGAATGGTCTGACACTGAAGGCTCTTCATGGGTTTGATCAGCCCAAGATCTCTCACTATGACACAATGAATCTGAAACTCTGCAGTACATCTGGCATAATGTCATATCCTCAACCCTTAGAGTACAAGGAACCAAGTGTGGTTCTGTATGTGTGGTTAAAAGAGCAGTAGAGAGTACAAAACTAAAAATCTGGTAATGTCAAAACAGAGGTTAGCACTCTACCAGCAACACACCTGTAAAGATTCAAGCTGCTCTGTGCTGCAGTCTGTTAATGTTTCTCTGGGTTTTGGAACTGTCAGTCTGTCTCTCTGTATCTTCTGTGATGCATCTTTCCCTTTATGATTGTTATACAGTTTGACTGATGTTTTTTCAGAAACAGTTTTCCTCTTCTTTATCTCCAGTTGGACACGTTTGTTTCAGGGATTATATATCTCTGTTTTGCTTGCTAGTCTGCCCATATTGTATTCACTATAATAAAATTATTTTCTTTTCAATACAGTTAAATATGTGACTTAAGGTAGCTTACACCACATTCCATAAATTCCATTTGAATCAAAAGCTGAGACTGCAGTTATAGTTCTTTGCTAAGCTAGTTAGCTTTAGCCAAAGTTTTACATCAGCTGTTATATCACGATTGGATTGAGCTACTACTTCATTTACATATGTGGGATAGCCTTACTAATCTTAATAAACTGATATCTGTATGCAGACCCTGTAGGTAATGTTACAACATTTTGGTATTGGACGCATTCTTGTTTTTGTTTATAGACAAAGTAGTATCGACGACCAGTCACACTTGAGCAGGGTTTGGTTGTCTGTCTGCAGCAAGAGATCTAATGCATCAGACAAAGTACAACCTTGAAACCCATTGGCTATTGTTTGACAATGGTTTAGTTTTTTTTTTAAGCTTTTTTATAGTTTAGCTGACTGCATATGCAGATACTTATTTGTTAGCCAAAATATTGTCTGGACCTGTCTCAAGTTGCTAATCGAACCATAGGTGTAGATTTCAGGGGGAACGTAGGGGGCGCATCCCCCTCACTTTTAAGAACATATACGTTTGACAAATTTAAAGACATTTACGCTGTTAATTGATGCAGAAAAAGCACAAATTGGTGCAGAAAAATCAAGTGTTTGACGCTCAAGATTTTCTGTCGATATACCTTCTAAATCCCTTGTTCATATGTGTCCACCCCATTGTTGAAACAAACCTACACCCTTGAATCAAACTGTAATCAATGACCAACACATGGAAGATTAAGTCTGGCTAAACTGGATCTCTTGAAATATTGGCCATTGCCCCCCTGAGACTATTTCGTTGTCAGATGATAGCCAATGGGTTCCACGACTGTCATCTAACTAATCGAATTACCAAAATATAATGTCATCACAATGAATATTTTTGGAACCAAATAACAATAGGAAAAACAAAAAATGTTACGTTTTAGCTTTAGCTGAGGCCGACCATGGATATCTCACCAGCTTGCTAACGCTCAATATAGCTGTGTAATTTTAGCTGTCTAGTGCCAGATTTGGCACTAGGCAAGCGTAACGTGTCCAGAACAATGGCAAAGACATTACATTTTTAAATTGATGTAACAGTGCAGACATGCAACATGACATCTTTAAATTTCATTATGCTATATGTAATGCTACTACAGCTTTGAAGCCACTTGAGGGGGATTTTAAGCTAAATATTTGGATCATATATGGTTCAAAAATAAAATTAAAAAAAAAGGAACAGACATATATATCGAAGGGAAGAACCAGCTCAAAACTGTGAGAGTCATCAATGTGCATCTTCAGATTGCAGAAATGAAACCGGGCTATAGGTTTTTTAGTGGAGCTGTACACTTCCAGTAACATAGGCTACAATATCACAAAGAGGAAGAGATCCAGACATTTTATCTGTCTGCGTCATTGCTGAAAATATAATCTGTGTCCTTAGGCTTTCTTGGCAAGATTCAGGAACACATGGGTAGATTTCAAGGACATACTAAAGATTTGGTTCCAAAATCCTTTATATCAGCAAATATCTCATGTGACGGCTAAATTTAGATTTGTTTTACTTAAAGTGTTTGAATGTTTTGGTCTCCATGATTTAACAGCAGCAAAAAATAAAGGAGAAACGGGGGATCTAACTATGGTCTCACACACACACACACACACACACACACACACACACACACACAGAATTAGAGAAAGCTGTTGACACCTGTCTGTCCCTATTGGGCAGGAGTGTAAAGGTTAAATGTGTGTGTCATAGCTGGCTCCATGGGGGTGTGTGGTCAGGAGGGCCAGCAGACAGCAGGTGGCCACTAGCCCCATCCACAGAGGACAGACTGGGCAAGAGACAGACCAGTAATGCAAGACGTCTCACGGTGGATGTGGTGATTTAAAGGGGAAATGAGGGGAAATTGCACCCTCAGTCCGCAATCAGAAACTAATATCCCCTCTTCATCATGTCCCAGATATTTCCCTCCTCTTCCAATACATTAGATACAATTACACTAATGACTATATTTCTCTATAATAATAATAATTTGATTTGAGAGTTTCTCCCCGTCTGACAACCTGGAGAGATTAATTATTTCTCGGTGTTATTTTAGTGTCGCGCGGGCAGAGGATGGAAGGGGTGTGCGTTTGATAAACAGGGCGTGGATTTGGCAGTGAGACGGGAAAGGGGGTGTTGAGGGTTTCCTACAGAGCCGCTGCCAAGGAGCCACGGGAGCGCACAGAAGGCACGGAGCGCTGCGGACGTTAATTCGCAGCCACCTCTCCGCTGAGCCTTACTGGGACTTCGCTCAAGTTTTTTTTTTTTTTTTTTTGAACAAATCTACAAGTTGTTTTGATGCTTTGACGGAAGAGGGAGAGTCAGATCAGCTGAGGAACATGGGGAGCTGTTTGACGCGCGGGGGGCAAGTTTTACGCCACTTGCTGCTGTGGCAGGAGCGCGGTGATTCTTCCCAAAGCGTTCTCAGTTTGAGCAACTTTTAAAGCATGAAGTCCTTTGATGTGGCATGTTTCCTCCGTTGTGTCTTCACGCTCAGGGTTGCGACTCATGGGATGTAGTAAATGGAGAGCTGCGTTCAACTTTGGACACCTGAGGGTGCAGTCCAAGCTGTCCGTCTTCTTTACCATGATCATCCTCTTCATGTACCTCTTCTACTGCCTCAACGGATACTGTGACTCCTTGCCCAGGCCAGTCTATGACCAACAGAGTAATTTTCAAAACAAACTCATTTTAAATGATGGACACGACGCGTCCCTGCAGCAGGAGCAGCAGCTCGGCGCGTATAACGCGTCTCAGGTTGTCCGGGATCAGCTGTCGGACTTATCGAACAGCGATGCTCCGTCTCATAATATCTCTATAGCCAACACTTTCGGTAGCAAAAAGTTTCCTCAGGCCATCATCATCGGGGTGAAGAAAGGTGGCACGCGGGCTCTGCTAGAGTTTCTGCGCATCCATCCGGACGTGAGAGCAGTCGGCTCTGAGCCGCACTTCTTTGACCGCTTCTATGACAAGGGACTGGACTGGTACAGGTAGGCAGTGTTTTTTCTGTTTGCTTTCTTTTATTTTGTCTTCTGAGTTGATGATACAAGTCATTAAATATTTATCTAAAAGCAGGATAAATATGCTGCTGTGCTCAAACTGGAAATTGACCGGAATAGCAATGAACTGTAGGGGTCAAAGTTCAGGGCAGGAGTCACAGACGTCTGAGAAGTTGTAGCTGTTTGCTTTCATCTTCTAATAGAAAATTTTAATATATGTATAATAAAGTAAAGATAGAGACTTTCTTTTTGTCTTCAGGATCTGCATACACCACATATGAAAGCTACAGGAACATTTCCTACATTAAGCTGGTTCATTGAAGGCAACAACAATAAAATATATGATATAAATTCATTTAGAAATTGACTGAATATTCCTGTGATGGGTTATGTATTGCATTAGGCTTAGCAGTGTTAACGTGCTGTAATAAAATCAGGTCACGCAGGGCAAGTAGACTGAGGCCCCAACTACAAGTGGCCAAAAAAGTCCCCTGTTCTTCTCTAGATTGCTCTAGATTAACTAACAATTCACTCTGCAATGCAAAATATGCATGGTACCTCTTTTATCTTCAATCGTTTCACATGAAGTGTATTAACAGATCTTGTCTGACCAGTCTGATGGTGTGGGTGATGTCTGATTAGGCAGACGTAAAAGTTAAATCTCATTTTGTGTTTGTGGAATCTGTCTGGTCTTCAAACTGAAAAGTGTCTTTAGAAATATAAGTAAGTAAATGATGAGGATTTCAAATCGAGAAGTGAGTTTTAAACACTGTTTATTGCTTTATGTGTATCAGGGATTCTTCTTCTGATTTTTATTTGACCACACTGGGACCACAGTGGAAAAAAAGGTGTGTTCATGTGCTGTCATCAGACAGTTGTCATGTATTTTATAGTTTCCTTTTACAATAAATGACAAGAGACATTAGTGAGCATGTAACAAAAACACAGGTATTTTAAATTCATTTTTTATTCCACTTAAAGCATATTTCCGTGCAGGCAAACACATCATCTGATGCATGGTGTGATCCATCCGTCTCCTCCTCTGTCTTCATTAATATCCCTCAGCACCAATAAGAGCCTGTGCTGATACCTTCCAAGGATGGCAGCGTATTCAGTCCCCTGCCAATAAATTGCTGTTTATTGAGCTGACACGCTGCTTCCCTAAGTGTCCGATGTTGGTCCCCTGAGGGCCTCGCCACCGGCCTGATCACAGAGGGAGGATGGGTTGTTGTGGATGGTGGTAGTGTGGATGACCCCTCAGTCAGGTGTTTGCTTGAGGATCAGCCAAAATGGGTTTCTGAAGGCTGACGGTGATATTTTTCTTGTCACACATCGCCTCTATTTTAATTTTTCCAATGAAAACCAGACACGTATGATTTTTTTTTTCAGCATAGCAGCATACAGAGAGACACAGTTATCTTAGTTTGCATGTAGAAATTGAAAAATAAAATGGGTGAAAAATATATTTTTGCAATTTAAAGAATGAAGAGGAGGAAGCTCTTTATTTGGGGTGGACATGCCTGATATGTGATTGCACAGAGATGGGAGAAAAAGAGAGAGGGAGGGACAGGGGAAAGCCATTACAGAGGAAGAATGAGGAAAAAAGATCTGGGGAGTAAATGACGGTTTGATAAAGAGGCGAGTAGAGCAGAGAGGAGAACGTCGAGGTGTGGCAGAAAAATGTGTGGTGGGAGAAGAAGACAGAGAGACACAGGGAGAGATCAATACGGCCGGGTAATGATCGGTTCACTGCGAGGCTCAGGTGGAACAGCACTCAGTGACATCAGAGATCAAAGTGTGTGTGTGTGTGCACCAAGTGTGGTTCTTATTACTCTGTACAGTTTTCAGGAACATGAGGAGGCTGGGGTTTTCCTGCTGCATGAAAAATGTCCGATGCATGTGTGATGAGACAGATATGAGTGATGTGGGCAGCACTGTGTCGAGGCAGTTTAACTTTGAGTTTAGGAATTACTAAAACTGAATCCTCTGGAACGGTTTCAACACAGACATGTAACTTTTATTCAAGTAGTTGTAACATCTGTAAAACAGCTGTTTGCAATCACTTCGCCTAGATGCAAAAATACAGTATGAACAAGAAGCTTAGTGGTTGTACATTCTGTACGTAACGTCTTCCCACTCTGTTAATGATAGGGGATAGGGCTGAAACCAGCAATTATTTTTTAACCAACAGTTATTAATTAACATTTAATCTGCTGATTACCTTCTCGATTAATATTTTTGTGTGTAAATTGTCAGAAAACAGTGAAAAATGCACATTATTTTTTCCCAGAGTCCAAGATGACTTTTTCAGATTCCTTGTCTTATCTGATCATCAATCTAAAATCCAAATACACTCAGTTTACTGTCATATAAAACCAAAAAAGCAACAAATCCTCATATTTAAGAGTCTATTATCAAAATAGTTGCAGATTAATCTTCTGCGGATCAGATAATCAGTTAATTGACTAATTGTTTCAGCTCTAACTAGTTGGAATTTAGGGAAATGTGTATAAAAAAATGCGCAACAATTCAAATTTTCAACATTTTTGGGAGTTATAAAAAAGTGCTAGAAGGAGAAGTCTCACTCTTTTTTCTTTACAACTGTGTTTTATGTTTTTTTTTATCATTACTGTCTTAAGCTTAGCAGATGTAAGGGGATATTTAAGGGGAATATAAGGGCTCGATGAGACTACAAATGTGTTGTCTTGTGCAGTCATGTCTCTCCTGAAATAATCAGCAGGAAATAACCCTACAAAGCAGCAACTTTAGGATACTATGGACTTCACTGGACTATTAAATAATCACAAAATTCTTTTTTTAACCATTATCTCTGTCCTCTCTAATATTTTCCACCAGGCTTCAGATTTTTTAATCAAGTCCTGATATGATCACACAGTAGATCTAAAGAACTCTGAATTTAGAGATGCTCAAAGTCTTTCACTGTCCTCTCTTCAGTAAATCTCATTTAATGTGTTTTGTTGAGGTCAGCGTGGGTCAAAGTTGAGTTAAGTTGAAATTCTCTCCATCGGAAAAAATGGCCTATCTTTGTTTTTGATTAGAGACCAGCTGCAACTCATCTTTGGTGATTAAAAAAAAATAGCTTTTCATTTTTTAAATTTGATCTCATAAGTGTATGATAACATGCATTTTCATCTGAAGCAACACTCTGTAGGATCTGTAGCTACCTGAAAGGTGGCAAAGCAGCACTAGAAAGGGTTAAAGGTGAGAAGATGAGCGACCTTTACGCGTTTCATTTTACTGCTTTCTGTTGTGGGGAAACTGACCTTACCTTGTAGTTTCTCAACACAGACATGACGTATCCACCTCTCTTTTTTCTCTTCCTCTCCTTTTGTCTTTTGAAGGCATAATGAAACGTGTGTTTTCGTTCCGTCCTAATCCGCCGACAGCTCGTGTCAACACTTTGTGAATTGGACCGGTGTAATGACAAGTCAGGCATTAACGTGGACAGCTCAGGGACATGCAGAGTGGCTGAGAAGGATTAGGCCCCCAGTCACAGTTAAACAAGGCCTTATGAAGCATTAGTCAACACCACCACCCAGCCACCCCCTCGTCTCGCAGCACTGGTCCATGATGAGCGCTTCAGTATTCCTGCGCCTCAACCTTTAGAGCTATAGGTGAAGCTTATTGGACCCAGGGGCTGTGTAGTTCACTGGCTTTCAGACAAGCAGTAACAGTCACTTCACCTTTTTTACATTTATATGAGACAGATGTAAATGTCTGAAGCTTGTACTTCTGCAGTTGTCAGGTGGTCTGTTGAAAGATTGTCGAGTATCTCAACTTATTTAAAAAAACAGAAATGTGATTTTAGGAAATATATCCACGTCTTGACTCTGTAACACAGAAAATGCCCTCCTAAGAAAGTGCAATTCAACAAGTGCCTGAAAACAACATTACATTCAAGTGATAAAGCTTTTTAGCAGAGGTGGGTAATACGACCCCAGTCTGAGTCTGACAGGATGAAGTCCGCAGAGGGATGCAGTCAGGTTGGATGGATGGCTCCACAAAATGTCGGACGTCACCATGGGAGACCTCTGTTCATTTCTGTTTCCTGCTGACGGTCAACTCTGGTTGCTTTTAATCATGACCGGGACCGTTCCCTAACCCTAACTATGTGGTTATTACTGTGACCATGATGATGAAAGTCCAATGACCTTAACGAAGTAGTCATTCTTTCCCAACAGTAAGTGTTTTGAAAGGCACAGACGAATGATGGCGTCAGGTCAGAACAGCTTCCACTGAATATATCATTCTACAGGGCTGTTACATACAACATAGTTTTTGGAGTGCACAAAAAGTAGTTAGCAAGCAAGCCAACACATTCTCACTCCGACCTTGTCACATATCGCCACTTGGTTGTGGACTTTCTAAGTCAACATATGATGTGCAAAGTAGCCTGGATGTGTCTGCTGTAAACGTTCTGGAACACCGTGTCAACTGCAGCCTGTTACATACATTGTGTCTTTTCAAAATACACTTATATATTCACAGGAAATGCACAGTTTGCATGTAGTCTCTTTCAAAATAAATGTACACCACAATTTTACTTTTTTTCCTTCAACAACAAACACGTGGTTACGTTTAGCCAACACATACATGTGGTTAGGATTATGAAAAAAACAACAACCGGGTTTGGCTTTACATTAATACAGGAAATAAACACTGACCTCTGGGGTGAAAGTCAGTGATTCTTGGAACCATCCACCACCCCTACCTCCTACCCATCCTACTCAGACTTTTTGCCCCTTAACTTACGATGTTGTCTGGGCATGTTTCCCCCTGACGTCGTCAGATGCCATTAGACACTGACAGTGCCCTGCCACGTCTCATTCTGACATGAAAGGGCAGCTTTTTTCGTTGGTGTCTGACACAGAAGTCGCTGCCTAAGTGCATGACTTTGTAATGAGACCAGGTTGAGCAAGCAGGTAGGTCTCAGCAGCTGGCTAAAAGCAATGAATAAATTAAATAGTTAACTACAAGTAATGGATAAATGGTTAAATTTGTTAGCCATATAGTTGAAATTGTTGGCTAAAAGCCATGGATAAATGGTTGAAAGAAAAAAAGAAAAAAAAAAAAGAACAATGGGGAACATGCAAGGAGGTCCAAAAAACCCTCAAGGGGCTTGACAAGAGGACTTCCCTAAATAAACATTAAATTAGACATTGTCATGTGCATAAAGGCATGATATCACACTCACACCCACACCCTCACACACACTCACACACACACGCACACACAGATACAGAGATCAGGTCATTGTTATTGATATGGCAAGAAATGTTTCACAGATTAAGAAGTCATGGATAAATGGTTGAAATGGTTAGCTAAAAGTCACGGATAAGTGGTTGAAATGGTTAGCTAGACGTCACAGATTAATGGTTGAAATGGTTAGATAGAAGTCATGGATAAATGGTTGAAATGGTTAGCTAGACATCACAGATTAATGGTTGAAATGGTTTGATAGAAGTCATGGATAAGTGGTTGAAATGGTTAGCTAGAAGTCACAGATTAATGGTTGAAATGGTTTGACAGAAGTCATGGATAAATGGTTGAAATGGTTAGCTAGACATCACAGATTAATGGTTGAAATGGTTTGACAGAAGTCATGGATAAGTGGTTGAAATGGTTAGCTAGAAGTCACAGATTAATGGTTGAAATGGTTAGATAGAAGTCATTAATAAACGGTTGAAATGGTTAGCTAGAAGTCACGGATAAGTGGTTGAAATGGTTAGATAGAAGTCATTAATAAATGGTTGAAATGGTTAGATAGATAGAAGTCATTGATAAACGGCTGAAATGGTTAGATATAAGTCATTAATAAACGGTTGAAATGGTTAGATAGAAGTCATTGATAAACGGCTGAAATGGTTAGATAGAAGTCATGGATAAGTGGTTGAAATGGTTAGATAGAAGTCATGGATAAACGGCTGAAATGGTTAGATAGAAGTCATGGATAAATGGTTGAAATGGTTAGCTAGAAGTAATGGATAAAGGGTCCTTGCTTTTCCAGAGAAATCCCAAAGCCCTGTTAGTCTGAAAAATGTACCCTCTGCTGAGAAGTCCATTTGTCCAACAGCCCGGTATCCCAAAAAGAAATGCCATTGCTCTAAAGGGCCATTTCTCCAGAGCACATGGCTAATTATTATGCAGAATCAGACCTTCCCAATATAGCAAGGCATGACCTGGATTGGAGATTGGCCTAAATTAAGAATATCAGGGTAACCCAGTCACAATCAGAGCAGGGCGGGTCATGCCTTGACCATGGTAGGAACAGAAGGTCAGATGATGTCATTCTACAAAATAATTAGCCATGTATTTCTATATGAGAGGGTGTAGCCAATTTTTGGAGAAATGGCCCACAGAGCAATTGGCGTTTGTTTTCGGGATACCGGGCTGTTAGAAAAATGGGCTTTCGGTCCAATGGAACATTTTTCGGACTATTGGAGCTTTGGTATTATAATCGTCAGAACAGTAGCAGGGCGCTGCGTTTCTTTTGTCACACACATCACCATAGTGCTGAAAATGTTATTAATTCAGTGTAATACTGTGTTAGTTATTGCATGTCTGCATATGTTGTAGCTAATGATAATCAGTAGACACATCGGACTTCCTTGTGCCTTGCTCCTGTCCTTTTCTACCTCTCTTTCTGCCCTCCAGCCTATTCCATACTGCCAGATATCATATATAGTTATAAAAATATTATTCATTTAGTGTAATTACATGTTAAGTACCCTGTGTTTCACATATATCAATTTGAAACAGAACCGTTGAATGTGAGGCCAACAATATCATCTGAAACCGGCTGGAAAGTATCACTTAAACATTTATTCTCTGACAGAGCTCTTCATTTCAAAGCGCTGTCTGCGTCTTTGAGCTCTGAGAGAGAGCCTTGGCCTCTGTCTTCAGCTGGTAACCAAGTAAAACACATGGACATCCTTAAAGGAAGCATTTGGCAAATTGTTTTAGAAAAAAATGCTTATATGTGGAAAAGCCTTGGCTTTGCCATCTACTGGAAACGATTCTGTGGTTTCGTGGTGGGGAATGAGGGTTTAGACAGCCATGATGTGCAAAGTGAGTGAGTGTGAGCATGTGTGTGAGATTCATTCACACTGCTTCAGCTCTACCTGAAAGTCCATCCACTCCCCCCATTCGTCTCAGCGCCTCTCAGGCTGCTCTTGACACTATAAATATCCAGCAGATATAAATGTCATTTCCCGATATCGATTGCCTAAAATAGGTTCTTTCTATTGATCTGTCTCTCTCTGCCTTTATCACGCTGTTGCAGCAGAAATGAATTAACTTCTGAATATTCAATCTTGTTGACAAGGAGCTGTTACTCCCTTCGTCTGCTGACATTTATACCACACAGTCGGAGTGTTGTCAGGGCAGATTTATTGGCTTGTTCAGGTCACTCAAACTGTGTAATGTAAAGCCACTGCTCCTGTTAGAGTAGCTGTCCTCAGAGTCGATGTTTTTCTCTCTCTGTCTCTAAATCTCTCTCCTTATCGACTCATTTCTTTGTCTCATAGTCTCCTCGCTCTCTCAGGAAGCATGTTGTATAATTCAGCTACCTAGACAGGAATGTCCAGGTTTTATTTCCTGTCAGACTTTTCTACCAATCACAGGGGATTCTCTGGTTGAATTCCTCTCCGCTCGCATTCTTGGAAGCCGCATGTTGTAGGGAGTGTTTCTCAGACTGACAATGGGGTTTTGGGGGGAAAGAGAGGCTTTCAGGGAAGAATTTGGAAAATAGAAAATGTATAGATCTCGCTGGAAGAAAGGAGGCTTTGTGCAGAAGACAGGCTTGAATGCTTTGCGAGTATTTCGAGCCGCATCAGCGTAGGAAGGAAAAACTAGTCGGTTAGATGCATGAACACGAGCAACCCTATCCGGCAAGTCTGTCAGAGCTAATAAACATGACATGACATGTGCTGCTATTTACATGTAAAGGGATTTTTGTCAGAATTAATGTGTAAATCAAGCTGTAAAAAGTATATGTATATAATCAAACATGACTTGATAAATTGGTGCGGGACAGGTATGGATTTTTACTTGGTGAAAAAAAAAAAAGGGTCTGATCCAACTCAGTCATCAATATTTTGACAGCTTGTCATTGGTCGACCTTTCGACTCCCAGCATGCCGTGTCTCATCCAATCAGAAATAATGGAATCAGATGCACGATGAGAGGATCAGCGGGGAAACTATGGACCTCACCACATTTCAATCACAGTTAGGGCGCGCAGAAAGAGGCGGTTTGTGTTGTTCATCAAAATCTGAGAGTGATTTTTAATTTCAATCGTCTGGGTTGACGATCAGACTGAGAAGGTGCATTTACAGCAAAAGACTCGACCCTTTTACTTTAGCCACAAACTCGTCAAAGTCTGCCTTTCCTTGTTAAACAGATGGAGATCAGGATGACCATTTAGCCGCCATGTTTGATGGACCACAACAAATTAATCATCTTTTTACTTCCCCTGTCCTTTTCTATGTCATGCTTTTACTTCCTCTCAACCTCTTTTTTTTCATGTCTTTGCTTTGTGTCACCAACTTTGTGTTTTTAGTTTGCGTGCATACTAGAGATGAGTAAAGATGACAAAGAAATTTGACATAAGTATTTCCAGGAAAACAGGAACTGAAAGAGGAATAAAGAATGGAAAAAAATTGTGACTGTGTAAGGTACGTGCGGTGGTGGAAAGTGACAAATATATTTACTGAAGTGCTGCACAGTTTTGAGGTTCTAGTGCCAAATTATGTCACTTTTGACTTCATTTGACTCATATTCCATAGTTACCAGTCACTTTTTAAATTAAATTAAAAATTAAATTAATACTTGCACTACTGATGATTAGATAATAAAACATGATGTTCCTATTAAACAGCAGAAGAGTAACACATGCTCATATGTACACTGAAAGAGTTTTTGGTCACTGTAAGTATTCCTCCTGTTCATACTGGCCATTAAGTCATCCCTTCTTAATGTAGTTCACTCGATGTGAGAATGACCTCTTTGTGTTTGAACAGGGATTCCTAGCTGAGTAGAGGGATCATAACACAAAGAAGGAATTTTTTAACTTTGAAAGATACTGACTTGATTTGTCTAACTCGATTTGTCTGACTGCTGAAGCTTCATGTTAGTCTCCACTAAACATGTGCAGAGCGAGGACTGTGGGTTTTTGTCCAAAATCGTTTAATTACACTGAAATTGTATCAGAATTCTAAGAAAATCTGTTGTTGGGATCTCAATTTATGATTCAAAAATGCAGTAAAAAAATTTGTTTTCAACTGGAGATGAAACAGCGTGGCAATTTTTTATGACATTTATAGTGATAGTTTTCACGGTACTGGTAAAAAGTGCTGAAAATGTCAAAAAAGTACTGACACAAACACACTAAATAAATATCACCAAGATTTATATTAAAATCCACAAATAAAATTAGCAGCATACCGGTAACATTAAAATAATAACAGCCAATACCTAATGTAAACATATGAAAACAGTATCAAATGTGAATTCATGTTAAAGACAGCCTGTCTTTGAAATGATTGCTCGAGTGTCTGTGTCACTATGGAAACAAGACCAGTAGCATCACTGGGTTTTCCTGCTGCACGCCCACTCTGTCAACAAGGGAATAGCAAAACAAACCCACATTGCATGCTGCGCCTGTTTCTAGGACAATGCTGCTAACTTTGGTTGATGCTTGAGTTTTTCAAAGCGCGATATGCAAATATTGTTTGCTTGATAAAGTTTATTGCAAGCGATAGGACAGTGTGTGGGATTTCTCTTTTCTTCACACATGGACAATTTCTTCCCTATGCACCTGTCTACATGTTTTTGAAGGCGTGTATGAGCCTCCACATTCAAAGCACAGTACTCAAACACAATTCATATTTTGAACTGGGTAGCTCACCTGGTAGAGTAGGTGCCCACATAGGTCATAGTTCTTTGCAGCAGCCCAGATTCAATTCTGATCCTAGGCCCTTTGCTGCATGTTATCCCCCCATCTCTTACCCACCTCTCCTGTATATCTTCAGCTATGCTATCACTAAAGGCAAATGCGCCCCAAAAATAAAAAACAAAACAAAAAACACTTTTAAAAAATAAACAGGGGGCTCATGGTGGCTTAGTGGGCAGAGCAGGCATCCCATATACAGGGCAATATCAGTTCTAGCCTGCGGTCCTTCATTGCATGTCATCCCCTCACTCTATCCCCTGCGCTTGGACTGTCCTGTCTAATAAAAGCCAAAAAAAAAAACAAAAAAAACTTGAGAAATAAATAAATACGTACAAAATAAATTGTAGTAATAATAGTTGTAATAATGATCCTAGCCATAATCATCCAGAATTTTACAGCAGTTTATCGTGAAAGCAGTAACTGTTTCATCATCCCTACTTTCAACATCAACACACATCATTACTGTGATTTTGATGACGACATTGTTGCTCAAAATATGAATGGTAAAACTAACCATTATTTTCATTATTAATGAATCTGCAGATTAATATTACAATTAATACATCTGTTGTTTGGCCTATCAAATAGTGGAAAATGTCTGTTACAATTTTCTTAAGCCTGAAATGAGGTCTTTGCTCACTTGTTTTGTTCGACCAACAGAGAAGATAGTAGTTAGTGTAGAGCGCTAAATCAATATTATATCAATATTGTGATACGAGACTAGATATCATGTTAGATTTTGGATATCGTGGTATCATAAGTCTTGTCTTTTCCTAGTTTTAAAGGCTGCATTACAGTAAAATGATGTAATTTTCTGAACACAGCAAACTGTTGTAGCTGTTCTGTTGTTTGTCTTTATCTGCTTAGTCATTACATCTACATTGCTGGTGATTATTTATCAAAAATCTCATTGTGTCAATATTTTGTAAAAGCACCAAGAGTCAATCCAACAATATCGTAGCAATATCAGTATCAAGGCATTGAATAAAAAATATTGAGATATGATTTCCTCCATATTGCCCTGTCCGAGTAGTAGTTACCTAATATGATGCGAGTTAAGACAGCGAGTCATTTCATGGATCATGGATTTGAGTCACCTTTTAATTCTGCTTTCTTCTGGCTTTCTTTATCTCACAAATACACACTGAAGAAAGACATTCAATATGAACTCACACTCTCCATTAGATCACTTATTTTGTCAGGAAAAGAGATACATACTGACATGGTTACGCTCATTCATAGTTTCTGCTGTTTGGTTTTTATGGACAGAACAGTTTCTCAAACCCACACCCAGTTAGCCATCACTGCTCTGTCTGTAGAGGCAGGTAATTATTGACTGTGTGTGTGTGTGTGTGTGTTGCAGTGGACCTCTCACTGGTGTCTATCTCTGTTTAATGTCTGACTGCCTGGGTGGGTGGGGGGTCGTGAGAACCCACAGCCACCCTGAGGATCCCACAGAGAAACACACCTTTCTTTGTCTGCTATATAACCTTTCCTAGAAAACTCCCATCGGTTTGACTTAACCAACTTGAACTGGTTAATTGTTGGTGATGTCTGCGCCAGCTTTGAGAGGAAATGAGATTAATTATGCCTGAAACTCTGGCACACAGAGCTGGAGCTGAATTTGAGGACAAGCAAAACATCAAACAAGACGCTGTGATGGGAGGAAATCTGGAAACGGACACCAGCTCCCGCTTCATGTGCATCCAAACTCCACTGTGTCCTGCGTGTTTGATGTGTATAAACGTAGCCAAGGCGTGCTGAGTCCACCCTGACGAGCCTGATAGATGGCACTAATAGCAGAGCGCTGAATGGACTGTTTCCAGTTGTAATAGCTGTGCCTCTGCCAGCAGTGATTTCCGTTTTTTCAGCTTAAGATGCTGCTAACAATGAGCTGAGAAACCACAAGGAGTGGCAGGCTGAAACTGCTCAGAAGTGGGTTTTCAGGATCGGACAGTATCGAGTGTTCTTATTGGTCAGGACCTGGGGAGTTGCCAGACGAGCAAAAGTCCATATTGAGTCGATTACAGTGTTTCTGAGGTGTGTGTGTGTGTGTGTGTGTGTGTGTGTATTCATTTAGAGGAGCTGTTTAATTAGTGAAAACATGGTTGTTTTCTCTATCGCCTGTGCAGACTCAGAGAGGAGGGTAAACATTAAAGTATGTACTTGTTGACTCAGGTTTAATCTTTAACTGAACTGAACTGAAGGCCACATCTATCTATCTATCTATCTATCTAGCTATCTAGCTATCTAGCTATCTATCTGTATCTGTCAATCTGTCTGTCTGTCCATCCACCCATCCATCCATCCATCCATCCATCCATTTATCCATAATAAAATATTTTAATATATGTAATATATTTTTGGACAACATGGAATAACGTCCTTGCAATATATTTCAGAATATTCCCACATTTCGGATATGATGTCATTTATTTTTCCCAATTTATGTGCCAAAGTTTAAGAAAAAAGGGTGATGTACAATCAGTATAATATCTGATATTAATGATTAAGTAAGATTCTCATTACTTGATATTTTTAAATACTTTAAATACATGTTAATATGAATATGTGCACTAATGCTGCAGCTAATTTATGTGGTATTTTCTCAAATATTTCATTTATTGTTTGGTTTATAGCAAAAAAAATATGTCCGTCAGACATTCCCAGAGCCCACATTGACATGTGAGTCTAGTGTCATAAAAAAATTAAGTGAGCATCAGTTCATCAGTTGATATGCTGATTTTTTGCTTAAAATCATTTTAAAAATAAGGTGATTATCAAAATAATTTCCACTCAATTTTCTGTCATTTACCTAGTCAAGTAACTGGCTAATTGCTTTAACTTTAATGTGCTGATTTCATTATAAATTTAAATTTAAATGACCAGTAACCTAAACTGAACTGACATGCGTTCATCTCACGAACAGTCCAATTATGTAACTGTGGCAAGGACATCATGACATCACTGGGGTCAGGATCTACCCGATCTATCTGTCCGTCCCTCCCCTCCATCCTGTGTTCAGGGGATCGGATGAAGGCAGGGTGGGGCCCCCGGGGCCCCCGGCAGCTGGGAGATAAAGCCACACAAGTAGGCCACTGTGGGCCCGGCAGGAACACGACTGCAGATTTTCCCATTTGATAAGTCAGGAGGGGTGGGAGCAATCAGTGCACACACACATACACACACTTAAACTGGCTCATGCGGACACATACAGTAAACTCATACATAAACATTTGAACACATAACAGGCTTATTTCCATGTTCAGCCATTACAGGTTGTTACGCTATCAGAGAGATAAAATCACTGCATCCTTTCTTCCTGTTCTTTATTTTCTTACTGTGGTCATTCTTTAAGGTATTAAGTACTTAGGTGATAATATGGTTCTCACTAATATACTGTAAAATATTTTCACTTTGTTACTTTATCATAATTTATATTTAGCTGGGGTATAAGCCTGTTCACATTCTTGCCATGAGCTAGAAAACGGGATTGACCCTGTCCTGACTGTACAGTAAATATTATATAGCAAATTAGCTTAGCTTAGCATAAAGACTGGAAACAGAGGGAAACAATCAGCATGGCTCTGTTCCAAGGTAACAAAACCCACCTGCCAGCTCCTCTAAGGCTTACTAATTACAGTAACACTTTATATCTTGTTTTACATTGTTTAATGGTGGTTATGTGCCAGACAAAAATTCCCATAAAACAGCAGACAAATTAAACTAATGAGACGTAATGTGTCACCTTTGGACAGAACCAGGGTAGTTGTTTCCAGTCTGTATGCTAAGGCTAAGCTAAGCTAACCAGCTGCTGGCTCAAGCTATATATTTTGCGTATATACATGAGCGCAGGCCTCCAGGAAGTGTGCTAGGCTTTGAAGCCAATTTTCCTAGTGGTATTACTTCTTCTGGGCCTGTCACGTGATGCCACTGGGCCCAAACAAACGTTTTCCCATAGACTTACATTGTAAAAGAGAAGTCTTTAAATCAGTGGATACATTTTTTTAGCATCACAACCTCCACACAATGATTCATTTATCAGTCCCTCCAGAAAATCGCGATCTTGCAATCGCAATAATTAAGGCAAATTCAACAAAAGTCCGCAATATTATTTATAGCAAGTGATTACATGACATATTTTTTTGGAAGTAGTCCTCTCCTTTTGTCATTAGCGCTGCAATTTCCCTCAAAAAAAACATAAAAATGCTACAATTTTCATCGCATTTTTTGACAAAATTGGCCACAAATTCAAGGTTTTTTTGCTGCGAGATCCTGGTGGGACTGATTTATCATTGTGATCAGAATTTGATCCATTCAGTCCAATAACATTTTGAGATTCTAAAAGAGCTGCATGATTAAATCATTTTATTCCCATTCAAGGTAGCAGAGGGCGAAACGAGAAGTGTACTGTTCAGATGGCAGATGTTAGCCACTTCATGCACCAGTGAGCAGCTTTCATAGGAATGAATGGGGCCGTGCCTCTAACACTGTATCCAGTTCTTTTTATATATCCAAGCATGAGAGTGGTATCAATCTTCTCATTTACTTCTCACCAAGAAAGCGTATGGCGTATTTCCCAAAATGTCAAACTGTTCCTTTAAGATGAATCATTACTGTGGTACATCAGTCAGCAATTAAGAGACAGACTTAAGTCAAACAGTTGCAAGCTAATGGTAAAGATCAAACTATGTAGAGTTGGCGGCTTCGCTCACAAAAGCATACACACACATATAGATCTTCCTCTGTCATTAGGGCTGCCCTGGTTCCTCAGAGGAAACTCTGACTGACCACTTCTCACTCACCGCTCTCATTGCCCTGTGATGTCTCTATTAACTGTTACGCCTCTATTTTTCCCCTCAGCTAGACACATTCTTCATCTCTTTCCTACCGACCTACCCCAGTGATGCAAACCTCCTCGGTAAAAATACTCCCCGCCACCCTGGTGCGTCAGCCAGACGGTAACCTTCGGAGTGTGTAATAGTCTGCCACACACACGCTGAAGCATGATACAGTAAAGCTGAGGGCAATTTATGTAATGCAAATATTGCGTAAGGGGTGGATCATGTGCCAATATTCAGAGTAGATCAGAAAAGACATTAAAAGCACTGAATTAAGTTCCCGCTACAGACATACTGCTTTATATTTATGATAATCCACAAATTTCTACTGTTTATTCTGGTCCAGGTCACATGAATGGATTCATTATATTATTAGGAATTATTGTTATGTTTAACTGGGAAGTGCTAACAAAAATGTGACATGTAAGTCAGTAAATTCATATGCTTAATAAATTAATATAGGCCCTATTGTCCCCACTGGTATTAATATTATTCTTTGACTGTGGAAAAGGTATTAAATCACATACTATGTGGTATTAAAAACTCTTTAAGAAGTCTTAAATCTAATTTGGTGAACACTTCAGAAACCCCGTAAATGTTAAACTTAAAAATATAGACCATTTCCTTTTGAATTCTTTTGCATTAAGACACAAAAACTCCACAATGAAAACCAGATGCAACTGCTTATCATTAATTACTTTAGACTTAAAATCTCCTTTTGGCAGCCCGACGACCAGAATACCTGAAAAAATAAGAAAATGTCCAAGAAATATGTTTTTTGATACATTTAACAAAGAGCTAAATTTTGGCCAGAAACATCGTCCAACGAATGTAATGGCCCGACTCCAACAGACACAAAGAGAAGTACTACTTTACCTCCCCTTTTATTGAGCTGCTTACAGTCCCCGCTGACTTCTAATCAGCCCACAGAAGCTCCTCAGCCCTGTATTTGCCGTCAGTAATGACAAACCTCTCCCTCCACGCAGCAGCTTTTACAGAGCTTTGAACACACGCAGGCAGCCTGTATCTGTCTTCATGTGTCCCTCTGTAGTGGTTGAGGATGTCAATGTGTTTTAAAATCCTGTCATACGTGTCAAATGTACTCATAACAATCTCGCTGCGAAGGATACAGCAGAGGCCAAGTGGAGGCTTTGAAGTTGTGAAAGGGGAAAGTGGAAAAAGTAGAGGTGAGTGAAGGAGGAATGGAGGGATAGAGGGAGGACAAGAGGGGGAAACGTTGCATGTACAAGAGAGAACTCTGCACGATGACATGTTGCATTACATGATCCCCCGTGATCCCAGGTGGTCTCGCCCTCTGAATCACAAACATCTGCTGCTGACCTTCGGGGTGGAAGAGTACATTTCCGTGCAGTGCAGGCTGGTTGGGATTAAGAGGGTCTGGGGGTCTGGCTCCGGGCCTAGCAGAGCCGGTATGGATCACAGCTTTGGGAGCTCTGAACCCCGGTACCAGAGGGAAACTTCCTAACCCAGAAACACTTCCCTCATCTCCGCCATACACACACACACACACACATACTGAGGGCTTCATTGCTCCCAGATGTGGATCCATCCTGTGGAAGGCATGTTCAGATGGTTGATGTGTGTGTGTACGTGTCTGTGTTGTGTATGTCATACTAGAAAGCACAGAAAAGGGAGAGATGGGTGGTGTACAAACAGATTGGATGGAGTGTTTGCTTCCAACTAGAAAAGCGATAATAACCGCTGTGTTTACAGTACCTGCAGGTGCCTTTTTTTTTCTCCTTAGAATTAAACACACACACACACACACACACACATATTTGAGAAGCAGTGTGAACTCTTTCGTGCCCTACAAAGTCACAGAACAACAGAAACAGTGAATTTGATAGGAAAGAATGGGTTTTCTGGCTGCAAACAGATAGATGGGATGTAATGCCTTTGTTTAAGGCCCTTTGAGATATTTTTACCTCCCAAATATTTTGTTTGGACTAAACATAACACCCAAAAAATACAAATATTGCGCTCCTTTAACAGTCTTTAGGGAATGCATAGTTAGAATAATCCACCAGGCCAATTGGGCCAGTGCTTGGAGATCTCTAGGGGCCACCAAACACAAACGTATCATGTCTTTGCTTTGTTAAAAATCAAATCAAATAATGGCGTGTGCCGAAATATGAACCAATGCAGAGTTACCTTATTTGCACATCAGGAATATATTACGATAGGTTTCCGGGAATCAGCGTTGCCAACTTGGCGACTTTCTCGCAAGATTTGGTGATTTTATTTCCAAAGAGAGACTTTCGAAAAATTTGCAACTCACTCAGATCATCAGGGAAAAGATTTTTCTGCTCAGGGGCCTCTGCTTTCTTAATCCGTGCTTGTCTACAAACCTAAATTCTTTCAGCTTTTTGTTCTTTGAACAGTAAGTTGGCCTATTTTTTATCCTTCAGACCTAGAAGTTCAGTAAAATATACAGTATTTCTGTTTTCTACCTGCCCATGTGCCAGTCTACCATTTGTTAAAAAAAAAAAAAAAGTATTTTCTTTTTAATGAACAATCTAATACAAAACAATTTCATTAAACACTTTGTTGTGATGTAATGTTATTTATTTAAAGGGGATACTTCAGTGACTAAGTGTTGCACCTTCACATAGTTTGGAGACTTGCAAGAGAAAGACTTGAAAACGCGAAGTTGAAATAATATTTAAATTTTATTCCCAAGTGTGTCAAACGCCAACACACTTAAAGGCTGGGTCCATCTGCATTCTTTTCCATGTGTATCGAATGGAAACTCTCACTCAGTCGTTATCAAAAAGCGGTGAAGTAGGTTACTGCATTGACCACAGCCATTAGGAGTCTGGTGGCTGTGAACGGGAGCAACAGCAAAATGTATTTTAGCCTCCTGAAAAATAGAGCACCTAAAAAAAATCAAGATGTGAAGTGTTCACTATATTAAGATTTTTTTTTATCGCTTTACTGTCAGACAGCCCTTTCCGACAAGGAACTGAAGTTATCGATCTTTATTCTAAGCCACAAGACTCCTTTGACAGAAACAGTAATTTTACCTCACAGCACATGGGAGTTGTTGGTCTCCTGCCAGCTCGATTGTTTAGTTAGTTCGTTACTGTATGATTTTTGGAACCGCACAAATGTGGTGTCCATAGCTGTACATGAATTTGTTTATTTATTTATTTATTATTTACAATTTTTAACCAGGAAGTCCTGTTGAGATGAGCGATCTCGTTTTTAAATGGAGACCTGGCCAATACAGCAGCAAAAGAAAAGTTACAGCCAAGCAACAACCACAATAAAAAAGATTTACAGTGACGTGTAGAAATGTTAGAACACCTACACACCATGACAAAAGCCAACTGATTTATTCATCCTTGTACTTATAAGAGCTTTAAGATCAGGCAGGGAGACCAATTCTCATAGTTTTAGCTCTTTTTGAAGGTTATTCCAAATGAGAGGAGCAGAGCAGATAAAAGCTTTTTTTCCCAGCTCAGTCTACACACTAGGATCAGACAAAATCTTGAGATCTCAGACTGTAGCTGCAGTCAAATTACTGTTCAATCAAAGTACAAATGTATGAGGGGAGTTTACCCAGTACGGCTTTATAAATGAACAAATACCAACGACTGAGCCTACAAAAATTCAAGTACTGCCGATCAGCCCTGGAACAAAGCATACAGTGATGAGTGAGGGCTTTACAACATGCAACCAAGACAGCATGCAGAAACCTACATCAGGTCATGTTGGAAAATGTTTTTAAAAGCGCTTGGAAAAATAGCATTTGGAGGCTAATACATACATACTGAGACCTAAATTTGAATTTTGGGATTTGAATACATCAGGAACAATACAGGAAAGCTACAGAATGATATAAAAACCTCAAAAAAAGACAGAACAAAACATAATGGAGTCACCTATTAATCCTACTGTTAAAAATGTGTAGTCTCTAGGTTAAAGCCGAGATAACCCTGATGACATCACCAGGGTTATTTTTGTCCTCCAGAGCCAGCGTAGTGCCACACATGACTACTAAACTCAACTTTATATGTAAAATTGAATGAATGCCCCTTTAACCAGATCACATAGTGTGACATAAGCAGTTACTTCTTCTGTGCTAAGCTAGGCTAATTACCCTTTAGCAGCACTAGATAAACGTAAGTGGATTGGATTTAGCAACTGCATCATTTACATGTACCAAGATGGCAGTTCATCAAAGCTGATATTTTTCAATTACAGAGAACAGCTATTACTAGGCATTGAAACTAAATATACCTTTAGCTAAGGCTAGCTGTGGCTATCTCACCACCCACTAGCTTTAACTTGACATAACTGTCTGTCTGTGGCAGAGAGTGCAGTTTAGCAAGCCAGGGTGCAGAGTGCGGTTTGGCTTGTATTTGCACTTACTGCAAATCCTGCATAGTGTTTTCATGGAAATTTTACATTTCTTTGGCACAATCATTTTATTGTAGTACAAATGTCCAAAGATTCTGGTGTTAACTCACTTCTTACCGAATATGTTGTTATCTGAACTCGGCCTGTCAGGCAGAAATGGAAAATGCTATTCATCCGATCTGTCTTCACATGAAGCAGCCCCCGCTCGTCTCCTGTTGCTTTTGTTGAGAGCCTGACGCAGGTCGGTATACACGGCTCACCCATGTGCCCTCATATTCTAGTCATAAACAGTAGCCTATTAGCTTGCAGTGCTTCAAACAGGCCCTAATAAAGCTCAGCCCACCCACACAGAGCGCAGCTAGATATGGAGTGAGAGCGTCTGGACACATTTGCATGCACAGATAAACGCACATCTGCGCACTTTCAAAGCTGAGTGCATTCCTGCTCCAGATGCTAACGGTAAAGGTGTGATGAAAACAAACATGAGGTCGCTAGGTTTCCCTAAACACGGTTTGGAAGCCGTACAGAGGCTGGTATCAGATATAAAAGAACAAACACTATCTTCATGAGAGAAGAAAAGATTAGATGCTTTTGAGCAGGTTAATGAGAGGATTACGCTGCTGCTGTTTTTCTCTTCATCTGTGCTCGTTCCTCACGTTCCCTTTTTCCTTTTACTCTTGCCCACTCTCTTTCTCTTCTTCTTCTATCCCTCTGTTTTATCCCCCCTTACCCTCCTCCCTGTACTCCACCAGTGTGGCCTCCTCCTGGGCTTTCTGTTGTAGCCGCGCTGTTCTGTGATTACAGGCTAGTGGTTCAAAATGTAAACATGATGTCAATGGGAGCCCCACTCAGCCCCGAATGGAACACCATGGCTTCCATTAGACTGATTGGATGAAATCAAACATCCATTTAGTGCCATAGACACACTCGCAAAACACCAAACAGTGCAAACACACCGGCACCTCGGTTGTTTTCAGCTCTCAGATCTGGTTGCGGGCTTTGGATGGCACCGCCTGCAGCTACAGGGAGAAACACAAATACTGAGAATATCTTGCATCTTGCATATCTGGGCCCATAGTGTTGTTCTGTAGTGTGTTTTTCTTTGCATTCCTTTGGATAGAAAAAAAAAAGAAGATGCCAGTCGAGGTTTTTCGGAGGCACAACAACTTTGTTTGATAAGAAACAACTGTTCCACAATGTGAAACACAGTTAAGTTTTAGTGACAGTCCCTGTAGAGCAGAGATTTTTATTTGTGCAGCCTCTGTTATGAACTAATGCTGCATTCATGTGCTCCTCAGATGATCGCATTTCCCGAGTTGGGACGTGGTTCCTCCAACTTTCAAGTGTTTATGAGCTTGAAGTCATTATGTGGAAACAACACTGACCCTGAAATAAAATGTGTGTTGTAATTGCGCAGAGCATTTAATCAACACATTGATAACAGTTTAAAACTTTATATTTCAAAGGGATTTTTTGTACCTAAACTTGCTGCACCAGTACATCCCTGTAGACCAGGGGTTTCAAACATACAGCCCGGGGGCCAGAACCGGCCCGCCAAAGACTCCAATCCAGCCCACTGGATGACCTTGCACACCTACTGTAATAGTGATGCACTTGTGAAGGCTAAAATGTTCCAGGGTTCAGGAGCAAGTTAAACACTGAGTAGCTTTCCTCTTGTAAAATACAGCTTCAGAGGCTTTTGCATTGCTTCTCTTTCACTTTAGTTTGGTGTGGTGTTGTCAGGATTACTACACAGGAGTGGAAATGTGTAGAAAAATGCACATGTGAGCAGCAGACTGACTGACTGAGTAAAAAATTTACATTATTAAAATTGCATTTATTCTTCTGGAGACATCACTGGCTGTTTTCTAAATGGATTGGTGTTTTTTAAATGTACTTCTTTAACAAAAAAAGGAAAATATTTAGAGGTGTTTGTCATTTATAGGATATTATGCAATGGTTTGACTGGTCTGTTCCACCTGCAATCAAATCGGACTGTATGTGTATGTGGCTCTTGCATTCTTCCTACAAAAAGTAATGCACCAAAATTTGTATATATCCCACATAAGTGTGAGCCAGTAATTTGTGTGTAACCTACAAATTTAGGAAGACTGCAGCAAAATGACTAATGCCCTGATGTGTGTAAAGAAAGAAGCAGTCCCACAAAGTGGCAGGTTGTAATGGTGGATGAGTCACAAAGCTTTGGACTTTCCTCAAGAGACTGGTGTTAGGAAGCATGTTAACTTTGAGTCATTTTTAGGTACGGCATCACCATGTGTCTTTTCCAAAATCGAACCTGTGTACCTTTATTTTCTAAAGCTAAAGACACCCAACCATGGTTCTTCTCCTAAACCTAACCACATTAACTTTACTTGCCTAAATCTAACCTCTGTAATTAAGTACAAAATGTCATTCTTGGGATGCAAATTCGTAGAATATCACGCAAACCATATGAAGATATCTGGCCTAAAACTTGGGTGGACAGCTATTAACAGTTACAACCTAATACTATAATACAAAAGCAAAAAATGACATGCAATAATAAAAAGTTTTTTACAATCGACCAAACATTTACTTTCGTCCGCCTTGTGTCTGCATATATGAGGTAAATTCGGCATCACAGTACCAAAGTTTTTGCTTTCTGAGTTTCGACCATCACGTGAATTTTCCCAGCCGGGAACTCATTTTTCCGATTATTCCAACACCACATGAATGCAAAGTAATGCTCACCAGTCATACTGGAAGACTCCACTGACAAGTAATATTGAGGGACTTGAGTGTATTGCAGCCAAAAAAATGTTGATTAAAGGATGCAACTTTGCCCTTTTTTTCTGTACTGGAAACACTTAATTTCTCAGGAATGTTCTTTCTGTTGTTGTCGGGAATCAGTTTGTGAAACGTTGCAAACACAGGTAAATGAGAGAGGAGGTAGATAGATGAACCAAACGAGCAGTAATTACGACAAAATAACCTGACAGATTGATGGCACATGAGAGTAAAAGTATCCAAGTGTGGAATTTCCTGTCAAAGCCAGAGCTGTTAAACTTGTCCTTGGATCCAAATGAGAAATTTAGCTTTAGATCCATAAAAACTATATTGCCACTCACGTCATGTGGTGACCAGAAATAAGCCCGTGACCCACAGCCTCACAGAAACTTGGCTTCGGAGCGATAGGTTGCAGCTCACGCTTTGGCCCGAAATGCTCATTGTAATACACCCCGATGTTGAGACTAGCCATAGAAACAGCATTGTTTTTCCAAACATTTCTCCCTTTGGTATTTGCTGTATTACTCCTGATTTTTTGTTTAGCCCTGTAACACATCTCAGAGGCTCCTTATGAATACCATAAGTTATGTATTTGGTGTTACCCTTGTAGATTCATGCCAGGGGACATGTCGGACTTGGAGCTAACTGTGTGTGTTGGATCAGAGAGAGAGAGAGGAATGGAGTCGGCTCCATCACCACACACCAGAGCTCAGAGCCCTATAAGCCCTTCACTTACAGACCAACCACGAAGACTCCGACCCAACCGTCACCACATGCCTGCTGAGGAGGGAGGAGGGAGGGAGAAGCATGGAAATTAGCTGGGGGATCTTTCACAGTTGCACCACTGGCATTCCTCATCGCTTAGATTTCTATAACACAAACTAAGCCCGAGCTTTGAATCTCCTCTTTAAACTCAACAAAAAAAAATTGGCAGGGCATTTCTTTTTACAGCGGAGGTTATTAAATTCCATTTTAGCGTTACAGTAGCATTTGAATTTAATAAAGGACACAAGACAAATAGGTTTTCCTTTCCCTCCCATTTCCCTCGTTTTATATACAATGTGCACTGGCATGCTATGAGGACTCTCAGTCAGACTCTGGTCAGGGTTTGTTGATCTTTTTTAGGTACTACCTCGTCTCCTCAGCCTCTGAGTCATCTAAGTAGGGGTAAAGATCAAGAGGAAGAGGGCAGCCCAGTCCTGTGAGGGCCAAAGTGTGCCTAGAATACCTCTACCACTGATGATAATAACAATCACAGGGCCAAAGGCAACATCCAGGACTGAATGCAAACACATGGCTACCATAAGACAAAACTCCGCTAACTGTTTGTTACAGGATACTGAACTTGGACTCTTTTTTTTTTTTCGACTACCGCAGCCAAAATATTCAATAAATTAAAGGTTAATTCCAGTATATTACAAACTGAGTCTTATTTTCATACTTGGTCCTCATTTCTATCAGTAATGATAACATTGTACTCACCAAAATAATTCGTAAGAATCAGGATTATGGTGATATAAAACAACGGGGCAAGAAACGAGTGGTCAGATTATCAGACCAGTTTCGCCTAATTAGCTAAACTACTTTATTCAGAGATAAAATTGTTTTTTCTTCCAAAGTTTGGCTAACCCGGGCATTTATTAAAACTGTGTGATTGTCTCACTTCTTATGTTGCTTGCCCTTCCAGATCTCTTTTTAGCAATCTTCCTGAGTACCCAGATGTCAGCAATAGACCCTTTTCACTGAGGATATTTTGACATGTTACAGAGAAGCACAGGTGTTAGTAATAAAAAATCAATGATGGCTGAATTTCATTTTTCTGCTTCGGTTATTCATGCTGGCGCACTGTCACACTGTCATGGCTTACTGGGACACTTGAGGACAGAGCCATCCTCGCTGTTGTTAGTAACGTGTGCTTTTTCCTATGGCAAGTCAAATGTCGATGAAAAAGGCCTGTCAGCTTTGGAAGTACAATGTTACTACTACGCTAACTGCTACAAACTGCTGTTTTTAAATGAGACATAAGGGCAAGAAAGATGTATTTAATGTCTGGTGTCAGGCAGTAATGTGGTATTTAGAAATGTGTAATGTGAGAACTTTTGTCAGTAATTAGTGTAAGGGTTTGCAATTCTTCTACTGCTGGGGTCTTCAACATTTTTTCAGGCTAAGGACCTTTTAGCTGAAAGAAAGACAGCAGGGACCCCTATACTACATGCACAGGCAGGTGCCAGTTGTCAGGCAGAGGGCCATATCAGCCTCAGTCTGCAGTTTTGACCTGTATTTGCTTTTTCATGTAGGTTAGGGATTAAACTTCCAACAAGGATAACTTGTTGCAGCAGGCAAAAACAGACATATTTTAATTTTTGAAAAGAAAAAAAAATTATTGAACAATAATTCTGCAGCTCCCCTGCAGTAAATCAGAGGACCCCTCAGTGGTCTCAGACCCCCAGTTCAAGAGCCAAGGCTCACTAGGATAAGTGACTGTAGTGTGGTTACAGAATTACCAGTTGCAATCCCTTACACTACTAATTACTGACAAAAGTCATCCAATTTTGCAGGCATGTCCAAAGCCTGGCACGCAGACTGATTTTAAACAGCCCGCAGCTTGTCTTTCAAAATATACTATATGTGACATACTATATTTGCATTTTTACACAGGCAGAACTAATGTGTTTTGTTAAGCAGAAGGTAAACAAGCAAACAGTTACCTAGCAGCAGACATTTCCTGCTGTGCAGCAGAGAGGCCACAGCAAAAAAGTTGACAGCTGCTTTCAAGATTGGTGGAAGGTTGACTATTTAGTCAGTGAAAAATGAAACAGTTGCAACTGTCTTATTTGTATGTGATTTTTGAAATAACCCATGTGATGTAGGTATTTTCACATTATTGAATCTGGCCCCCATTCAAAACAATTTGGACACCGCTGCATTACTGTAATGTGAATTTACATTTCCTAGGATAGCAAAGGCATGACCTACCCTACTCTCCCTCTGTTTGGCTAGTACTTGTTGCCTCAATTGTTTGCAGGGGTTGGGTTTAGGCAG
Source organism: Epinephelus lanceolatus (assembly GCF_041903045.1). NCBI lineage: Eukaryota > Metazoa > Chordata > Actinopteri > Perciformes > Serranidae > Epinephelus > Epinephelus lanceolatus. Next base: position 14,630,089 of record NC_135754.1, on the reverse strand, counting down.
GAGGAGTGGGGCTGGTTAGGGTTAGGGTAAGAATGTCAGGGTAAACCAATCAAATGGCGGGCCATGCCTTCGTATACTAGGAAATTCAGTTCGCAGACCCCGTTAGCTTGATGCAGGGGTTGAAGATGCAGTTAGCATCTATTGCCTCCCAGTTACAACGTTTTTTTTTAAGTTTTCATGTAGTGTGGGTTGCTAACATTAGCTGCTGTTTAGCCTGCATTTAAGAATCAACTGTTTTCGGTCAGAGTTGGAGGGTGTGTGAAGCCCACAGCATCACTGTGAGGATTGTAAAGCAGTTGTGTGCAGTCATGTGGAGCTAATGTTAAGCTAGCTGGTGATGTTCAGTTAATATATCCAAACAAGGCTGGCAGCTTGTTAAACCAAATTCTTTTTTTTTTTCTTTTTGTTTGTTGCTTTTACACTGTCATGTGATACAGATTACCTCGTAGTACACACAAAAAGGAAAAACAAGCAATTAAAATGAAACTGTATAGTAACTTTTCCAACCCTGCTGTAAGGCTACAAATACCAGTGGTATGACAGTAATGTGGCTATTATTTCGGTCCTGCGGGACGGTCTCCCAGCTTCAAGGACCAAGCGCAGAGGGAGAGTCCAGGCTGTTTAGGAGGAGGCAGCGGATGAGAGGAAATTACTTTCCTGAGGTTAATATAGCCTTGCGGTTTTCCTACAGTAGCCGCTCACAGACTCCCTCCCAGTCTGCGCTGACATGGTCACTCCATCAATGCCAGCAGCTAATGTCATGTTTATCTCCCTCTAATCGCAGATTTAGCCCACTAATTACAAAGCAAAATCAAAAAGGCTTCAAGGCAAGTGAGGCATCATCACAGGAATGCTATGAGAATTATGAGAAAGTCATGGGAGTGTGTTCATTTCTTCTAATATGAAGATGTTATTTTTGAACATACAGTATGTTGGAGGTATACTCTTATATATTTAGATTACAGTTTTATTAATGGCAGTCTTTTTTTTCCTCTGTCATGCAGGAACCTGATGCCTCGTACTATGGAGGGTCAGATCACCATGGAGAAGACGCCCAGTTACTTTATCACCAAAGAAGCCCCTCGTCGCGTCTTCTCCATGAGCCGCCACACCAAGCTCATCGTGGTGGTGCGTGACCCGGTGACCCGGGCTGTTTCTGATTACACTCAGACTCTTACCAAATCTCCCGGGCTCCCGTCCTTCAAGAACCTGGCTTTCCGCAACGCCACCACAGGCCTCATCGACACATCGTGGAGTGCCGTGCGCATCGGCATCTACGCCAAGCACCTAGAGAACTGGCTGCGCTTCTTCCCACTCTCGCGCCTCCTCTTCGTCAGCGGGGAACGCCTTGTGACGGACCCGGCGGGCGAGATGGGCCGAGTCCAGGACTTTCTGGGGCTCAAACGCGTGGTGACAGACAAGCACTTCTACTTCAACCAGACCAAAGGTTTCCCCTGCCTAAAGAAGCCTGAGGGGAGCAGCAGGCCGCGCTGCCTGGGGAAGTCGAAGGGCAGGCCCCATCCCCAGATCCCCTCTGAGGTCCTGCATCGGCTCAGAGACTTCTACAGACCCTTCAATCTCAAGTTTTACCAAATGACTGGCCACAATTTTGGCTGGGACTGAACGGCTACTCGCCAAAGCTCTTAAAAACTGTTAGTAGCATTCTTGTTAAGCCAACTACCAGAACCAGACAGGGATATCTTGAAGACGTTGTGTGTTACCAAAGCTTTTACTGTGCAAAATATGCCTTTCCTTCATTTCTTAAGCTATGAAAACTCCCGCCTTCCTCCAGATTTACAGCCATGCTAGCAAAGTTTGTGAGAGCTTCGATCCCCTGAGCCACTTTAGCAAGCAGTGCTGAGGAAAAGCTTGTGAGAAGTGCTGGTTGCTGCTGCTGCAGTGTGACGAGTGACGAGCACTTGGCACCCCGAGTGCCAGAGGTACACTGAGCTCTTATTGCTGTCCAGAACACTTAAAAGCACAGCCTCTATATTGAAAATAGCTCCACAAAGACGCTAACACTGCAAAGAGATGTGCCTAAAGTTAAACCAAATGGCAAAAGAGTAACAAGCCTTGACAGCCTGGCAAAGCTACGATAAACCAGCTCTGCTTGAAAAAAGAAAACACTCAGAGAAAAGAAGCAAAGGGGTTTTGAGTTATGCACAATGGCACAATCAAAATAAATGTAAATGTGGGTTATTGAGATATAAAGTAATCATTCAGACTCATTTAAATCCGTTTATACAGTGTATGCAGTTCTTTTTTTCTTCAGTTCTTTCGATGCAATCTCCATTTCTGGACTGTCTTTAATAAAAATTAGATGTAGCAAACGCAGGAGGATACCTGGTACTGGTGCAAAAAGATACCATAAATATTAAACAGTCCACCATGTGCTGTAAATTTGCTGTTATTTATGTCGTCAATACAATGCTTGTATAAAATGTTCTCTGCAAACAACACCTGTATCTGTGAATGTTCTCTACTTCATTTAATCAACATTCACCTCCACAAACGGTACTTACATGCAACTGTATATTTCTAAAAGCTTAATTTATAAGATGACAAACTATTGTTGAGATGTTTTCTCTGAGACCTTTTTTGTATATGAAATTCTGCTGGAACTTCTGACTAAAACTTTTATTCTCAAACATGTGTTTGGGGCTGATTTTTGCACCGCATTTCTGAGAAGCACTCAGTTCATCCTCTTTGTATTTATTCCAAACAAACCCATGTTGCGGCTGCCGGGAATCTAAAATACATCTGTTTAGCAGATGATTGTTTTCCTGGAAGAGACCAAGCAGACACTGGATGATTAGAAAAGAAAATGCAATTAATCACTGTTGTGTGATTTTAAGGGATGATTTAGTAGGAAAGCTGACATTTATTTACAGGGTATGGAAATCTTGTGGACTGTTAGTTTAATACTGAAGCTTTGCTTATTTATTAAACCAAGTGTTAAACTCACAAACGGCAAAAAATATCTTTTATAATCTGGGACTTAAATGAATGAGGAATATTATTCACAACAACAGTTGCAGCTAGGGTCAGCAGCCAGTTAGCTTAGCACTGGAAACAGGGAAACATGTTGCCTTGCTCTGACTGAATGTAACAGAATCCACCAACCTGCAGCTAAATGTCAGGGTGATTGCAACTTTTAAAACATTTCTCGCTGTTTCTGACATTAACTCAGTCGTTCCACTGAGTTAAAATCTGCTAAATAAATCAGTAACATTATATCAGTACAACACAATTAAAACAACAATAAGGCCTGCCACAGTTTGAAAAGCTGTTTTAAATCCTTTAAAGGGAGCCATGTTGGAAACTTAACAGCAAAACTTGCCATCATCGTCAAAGTGATTGACATTTTGGGAAATACGCTTATTGACTTTGTTGCTGAGAGCTAGGTAAGAGTGTCAATACCACTCTCTTGTCTCTTGACTATATATATAAAGCTACAGGCAGCGGCTGGTTAGCTTGGCTCAGGCTAAAAACATGATGAGCCAGCGAGCTTAGCTTTATCCAAACGTAACAAAATCAGCCTACCAGCACCTCTTAAACTCAAAAATTAACATGTTTGTTTGATTCAGATGTTGTTACCTTCAAACAGAGCCAAAATAACGTAACTCGTTCCCACTGGGGGCTGTCCATTGTTAGGACGGCTCCTAATTTTGAAACCCCAGTAGTCCAAAAAATGTCACATCTGACTGAAAACCAATTGGTTCAACAGCTGGTATCCTGAACACAAATGCTTTTGCAATTGCTCCAAAGGCCCTTTGCTCCGAATACAAGGGCTACACATTCTCCGAAACAGAACTACATGACAAGTTATCACGCAAAATGATGTCATTGGACCTTCTTACTATGCCTCTACTGGCTAGTACTTCTTTCCTTCTTGGTTTGTTTGGTTAGTTGGGTTAAGCCATGAGGAATAAGATTGGTTAGGGTAAGAAATCACAGTGAGTCAGTCAGAAGCCCTTTTTAGATGGGAATTAGGGTTAGGGTTAGGGTTGGGGGTTGGGGGTTAGGGTTAGGGGGGTTAGGGCCCAATCAGTCTTCTTTCAGCATTGGCAGTATAAAAACAAAATGCCGCCTACCTACTTTTGTTTATACAGAATGCACCTTTTTCGGGGCAATGGGGGGGCGTGAGCAAGTAAAACGTGTAGCTCAGCATGTGACGTAAACAGTGACGTGGGAGGGAAGCCGCGGTTGGTCAGTCCTTCGGCGATTTTCTTGTAAGTCGGCCCGTTCTTCACTGTCCCCGTCATCTGACAGTAAATGGTCTCTTTGTTTGCGAGGGCAAGAAGGGCGCGCAATTCCTTGTCTCCCCAGTTGCTCATCTTTACAGTGTCTGTCAGTTTTGCATTTCCCTCTTGCTACTAGCTGCTCGCTAATTCCTGCTATCAGCTGTTTCCTGTTTATCCACTGCAGGTGGCTCGCACGTGCGGCGTCATCAACAGCTCCTCCCACAAGTCTTCAACAGCCCCTCCCGTTGCGGAAGGCCGCCTCGGTCTGTTTAAACTAAAAGGGTTCCACCAATATGACTACCCTACAAGGTGGAAAATTGGGCACCTCGGATCAAGTGTGTTTAAGTGCTCTCAGCTTGCCAGCAAAACAGCCCAACATTTGCGGAAAATCTGGCAGTGTAAAAGTGGCTAGAGGCATGGTAGGAAAAATAATATTGCTGAAGTTACAGTAGGCTGTCGGATCTCATGTCCTACCAGCTTTACTTCCTGTTTAACGGTTAACGTTCTTTCTTAACCAGAGAATTTGGGTGCGGTTAATAGTCACACATAGTGTTAATCCATTTCTATAGCAATGAGATAGCAGCTACAGTATTGGAAAACAGCAATATGGCACAATTCAAATAATGTACTGTTTATCAGAGCACTAATGAGGTAACAATTAGCACAAATCACTGACTAATTCTTTTTATGTCTTTTGGTTATTCTAATGGGACTTCTCAAATTTTTAACTGAAAGTTGTGCACTTCCCAGCAATTGTTGGGAGCCGCAGCTGCTGGTGGATGCTGCAAACTCTGAACATGTCCTGAAACTGCATTTCAGACAGTGGACCTTGGTGCACCGAGAGACTAGAGCAAATGAGAGAGGTGTGCTGTGCTATTTTTGTTGGTGGGATTTTATGTAATTCACTTCATTTAATGCAGCCGTTCAACACACAGAGGCTGTAAATGCCAATATGGAAATAAACAACACAATAAACTTAGGTGGAGGGCAACTCCACAGAGAGGGATAATGAAGGCTATCGTGCTACAATTATGGTAAAACACAAGATAGAATGACTGGCTAAGTGTTTGATGTTTATAACAGTGCACCTGCACAAGCTTGGAGGACAAAATATATGACAAACAGTGTGGCTAAACAACAATGTCAGGACATTCACTCAGGAAAATATGAAATATCATAACAATACCTAAATACACTGGGTGCTTTAGTCTAACAATCTTTCTTCCCTGGTTCCCGCATTATACTGTTCCATGCAGCAGTAATATTATGAGGGTAACAAAGACTTAATTCTCAAAGAAGAATGAACTACTCACGTTTCTTCACAGACTCACAGGGATGATAGGTTTGCAGATTGGAGGTCCAATGTTTGGAGCAGCCGAGTTGTGTAATTGGTGCTTTACCATCAGGTTCGACAGCCATGTATATTCAACATATATACACAGATGCTCCAAATCAACTGGGGGAAAGATGGTGTGAAACATTAGTGGAAGCAGGGCCGACTGATTGCAGGCCGTGAATCTTTCTAACTTCAGTGTGCATTTTTAAAGAGACAGGCTTCAGGAGCAATGGCTATTTGTTCTCGCGGGTACTGTTGGACAATGGGCTTTAGGTCCAATGGGAAAATTTGAGGGATATTGGGATTTCTGAATAACGAGCCATCAGAACAATGGTATGGCACCTCTTATGCCTGGCTATGGCTTTATTGGACACACAGATATGAGAGTGGTTTCAATCTTCTTTTCCTTCTATCAATCTATCTTTAAGCACAAGTGAGCAGTTAGTCAGTCTTTGGCAAGCACTTCCCAGTTGCAGGAGGTTGGTGGTTGGAGTGGACGACTGATTGGGGTGGTAAAGGTGGGGTCATATGGCTGCAGGGGCTAAATGTGAAGTTAACTCACGGACAGTGGCTTTTCTGATGTGTAAGCAATCAATTCACTGCTGTGATTGGAGACCTTTTGGGAATGGACAATCTTTGACCTCTTCACTCCCCCTTGACCTGTGAGCCTGGCCGCCATAAACTGCTGACCACTACCGCCAGTCTGCCAAGCTGGTTAATGGAGTCACCCTGCATGAGCTATGAGTGTGGATGCACGCTCTCACACACAAATAAACACACACACACACACACACACACACACATGCATACAACAACTCCCCCCTGATCCATTAATATTGCATTCTCAACCTCTGGGACCTCCACTGAGGGGAGATGGTACGGATCAATAACTGCCTGTTTAGTTTATAGGCGGTGGGGATATGTGCTTATACGTACCATGTCCCACTGTCACTGTGATTTAACTCAGGGGTCGAGCACGGGTCGCTATCATACATTTGTAAAATATTATTTAACACCTGATATATCTTCCATACATCTGTAATCGATGCAGGACCTAAACACACATACACAGGGGAGCACGCAAGGACGCTGGACCAGAGTATGGCTTTAATCTTTCCCCGATTCCTGGTCCATCCATCTAGTTTCTCATTTACGTGGTTGTTAAATGCACGTGTATGACATTTATATTTATGTTTATAAATGTATAGTTTTTTCTGTTAAGGTAACATAGCAGATGAACTTAACCTGTTTAGAGCCAAATTATGTTCCAAACACAAAAATATTGTTAAAGTGAATTTCTACTCTTCATGCACTCATTAATCATCAGCAAAGAATAATTTTCTCTCTCCATCCCAATAGACAGAGTATCTGAATGCATGTAACCAGGTAATAGTAAAAATGGCAATAAATAATCTTAATACACCTTTTTTCAACAAAAAGCAAGAGTTTATTTATTATTCATGACTGGTTACCTCATCAATTTCATATACATATATATATTTTCTATACTGTATTTATCATCACGACTCAAAATATCAAAACAGTATGTTCAAAAATTCCTGAGATGGATATTCTGTGTACATAAGCAGCAGCATATTTGCATCCTGTGTATATGCATACTAAGCTGATTGTATCATTAGAAAATGAAATCTAGAACAGTAGGCCTATTTCCCCATTTAAACTGTATTTCCCCTATCCATTTTCCAGTGACATTTAGATCTCTGGATCATTCCAATGGACGGATTTTTTTTTTTTTTTAAGGAATCTTGAGTAAAAGCTATAAATCTTTCATACCATGTTTTGACATTTATAATTAGCATCTTATGTTTACTTTAAAAGCTGTTTAAACACAAATTATGTCCTTCAACAATATGATTTATAGATTAAAATGCCTTGTGCTTCCTCCGAGCCTCACAGTCAGCCATGCTTGTTGAAAAAGGGCGCATGGTTCTACTGCAGACCACTTCGGATATTGTAGAACAGTGTGATTGGCTCCACTCAAATAAGTCTTTGCATTTGGGTGGAGTCAGAAGACAGTGATCGTAGATGTAGACATCCTGTAAAAGTTATGTCCATTGGAACTGACAAGAGTTCTGAAGAGGTTAAAGTTGCACTAATCAAAAAATGCAAGTAATGTCAAAGTGGTTGAAGAGCCAGAATTATCACCCAACTCTGCAGTTATCCTCAATACTGCGGACCTTAAAAGCAACTTTCAGCTCATTGTATGGTTTTCCAGCCTACAACTTTACTGTTGTCTACTGATTTGTCAATCTTACTGTTTTTGGTGGAAGCAGGCAGTTGTTTTTGGTTGTTGTTTTTTTTTTTTGTTTTTTTTTTTCAAAAATACATAGAACCCCCTGATGAACCCCTGCAGACAGACAAAAGCCGCGTTTCCACCAAACACTTTCGTCATAGTACCCTTCAGAGATGGGACCAAGTCACACATGTGCAAGTCTCAAGTAAGTCTCAAGTCTTAGTCTTCAAGTCTCAAGTAAGTCCCAAGTCATTTTTTCTTGGTCAAGTCAAGTCATGTCAAGTCCTGCAATAGGTCAAGTCAAGTCCAAGTCAAGTCACCTTATTTTTGTAATTTTACCTGCAGAATCTGATCTTGATAAAGTGAAAAGACAAGATATAAGTAACTGCCAGTAAACGGTGACTTCATCGCTGCGATGTTTACTTTGCAGGGATGACCCCCATGCGTGCGCGCGCACACACACACACACACACACACACACACACTAACCAAGGCAGCGGCCAAAATCACCCATTTAGCTCATTTAACCCTGTGTTGCTCGTTCATAAAATGTACAGCCGTTCTTGTGATGAACCGGTCGGAATGTTCGCTCACGTTTTCTGGGGTTAATGTTAGCAAATAAATTAAAAAACAAGTTCCACCAAACCGACCACCCCACCCCACCCCGTATCGTATCAAGCTAACGTTAGCTAACTACCGACTAACCAGATAATATTAGCTAATTGACAAGCACTTACTGGGCAGAATGGCTCTTCAAATGACGAACAAAGTTTGAAGTTGTCGCCTGGCTGTCCGAGATGTTTATGCCGCATGTCTTGCACTGTGCTGTTCGTCTTTTGCCATAATAATGGTAATTCTGAAAGCCAAAGACGATGACTCTCGGTACCCCTCCCGCTGACATGTTGATGCCTATCTGATATAAGAGGGCCTGTTTCTCCAATAAACACGTAAGGTACGTAGAGAGGGCATGACTGATTGACAGGGTAGTGATCCAATCATGACAACGCCATTCTCAGCCTGCACTCCTACCGGGTAATCAACATTATTTTTTAAATTAATTTATTAATTTTATATTCTAACTGAAAACATGATGTGACTTGAACACTCAAGTCATCCAAGTCATCGTGTCTCAAGTCAAGTCAAGTCCTGAGTCTTTAACTTCCAAGTCCAAGTCAAGTCTCAAGTCTTTTTTTTTTTGTCAAGTCAAGTCACAAGTCATCAAAACAGCGACTCGAGTCGACTCGAGTCCAAGTCACAATGACTCGAGTCCCCATCTCTGGTACCCTTAGTACCATATATATAACCCACACAGGCATGGACCTAAACCATGCCTGTGTCACCGGATAGTAATAGCCATGTCACCTCTCCATCCAGCTCTTGCTGTATTTCCTTTTCCTGGGCGATGCAAAGGAACATTTGCACCTCACCGATTGTCCAGGGAACGGGGTTGCACGCCAACATTTCAGAAGAAAAAAAAAACAGGCTGGAGTGTTTACAGTCACTGTCGCAATCAATGGGATATTCAGAAATAGAGGGTTTGTGTATTGAGTCGTTGTCGAGCAAGTGGATAAGTGTGCTAGGTGCCTCAACAGAGGGGTGACGAAAAAATAGGATGGTATTGCACGGTTATATTGGTACCGTACAAAAGTACGCAAAAATAACCATTCTAATATGTAAGGAACTGCACTGAACTGGACTGCTTTGTGGGAACAAGGTTAAAGTTAGCAACTAATGTCAGCTGGTGAACATCCTGGACATTTAGCAACTAAAGAGACAGATACTTCCAGATATTTATTCTGGTGGAGACCAAAATTAGAGATTAATGGAGGGGGAATAATTGATTTACATTTGCCAGGTATCCAGAGACATGGCTCTAAATGAATGCTGATGCCAAATGACCAATAAATCAGTTACTGCAGATTTAAAAAGCAAAAACAGGATTAGAAAATCTACAACATAACTTTACAGCAGGAAAAGTCTTTTTTTTTTTTAAAAAACTACATTTTCAGGGCAGACGTGATGATCACCAACCATTCTTACAAAAACTTGGTAGCATTTGACAAGTGGGTGGTGTTTATTTCAACCTGCATGTTTTCCAGTTATAGAAACTCTTCAAGTCACACAACCCCAACCATTCATTGATGAGGAGCGCGTAAAGGGAACCAGCCAGCTATATCGCCGAGTTCCCAGCTGGTGAAAAGTTTCCTTTATGCCTCTCTGCACCAGAGATCCCTGAGACCTGAGATAGCAGCAAATCTCTCATTCATCAGCTGACTGAAGTTATTCAGGTCTGAAGGTATTGATATGCAAACAGGTTGGTTCAGCTGCAGGTCTGCAGAACAGGCCTTTATCCAAAAAGGCCCTGGCTCCATTCCTGATACATTTCTCTGTCACACACACAATGACCTGCCTGTCAATGGTCCATGTGAGCGTCTGGCTCCACTGAGGGTGCATAGGATCCAAACAAGCATGGATTAGCCCAAACCCGGATATTGGGATGGATGGACGAATGTCACCCCTTCAGATCCTTACACCCTGAATGAAAGTGACTGGTGACCCTTGTTGAGGAGGTCAAGTGTCCTCACTCGGGTGGGAGGGGAGTGGCTGCTTGAGCGCTGCCTGCCAGCCTGTTTTCAGGGCGTTGCACTGGGTTCAATCAGGCATCCAACAGCTGGAGGACAGGGGGAAGTTTTTATAAACCACAACACTTGTTCGGCAGTTATGCATCTTACCACAGTGCCTGCTGCACGTCTGACCTGATGCCAATGATTCCTTGGTTCATTTGGTGAAATTTCACTCTCTGCTCTGAAATACCAAACATTCCTGTCCTGTGGATTATTTTGAGTAGCCAGGTCATCAATTCTGGAAAGAGACATTGCTGTTGAGTTTTCAAATGTTATTTTGGGGGGGTTTAATTTGTTCATAAATGTTTTATTTTATTTTATTTTATTTTATTTTATTTTACTTTATTTTATTTTCGGGCACTTGAGCACCACAAGCTGAGTGCCATCTAGTTCCATTATATTAGAGAGAAGGCAGACATCTCTACAGCCAATATCACCAACACTCAGCAACTCACACCTACACAAAATAGCAGGTAAGAGGAAATAGATGTATTTTTTTAATTGGATGTGAATTGGCCCAATATGTTGACCAACCCGTGCCATCATTGTACTCTAAAAACCTGCTGAATAAGCACTAAAACAGGTTGGTTTTCAGTTTGGTTACTGAAAACAAGCCTATTCTGTTCCCACAGTGTCCACACACAGCCTGCCCACATTCCCCTTTAATGACCCCAAACAACATCTCCTCTCACTCCTGAAGTGACTTAAGCAACTGGTCAGTGGTCACTGCCCCGCTCCCCGACTTGCTCCTCTCTGTGGAGGTCAGGATCAGCCCTCTGGCCTGCCCAGAGGTCAGAGTTCAAAGTGCATTCCACTACCAGGGTCATTTATGGTCATTTGACCCTCATATGCTGAGAGGTATTCTCAGACTGATGAGGGGAAAGTGATTGCGATCTGCTGCCGTCTCCATGTAATGGACTCATTTACTGTGAATGATAGAGCTAAATTGGTCATTATTGAGGAAATTACTCGTGGAGAAACCCTTTCATTGACATTATTATGTATGATCCCTTATGTTTTGCCAGATTGCGGCTGAGTGTGACTGTGGTGGGATTTCAATCAGCTACAGAATAATATATTAATCTGAAATGTAGATCACTCAGTGTAACATAATCTGAGCAGAAGCATAGATTTAATGAAACAACTGCCAAGCAGACTGATTTCTTTGTGGGTGGGGTGTGTCCTGGTGGTCATTTAATAGAGGAGTCATCTGTTGCCCTTTGACCTCAAAGTATGGAAGTGTGTGGAAAAGGAAGAGTCTGCTGTCAGCCAGACATACCTGAGTCTGACACTTTAACTCTATCACTCTCAACACAAAGATCCTTTATTAATACGTACCACATTTTCTCCGACACTTTTCTGAATTTGGCCCAAATCTTCAGTTCTAAGCGCTAAATATCCAGTTCCTCTATTTAGTGTTTCTGCCAGAAACCAAAGGATCTTTCTCAGGATATACCACCGGACACTGAATGTCCAGGACTGGCCACAGGCTGAAACAATTCTCAGATAATTATTACGTCTCTGTCTCAAGTTGACCGACTCTTGGCTAACGTGCTAATATCAAAACATACAACTCTGTTGTAGAAACCACGCCGTACCCCACCTACCAGAGTGAGGAGGTGATGGACAGCTGGCTTGTTAATATTATGGATGGATTACTGAAATGGGCCTGGACCAGAACCTCTGAGTGAAGAACATTTCCAGTTGAAAGTCAATCAAACAACCAAAAAAGAAACACAAAATGACCACAAAGACACCACAAGGCATCAGAAAACAACAACAAAAAGACACAAAATGAGAATAAACAGATGCAAAATGACCCTGAAGAGATGCAAAAATGTTTACAGAGGACTAAAAAGAGTCAGAAAATGACTAAAAAGGGAAGAACAGATGCAAAATGACCATGATGAGATGCAACTTGCATACAAAGAGACTGCAAAGAGTCGGAAAACGACTACAAAGAGACACAAAATAACCACAAAAAAAATGCAAAATTACCACAAAGATGCAAATTTTTTCCAAAGAGACTATGAAAAGCGGGAAAATGACAACAAAGACAAACAAAATAACTATAAACAGATGCAAAATGAACCTGAAGAGATGCAAAATGTTTACAAGAGACTGCAAAGAGTCGGAAAATGACTAAAAAGAGACACACAATCACTATAAACAGATGAAAAATGACCATAACGAGATGCAAAATGTTTACAAGAGACTACAAAGAGTCAGAAAATGACTAAAAAGGGACATAAAATGCCTAAAAACAGATGCAAAACAACTACAAATTGAAACAAAAAGCCTAGAGAGAGCCATAAAATGACCACAAAGGACTGCAGAGAGATACAAAATCACTATGAAGCAAGGCAGTAATAACAATATTGAGGAGGACGTTTCCCCTCCAGTTTTCAGATATGCTCAAAATGTCTACCCTTATCTATTGATTGAAAGAAATACAATTAAATTAAAATTTGACACAAACAGACACTTCTTTCTGAAATAATCATTAGTAAATGTAATTATAATCATAAATACACTTAACAAACTGCCATTATTATTACTACCAATTCTAGTATTACGGCTACTGCGGTTCTGCATGTAGTTTGTCCAAGTGGTGTTTCCGTACCCCAGCAGAAGCCTTTGATCAACATCAATATGTCATTTTCCACTGGAACTGTAATTGTGGAAATAAATAATATTTCACTTAGAAGTGTAATTGCGTAGAGTAAAAAGAACAACACATTCTCACTCCCACCTCGTCACATATCGACATTTGGTCATGGACTTTCCACGTCGACATATGATGTGCCAGGTACCCTGGGTGTGTTGGTTGTCGACGGTCTAGGATGCCGTGTTAACTTCTGCCTGTTACATGCATCGTCTGTTTTCAAAATGCACTTCCATGTTCACAGGAAATGTACTGTTTGCATACAGTGTCTTTCAAAATAAACTCACTTCGTCAGTACAGCACCACGAATTGACATTTTTATCCTTCAGCAACGGCATTTTGCCAACACACACACAGTTGGGTTTAGGAAATAAGAACAGGGTTTGGCTTTACAATCTTACGGGAAGTGAACACCGGCCACCTGGGTGAAGGTCATTGGATGCTGGCCCCACCCATCACACCTCTCACCTACCCTACTCAGACTTGCACCGCCTTAACATTTATTGCTGTCCCACCACATTTCCTCCTGATGCGGCCAGGTGCCATTAAACAACAACAGCGACTGGCTGCGTATCATGCCGATGTGACAGGATGGCTTTTTTTTTGTTGGTGTCTAACACTGGAAGTCACTGACCAAGCGCTGGTATTCGACGACTTCAGGGTGGTTAAAAAGAAGCATTGTTGATGAAAATGGGCCAATTTGTGAGTGCTAATCAATCCACCATCACTAATGTTAGCTCTCATACAGTTACTTAGCCACACATTTAGCCAGTGCCCATCAATGATGTTCATGGGCCTATTGAACTAACGTTAATGTCTTTATTACGTTTAATTTGTCAGATAGCCCACATGAAGTCTGAGTAAAATGTTAATCATTTTTGTTGTGCTGCTTACGATAAATATTACTATAGAAAAGGAGTTGGCAAAATGACCCCTGATGCAACTATAAAGAGGTGCGGAACAACCACTATGAGACAAAAATGACTAAAAAAAAAAATGCAAAATGACCAAGAAGAGGCACAAATGACCACAAATTAAAGTCTACAGAGAGTCATAAAACAGCCACAAAGAGATGTGAATCAACTACAGAGACATAAAATTACTATGTAGAGACACAAAATGACCACAAAGAGGCACAGAATTGCCACAAGGAGATGCAAAATGGCCATGAAGATGTGAAAATACACAAAGCAACTACAAATGCAGTTGTTTGTAACCATTAATAAGCACAGTCTTTGTAGTCAAGAACCAGGGGTTTCAATTTGAGTATCACACTTCTTGAAAATGTGCCCCCCTTCTTTAAACAGTTCCTTGTAGACCCCCACATTCAGAAGCCCCTAGAGGGACTGCACTGGCAGTAAAGTGATTGAACTAGAGGCCAGCTCTCTGTAAAAGAGGACTGTTGTATTTCACCCATATCCTGCTAACAAGAACTTGGTCAACTCCAGAGGGAACTGGAATCAAAGCCTTGAACATCAAAAAGGTGTCCTTCAAACTCTCAGTCCTGGTGTTGTCTGTTTATCATAAAATCCCTGAATGGACGCCAAATCATACAGCCTGTGATTAGTTTAATGTGAGGCCTTCAATACTTTGACAAGCAAGCTTCAAATTAGGAGCAAACACTTGGTTCTGGCTGCAAGAGCCACATTCCTCCAACGAAGCGGAGAGGATTTGCACCCGTGTTTCCTCTCTAATTAGCAGATCAAGGGAGGACCAGAGACGTGTACCATACATTAATTACAAATCACTGGGAATAAATCCAAGTTCCTGTGTTACATGCTCGTATACGCTATTTTCCATTTGAGCGGCCTCCTGATGACAGTTTGCTTAATGAATGGGCCCTCTCATTGATTCCACCATATGTTCGGCAGAGCCAGTTCAGTGAGGTTTCGTGTTGTTTCAGATCCAAGATGTTTGGTGGTTCAGTCAGTTAGCGTTTCGGGGAAAGGAAGGAGACGGGGAAAGTGCAGAAACAGCCAGATGAAGAGATCGCAGAGAACAGGTTGTTTTTTTTATCATGAATAAAGAAGGTGATTAATAAGACAAAAGGTTTAAAAGTGCAGATGACAACTTGCCCTCAGGGAGGGTCATTAACACCTAATGAAGCTGACCCCACAGTGGGTATCTATGGATGACCTTTGACCTTTTTACACACTTACAGACTCAGCACAGTGAGGAAATATATTTCATTCTTAACATCTTAAGTGCCAGTGTTAACTTTGTAGCATATTGCACATTTTTATTTCTATTTTATTGTATTTTATTACTTTTTATTTTCATACTTCTATTTCATACTCTTATTCTTATAATTCTGAATTCTTTACATTAATTGGAACAACTAACAAATCACAATGTCCCCTCTGGGATCAATCAAGTATTTCTGATTCTTTTCTGATTTAAAGAGTATGTCAAACTCCTGAAACAGGCTATTTCTTATTCTATTTTGAATACAAAGGTGAACAATTAAAAATATTCTCAGTGGTCACCCTTTGACCAAAGCCAGATTTCAAATGTACATTTTTATATGTGCTTCTAACCAGTGTTGGGAAGGTTACTTTTGAAATTGAATAGGTTACAGATTATCTGTAACCCTGTTAAAATAAAATAAGTGATGTAATCATTCTAATTACTTCATCAGAGTAAGGAAACTTATTACTTTTAGTTACTTTTAGTTTTTTTTTTTTAACAAATGTTTTACACTGGGCAATAAAGCAGAAAAATGTCCAGAAATAGAGCTCATATTAAATTCAACATTTAAACCTGTCACTGAAAAGAATATATTTACATGAATTGAAGTAAGGGCTTGGACTTTATTGTATTTTTTTTTCCTTTTAAAATCATTGTATAAAGATGTGATGCCCCCTGAAGAAGCTGTGCATATGTTATTTATTTATATGGATTTATATTTGTTGTCAATTAAAAAAACAATCATTTAAATTCAGATTTCATCACTTTGTAATCGCCAACGTTTTGATGAGTAACTGTAATTTAATTACATACTTTTCTCACTAATTGTGGCTGATAACAGTTAAATTTATTTTGTAATTTATTTATATGTAACTAGTAATTGCCCAACACTACTCCTAACATGTATGGAAAATGTTATATTTTACATGTTCAACTTGATACAGGCAGTCCAGAGAAAGAAACTAAAATCCTGAATCAAAACAGTAAAAGCTAAAGATATATTTGATATACTAAAACTTTGATAAAGGGTTTATTAGATAAATAAATGACAATTAATTAATTCAATTGATATAATTTATTGAGGAACACTGGTTATATTTGTTTATTTTGTTTAATTTACGTTTTAAATATGCTTTTACAATTTCTTAACAAAAGAGCTTTTGCAAAGTGAGACTTGCAGTTAACCTGAGGACCTGGAATGACCCCAAACCTCACCTGCTCACTTTTCTGCTTCCCTATAGTTTCCTCAGTGTGAGAGACCTGCCATTACACAGCTGTTTCTGAAGCCTGCTCTCTGACAACAGGCTGCTGCTCACTCGAGTTCACTTCACAGACAACATGGGAGACTTTGTTTTAGTCAGCACACACACTGTGAGATGCTCAGCCTTGGTGCCAAGTGCTTCTGGACTGTAATTGAAAGTGTGTAATGTGTTCTTTCTATGCACAGCCGTGATATTATTTCTAATTCCATATAAAATCCATCACTTCCTGTGTAGGTCGAATCAGTATTCATGGGGCAAAATGTACATGGGAAATGCCACAGGCAGATGTGACAGGCAGTAGCAAAGATAAACACACACACATACACACACATACAGACCTCTATTTCCCATTCCCAACCCCTCTACTTCCCTCCTACAGCCCTCCCTCCCCTCCCCTCCTGTCCTTTGTTTTTCCCTCTGCACCAAAAGGTAAATTAGATGCCATTCCACCTAACAGATGTCTGGGGAGTCAGGTCTCCCCTCGTACGCTGGAGCCTCTCTCTGAAGGCTCTCTCAGGTCAGATGGAGTTTCCTCTCGCTCCCGCTGAGGAGAAGGAGCATGTCCTCAAGGACCCGATCGTCTTTCAGCAGCTCGGGGGACGCTGCAGAGAGGAAAAAGCAAAAACTCCTGCTCATATGGAAAATGTGCTGTTGCTGTTATAAAACCAATTCATGATAGTTTTCTGCATGTTATGAGACAGAGTGTGATGCAATACAACCAACATGTATGTCCTAAGTCTGCTGCTGATACTGGTCATTTAGAAAATAGAGAAATATATTAAAGGTTAAGTTATAACCTTTATAACCTATATTATATATAGTATAACCAACGTCACATTTGACAATAGTGAAACTGTGAAACAGTAGATACTTTTGTTTTCATTTTACTTTCATCTTTTAATTTATTTATGGATTTATTGTTTAATTTAATCTGTCTTAAGTTTTTTTTTTGTTATTTATTTAGTGCCCCATGATGGTTTAACTGCTGTTTTAGGCTCTAATTATAGAGCCCCGAAGCTAACAAAATGCAGTAAAAGGTCATCAGACAAGTCAAAAATGTTGGCTAATTGAATAGATTAATAAATGATATTGTTTGCTGAATTATTAAATTACAGTGTAAAGAAATAAGGCTCCATACTTCTTTTATTAGTTATAAAAAGGCCTTTTGTTCTACAGTACACACTGCTGCAGTATCATGGCTCTTGTAACCATAGACTGTAAAAAAATGAAGTAGACATAGCCTTCGTTTCTGAAAAGCGCAGCCAAGTGAAGCAAAGGTGCCTTAAACCTGCTTTTTTTCCTAATGGCCAGCAGGGGGCGACTCCACTGATTGCTTGTACAGAGTGCCTCAGGAGTGTGACCTAAAACCCGGAAATGAGTTAACATTTTTGCGTTTCCAGTTCCCTTGTCTTGAAGTCAATGGGTGTTTTTTAAATGCATTTTTGGTTAGATTCCTGAAATCAGCTCTGTTTGTTCATGGACTTTCCACAGCCAAAAATTTGCTTGTTACGTCTGGCGATTGTATTTAGACTTAAAAAAATAATTAAAATGGTGTTCATTTGTGATGATCATCTTCCTGAACAAATTGTGTAAGGGGCCGTGCACATGCTGTGTCTTTTACCACCTGGAAAAGGCGAGGTCAGGCACTGGATGCAACTTTTGTGCCTTTTCTGTGCCAGCTTTCAAGAGCACAGCGCCATGTTGTGTCTGAGGTCGCTAAGTAACCTTAACAAGCACCGTATCATGTCCGGTTTACCTGATATACTGATTGCAGAGCTGATCTTCTTCCAGGTGCTGTTTGTGTGGGGGCCTGTTTTCCGTGGGACAGATGTAAAGCTCTGACAGCCCTGCACCAAAATGATCAACTTCAGGGAAAGATATCTGCTGGCTGCGATTGGTCGGTTCTCATCACATGACATGCGGTGTGGGCTGTTGCGTTCCAAAAGTAGAACTCAGTTTAACTCAGGGTGCAATCGTCGCATCCTGATAATAGGTGCTGGGGAACACATGTACACCACAACAGCGTCGCTCTGGCGATTGAGCAGGTCTGCCGCACGGCTACATTCAAAACAATGAATTTGAGGGCGCAAAAAATGCAGCATGTGTGTGGCCCCTTAAGTATCATAAATGTTTATTTTCAGCAATAATCCAAAATCCAATGGAAAAATTCCACAGGTTTTTGGATGAGGGAACCAGCGTGACGCTACCTTGCCTACAGAAAAACATTATCCCTGGCACACACTATAGATGTCTATGAGAAAATGACCCAACTTCTCGCTTGATTTATGACCTTAGTTTTCTAATTTTCCCGATGAGTTTATGGTCTCAATCGCCAGTTTCAAGCCCTCCTCAATACAGCATGATGATTTGTACAATATGGCCCCATTTAGAGTAAAATTGATGATAGATGATCATCTGTCAACAGCCAAAATGAGGCTTCAAAACAGTAGTCCACAAACCAGTGGGTGACGTGACGTTGGCTACTGTGTCTTTTTATTCTTCTTAAACAGACTATGCTTGTAACAGTAGTTAAAATATTTTTGCCAGTATGCTAACTCACAAAGTTTACTTCAGCTAACTAACACAACTTGGATGTTCACCAGCACCTTGCTTTAATTTTCATAACCTCTATATTTTCAAGTGCATGTCACTTCTTTTCGAGACCACAGTGGAAATTTTATAACACACATTAGTATCATTTTTCTTTTAAAAACCCACCCTGGTCAAAGTGTACTTGTGCTGACTCACTGTGTACTCACTGAATGTCAGTAGCTGAGTCTGAGCAAATATTATCTGTTGGTATGAGGAAAGATTATCAAGCTTTATTATCTCCAGTGATTACCCGAGCACATTGGAAACAGTGTCCTCTTCCTGTGTACTGCTGGGAGCCAGGCTACAGTTAATTCCCACTTTGGAGCCAGAGATGGGAGCAATATCACATCTCATCCCTCGGGGGGCCTGACAGGGGACCAGATCACGTCCCCTGGTCTCATTATTTAATATCAGAGCGCTTTACTCAGAGGCTGCATGGAGGTCAGAGATTTATAGTCAGTGTTCAGTAAGAATCATGTCACACACACACACACACACACACACACACACACTAGAAAACCAGACACACACCAGCCTACGGTTTACAGACACTAGTTTTGCTGCAGAGATGACCAAGAGATCCCCAGAGAAAGACTGCTGCAGATTCAGACAACACAGCAGCATTGCTGTTGCTTTGGAGGTGCTGGCAGACATATTTTTGAAGTTTGGAGAAAGCAAAGCTTAGACTGTTGCCCCCTGTTTCTGCTCTGTATGCTAAGCTAAGCTAACTGTATGCTGGTTTCATACATGGTGCACAGCTGTGATTGATCCTGTCTTTATTCTTTACCCACAACCAACTTCTTTTGCAAATCCTACCTCGGCAGTTTTAGTTGCCGAAACTTCACCAGTAAACTGGCAGATTATATGAGGGCTATTCTGGTTATTTTTGTAGCCACTGACAAAACAGCCTTTTGTCACCCTTTAATCTTTAGTTGTTTAAAAGTTGAAGAACTTGTAAATGATAGCCAATATTTTGTGCTGTGTTTTGAAATGTAACAATTTTAATGGGAAGAAATATTTTTTAAAAAATTAAATAAAATACTGTATTTATTTGTTTACTTTATTCGAAATGAATTATGTAGAAATATATATAACACAAATGTAATGTAGGTGCTTTTACATTTTTTACAATTTAATTTTACAAGAAAAATACAAGAAAATAGGCCGATCTTTTTTCTTATTTTGTATTTTATTTTTTTTTATTGTATAGATATAAGAAATACAAAAAATATAATAATATATAATGAACATATTATATGTATATATAATAAACTGAGCTAACTAATAATTATATTATCATAACATTAAATATATATATATATATACCCAATATTATATACATCAAAATAATAAAATATCATATAAATCATAAATTATATATATAACAATATAATAATACAAATGTAAAATATTTTATAAATGTTTTATTGAATTTTTATGCAAAATGAATGCAAGTATGTCTTGAGAAGGCTCAGGTGGATTATGACTCCTCCTCCAGCTTCTCCTCCTTCTTCTTTCTCTTCCTCAAACCAATGCGGTGTCTGAATTTTTTCCAGATTGAAGGTTCCTTTTTTTCCTCTCATGCTGTTTCTCTGAGTCTTTTATCCCCTCCAGCACCTCCACCCTCTGTGAATCCTGGAGGGAGTCCTTCTCCTGCTCCCTGGTCTTGTCCTGGTGCTCTTCTTTGAGCTGGGTAAGTTTAATACGGAGGCCATAGCTGACTTCCATCTCAGTCTGGAGCTTAGTGTTGGTGAAGGCCTGTTTTCCTTTGAGGTCCTCCAACCCTTTGAAAAACAACTCCTTTTCGGAAGCGTTTTTCTTCAGGGTTTGGATCTCCTGCTCCATCTGGTGAATCAAAATGTCCTGCTCTTCCAGTTCCGATAGTACATCGGACACAGGGAAAGGAGATCTGTATGCACATATAAGACCCTCTGAAAGATGAGAAATCACAGGGCAGCTGATCCAGGAGCTTCATTAGGATAGGCCTAATGGTCGGTTCAAGGCTTATTTTAGGATTAGTTGGGGATAGTTTGACAATCTGCTGTCAATTGTCTGTCCTGTTTACATTTGGTAGAACGTTAGACAGTGGTTAAGACTACAATTTGCTCAGATATGCCTTGCAGCTTGCCTTGGACAATGTTTAAAGTGAACTAGCTTAATACAAACCATGTCCCTGCTCCACTAACTTCCACTAACTAAATGCCACAGAAGGACCACCTTTCAATTTATCTGACTGGACGATCGGAAAAGAACGCCAATGATGTTGACCACTTTTCTGGTCTGCATTAAAACAAAAAGTGAGGCGTTCAGCAACACAAAAGCAGCAAGAAAAATGCTTCACTCTCATTGAGCACAATTACAAAAAGCTGCTCCAGGCTGCTAAAACATGTTCTGTCTCATCAGGGCCAAAGAATTATCCATCCAGCCGAACATGAAAGAGTTTCTCTGATGTCTTTAACAGATTACAAGGTATAAAATACTGTATAAATTCATCAGACATTCCAAACAAGTAGCTCCTCTGCTACAAATATCTACAGTACTGACTTAACATGACAGTGACTCATTCAGTAGAGTTTAGAATATACCAATGATACCAAATTTCCTAAAAGGATCATGAAAACTTTTCATGTCATTGAATGTACTTGGCTAATGTTATCTTTGAGGCTCATACAGCACAAAACATGAGATATGCTGTTTTGATATGAAATGGTTGCCATTTATTATCTTAAATGTAGTTTTTATTTAAAATTGTATGTGGTCTTCCACTATGTACACTTGGTAGTATACTCTCTTCTGGTTTTTATTGTTCTATAAGTACTGTGAACTAAGTAATGGCCTGATTCTCAGCTGCATTATGATTACTTGCCCTACTTTGTTCTCATTCTTCAACAGCGTTGCTTGTGGTTTGGTATAAATATTCAAATGTGAGGCACTTTGTTACAGTTTCAAACAGTGCTTGTTTTACTTACTGCGTACAGACGGCTAAAGGGCAACTGAGAAAAAGAGGGAGAGCAAAAAGACGGGATGAGGTCGATTAGACAAGGATGGAGAAAGAGGAATGAGTCCAGTGTCCAGGTCAGGCCTTCAACACCAGGGAGAGAAATGAGACGAGAGGTCCCAAGAAAAATAGAAATCATTGGCCACACACACACACACACACACACACACACACACACTTTCCATCTTTCTTTTCCCTTCCCTTTACAATAAGAAGCACACAGACTGAGATAGAAGATCAGCGGCTGTAACTACAAACAGATGTGGTTATCATTCACAATTCAAATCAACAAAAAATAATATGAATGCACTGACAATATAGTCATAACTGTTCATCATCTGCTCCAAAATATCACATTGTTTTCTGGCCACAATGGCTGTAAACTGCAGTTTTGTCATTTCTGTCACTCTGAGGCAGATGCTCACACATCAGACTGACATCCTTTGGTTTGAGGGATAAGACAAACCAGAAATTAACAAAGACAAAAATTACATATCTATTATTTCTGCCATTAATCCCAATGACTTTAAATAGTACTCAGCAGATGGGAATATGTTGGAAAGACAAACATCACTACAGATATCATTATGTTTTTTATCATATGGACTGACTGCTCTGATGTTACTGATGGACTGATGTAAACTCAGGCGTCTAATTTATCAGAAGGCCCACAACACTAAGCAGCGATACAGCTGCACATGTTCCACAATGAAGGTTAACTTTTATACTAAGAGACATGATGTAGATCTTGAAGTCTGATCTTGTCAGGGTGAATATTCACTTCTGGGAAACAGACTCAAATAGGCTATGCAAGGGCAGACTGAAATACTAGACATATTGGAGCGTTTAATAAAAAAATCTGATAACTGGCAAGACATTGTGATTCCTCGCTGATATGATTCTTGGAAGAAGTCATTAAGTCTTCACTCTTTGTCGGGATGTGACAGAGTTATCTAAAATAAAGGATTTAACAGTTTCATCTGCAATTACATTCACAGGTTGTTCCAGACTGTGACAATCACTCCCTCCGCGCTATCTAGTGTACTACTCTCTACCATTTTTCAAGGGTGCTAGAACTAAGTATCAAATGGTGCATTGAAGCCATAAAAAATGTTGTGTCAATAGCATGTACACGTTTTTTAGCCATGGTAGCAGCATGGCCCTAGAAATGGCAATGTCAGTTAGTTAATAAATATCTCATCTCCTATTATCTGGATTGCTTTAAAAGCTTGTACAGAGAGTCATGACCCTGAGAGGATGAATCCGAATGACTTCAGTGATTCTCTGACTTTTCTTCTAGCGCCACCATACAGTTAACATTTGTGGGGTTTAGTGTAATGTCTCAAAAGCATTTTGTCCAGACATTAAGGTATGCCTCCTGCTGAATTTTGGTTATCCGTTAACTTTTCCTGTAGTGCAACAGTCGGGTCAAGGTATTGCTAAATCAGGACATTCTCATCAGCCTCAGCTGTGCTTTGTGTTTAGTGCAAATTTGCAAATGCAAGCATGCTAACAAACGAAACTTGTCGTGTCTCAAATCAGACACTTCTGTTAGTACACAAACCTATAGTTGGCTACACTGCATAAACTATGTACTTACTCGTGTAATGTGCAGATTTTGACGGGCTAGCGTTCATCAGTGCTTGCTGATAAAATGTCCTGCTTTTCGCTAGCTAGCAAATGAATCATTTGCAGTTGCCTACCAATATGTTACAGAATTGCTTTGGTGTTTATTGTGGTAGTTGGCTGTCATTTCACATGTTTGAAATGTGTCTGTGGTCCCGCCCCCTTCTGCTACGTAGGCAACATGGCGACCATAGAGTGCGGCAGGAATGAATCCTGAAACCCGGAAATGAGTTAGCATTTTAGCACTCAAAGTTCTCTTGTCTCAAAGTCAATGGGTTTTTCTAATAGGTTTTTGGTGAGATGCCTGAAAAAGAGTTTGTGGTTGACGAAAGCTTAAGAGACTTTCACGCTTTGTTCTATGACATAAAATATGAAGCAAATACCCTTCTCGTGAACTTTAAAAATTCTGTGTCTTTATAAAGGTGGTTGCTAACATGTGGCTAAATTGGACTATAGAACGACATCATGCCGAGCCGCGCAAACACAGCTTTACAGTCTTGTTATGGTGGTGACGTTAGGTCATGTACCCGTAGTGTAGTTTGCTCATAGCCTAATGTTAGCTGTTTACTTCTGGCGATTGCGTTTAGGCATAAAAAACCATAAAAGTGGTGTGCAAAATGTGTAAGTATAAGTAAATGCTTGTTTGTCACAGAGCTTATTTTCTGCAATGAACCAATGTGGTGCTAACTTCTGCATCAGTCTACAGAAAAATATCCTCCCTAGAGCATTTTGAGGGTGAGAAGTGTCCAACAGACCATTATGAGTGCACCATCTGGGTACTCGTAGCTCACCAAATTTTGCCATACTTCTCAGTCTAAATGCACTTACGCGCTCTAAATATCAAGCATGAGTACAGAAGTATCTGATTTAAGATACAGCATATGATGGTGAACTGTAATTTGGCATTGTGAGAATATAAGTATGCCTAAGTAAAACATTACAGTTAGTAGCATGTCTGTAGACTTATCTTGATTTACTACAAGCCCCATAATGTAATTCTTTCTTTTTTTCATATGAATTTATTTAATGTCTTGCAACACTGCACCAGATGCTAACAGTATTGAATATGTGTCTAAAACCGGTTTTACTGCTCAGTAAATTGTATTGAGAGTTTATTATGGTTTGAATGGGGGATCAGTGAACGAGGCAGTTATTTCAGATCATATATTTGTATTGTAATGGTCAATTTAAAATATGATAATTGAATGCAACCTTCAGTACAAAACCATCACATTTAAAATGAGCCTTTGAAAATCCATACCGGTCAGAACCTAATCCATACATCCTACGCAGGCCACCGTAACATGCTTCTCATGCCATAAAGTGTCCAGCTGAACCAAAGACACTTCACATTCCCAGAGATGAATGTGTAGCCTGGACAAACCATAATCCCCCTCCACTCCCAACCCTCCCATGATGCACGGTCAGTCCTAACACCCCCCGATCTGAGAGGCTGACACTTACACACAGGTAATAGAGCACATCGTAACCAGCACACGAACAGCCGCTGCAGGCGTGATCAATAGGCAACTAAAGGAACAGGTAATATGATATTGATGGACCCACAATTACAAGGATGGTGAGCAGATGTATGCGATTTTATGCCTGTGCGTATGTGGCGTCTGTGCGTGCATGTGTGTCTGAGTTAATATATCTTTTTACAACACAAATGTATCTTTGGCCAACTTGACATGCCAATGCATTCGTAAGAGCTGCTCACCAGGCTGCAGCTCGCTGGACCTGATCACTCTGACACACTGGAGTAGTCATGAGGCCAAAAGGAAATCAATTACACCGCGGCTAGGCTGTTAATATCAGGACTGTATTGGCACTTACTCATGATAGAGTCCCCATTTACACATACATTAGCTGTTATTGAAAAATAAACAAGCAGGGAAAATCTTCCAAATGATCTTTTAAAGATGGATTACCTTACAAATCACTGACATTCAGTTTTATACAATAATCTTCGACTGTTCTAGTAAATTTTCTGTGTTATTTAATCATTGCGACAGTGTGGAGTAGCAGGACTGAGCGGCAATGAGTGCTTTCAGTGAAAAACCTTCTAGATGTAATTATTCCTACATATACTGTAGGTATGTAATCCCAATGCCAGAGTGAAATAGCAGAAGTCCAACTCTGGTGGTCTGGAGTATAACGTCACTGACAGACAGTGAAGGGGAAAACGACTTAGAGGTCAAAATAAATGTCCCAAAAAGAGAGTGGGAGAGCAAATCAGGCGAGCTGGTGTCTTCTAATCCAAATATAACAGACGTCTGTGTAGGTTCAATGAAACAGACCCGTTTTACAGACAGACAGAGACGGTGAGCTGGCATGGAGGTCTGTATCAAATGACCAAACACAGTAAAAGGGTGAAGCAGACAGTAGCAAAGTTGTTGAATCTAAGCTTCAAAATAGCCCAGACAGCCACCGACCAATTATAAGCCTGCTGCCTGAACAGACTTAATCTCAGGCAGAGGCTGAAACAGTGACACGCAGGTCAGAAGCAGAGGAAATAAAACATAACAGACGGTGCACTTGTCCTGATGGAGCCATTAGGATTCCCTGCACTGCTGTAGGTCTGAACTAACATGTCATCTCCTGTGCTGGCAGCTGATCTAAGGACAGACATGTCACTGCATACTGAGGCGAAGGTTACGGCCAGGTCTGCCCACCCAGGAAGCGAAGGCACCTACTTTCACTACCAACTGCCAACTGCTCTGCTCGTGTCTTCATCCACTCTGTCATTCTCTTAATCAAGCTTGATTGACTTTTTAGATTCACATAAATAGACAAGAGGCAATATGGTCGTTAAGGTGGTGATCACAGGGGTGACACTCCAAGGTGGTCTCAGTGGTGGGGTCCAGACCCCCATGAGAGGTGAAATGTCAGGGTGAGGCTCCCTGTATGTGGCAAAGACAACCATGTCAAGTAGAGTAAAATAATGATTTTTCCTAAACTAAATTTAATACAAATAACAGGATTTTTTTTACACCACAAACTAGATTTACTTAACTGGCCATGACATATTTCAAGGTGTTTGTGTTGAAGCTGCCAAACTGGCATATAAAGAATTTATATTAACATGTCACTGCATTTGACTTTGATTAACTAAAAAGGAAGGGCGAGCACTCCCAAATTTTCGTCATGCAACTTTTTTTTTTATTAAAAAAGCAGCAGTTGACTCACACAAAGATGAGAGAGGAACACACACTGAGAAAGACAGAGCGTGAAGCATCTGTGTGTGTGTGTGTGTGTGTGTGTGTGTGTGTGTGTGTGTGTGTGTGTAAGTGAACTGTTGCCAGTGATTTAATAATGAAAACAGAACATCTCCAGAGGAACATTTGTGCATTGTGTGAGTGCTTGTTGTAGTTACTTATTACTTAAAATAACAATTTAAAACATGCAAATATGTGTGTCCCTGTCCCATTTCTGTGTCACTGCTCTGTTGTGTTTGATTTCGTCAAAAAAAAAAAAAATTGCAAGAAGAATTTTGCAAGTACTCAGCCACACTTATATCTGATCTCAGCCCTTGACTCATGGTATCCTATAGCAGTGGTTCTCAACCTTTCAAGGTTGTGTCCCCTTAAAACAATGCAATATCTACATGTTAAGCATGGTATATATTAAAGGTACCCTGTGGAATTTTTCACCACTAGTAGAGAAATGGAACAAATAGTCTTTAGGAATGGGCATCCATTTTGTTTGAATCATGCATGTAAAAGAGGAGCACATGCACACACATGAGCATGCAGCCAGCATGATTTAGCCTACATCCTGACAATGGATTCCCGTTGTTCCACTGATCAACAGTTGGTTACCTTAATTTTTGTACATTATGTTTTTATCATTAAAAGAAATAAATAACTTAAACAAATTAAATTAATTGATAAATTGATATATATAATAATCAATAAATAACTAGAAATAAAAGTTACTCGTAAGCTTCTTTGGTAGCATTTTTTCTTTTCTTTTCTTTTCTTTTCTTTTCTTTTTTGTAAACATCTTTTGGCTTTCCACTCTGATGTTTATAAGCTGCTTGGTTTTTGTAACAGTTCTTGTAAATATACAGCACTACATTCAAATTAACACAACTATTTTCTAGAGACTAGAAAAGGATATATTTTATCTATTATACAATGTTACCTTTAAGATGTTAACATCTGTATGACAAATGTTTATCTTAGTTTACGTTTGTAAGGGTAAACGTGGAACTTATTTGTACAGAGCGTCTTCCATGTTGAACACAATACAGCATTAAAAACATGGTCAGTAAGATGGCATTGATGCTGAATCGCTGTTGCATGTAGGGGATGTCTTGGGAAAGGCCCGACATAAACAGAGCAGGATTTAAGACATTTAAAAATTGTGTTTGCAAATGTTTGTTTTTTGTAAAGAAAGTAAACACACACAATGCATTATGGTAAAACTGAATGTACAAAAAAACTTTTGTGTGTTTATTTTTAAAAAAAAACAAAAAAAAACTCCAGGGCACTTTTAACAATTTTCAGAAGGTTAAAGAGAGAGTTTGGATTTTTTGAAGTGGGGTTGTATCCACAGTCACAGTAGATGTCAGTCAGCACACGCTCCAGTTTGGAGACAGGAGTACTGAAATGGACGCTAAGCACTGTATGTTGTGGAGGGGTCAGCAGCAAAACATTTTAGCCACCTAACTGAAGTCCCACGTAAAACAGTCAATACTAGTTTAAGTAGATGCTAGATTTTCACTGCTTTACCAGTGATTTCTGATGGGAACTAAAGCCATTATATCGCACCCTTCAAAGCCAGACTCAAGCCAATAATTTAACATTGCTAAACACAGTAGCTGCTGGTCTACTGGTTAGTTTGGCTTCACCAAAGTCACACTGTTGGAGGCAGCTGTAGACCAGCAGCTCCTGTGTTGGGTGAGCTTAAATTACTGTTTTTCTCAATGGAGTCTGGTGGCACTGAAAATGTCATAGAAGGGGAACTGAAGTCCCAGCCCCCAAATTGGGAGCCACTGCCCTAAAGGACTTCAAGAGATTTAAAATAAAAACAAGTACAGCCCACTTTTCTTAGTTTTGACTGTTATTATAAGTCACTAACTTGATCAATCACTCATTCAGCAAATCAGCCAGCTTCCAATTTAATTTTTCTTGTCTCCAATTTTACATTCCTGCAGCTCCACATCTTCCTCTCGTTCTCAGTGGGTTCTTTACTGCTCAGTCCCCAGAGACTCCCTGCGTTCCCATTTATGCACTTATTTAGCTGAGCATGACATACTCTGACTTCCATTTTAATCAAGTCTCAGCTTAACATCTTTTGTAAAACTGGTTTTGACGTCCCATTACTCCTGGCAGAGCCTGTCTCAGTGCTGCCCACAGGCTTACTCCCTCTATATATCTCTCTGTGTGTTCCCCCTCTCACCACAGCATCGAACCCTAAGAGCCTGACTGGTTAATTGCTGGGAACCCTGACTCTTCCCAGTCACATTCTCCCCCACTCTTTCTCTCTCTCTCGCCGTCATCCCTCCCAGTCTCTGCTGGTCTGGACTGGCTGCTGAGTCCACGCTAATGCGCTGCAGTACATGATGGCCCTGGCTGGGATGGGGCCATAATTCGTTCCATTCCTTTTTATTAAACCCATAGCCACACTGTTATTAGTGCTCGGTGAGGAGAGCTGCTCTGAAACAGCATGATGTCTTCCATATGTGATGTTAGTACCATCCCAAGGAGAGAGGACTGGGAGAGGCAGATGAGACGGAGCCTTTTCTCTCTAATGGTAGAGTTTGGTCTGAAGAAGGCCTCGGTATGGGTGCAGAGCAGCGTGGCTCGCTCTCATAGGCGTCTAATGCATCACTGCAATGCAAGGCTCATTGTGAACATTTCTGCAGTGGCGATGTAGAAGTCTGCTTTTAATGCATTTCTCCTAAATACTTATTGTCCTTCTGTATCAGGAAAGGTGACAGAGAGCTGCAGTGTCTTTTAGATAATTTGGTTCCACAGTTTTTTTATTTTTACAACCAGTCTCTTAAAAAGGTTTTTTTGCTATTACTCTTATGTCTTTTCTGCTTCAGGAATACTGCTTATGAATGTGTGTTTAAAGAGGGGTTTAATATATGTTGCTACAGCTACTTAGCAGTAGCAGCACCATCCAGGTTGGCTGTTTGTTTTTTTTCTCATAGACTGTAGATATAATGGACGTAGCTACAGTGACGTTACCCATTGGTTTGTGGACCCCTGTTTTAAATCTTTGAGTTCAGTGTTTTGGCCGTCGCCATCTTGTTTTTTTTTTGCAGCCAGAAGTGACTGTATTTGGACGAGAGGTTGGAGCTGTGGAGGAGCGAGGGGTGGATCTGAGTCAAGGACTGTAGCGACGCCCCGCAGACAGCCTGTCAGTCAAACAGCCCTGCCCTTAGATATTCAAATATTTTTATACAACAGTTAGTTCCGGCCCTGCAATCTGATTGGTCGAGAGACAGTAAAACCGTGATGATATTGGAGTACAACATCACGGTTATTTCACTGTGTATGTATCACTCCACCTCACAGCTGATTGCAATCAACAATCAAGTCAAAACTGATGGTTAGTGTCAGTTAGTTCAGCAGTTGCATTGTAGGCTACTTCCACTGTCAAACAGCCAAAAATATGGATTTATTTCCTAAAATAAGTTTTGAATTGAACTATGAATGGTCATCAGAGGAAGATGAGGGAGAGGAGAAGCTGAATCCATCTGAGCACACATCCAGGTTTGTCAGTGTTTCATCAGCGGAGCTCAGTGACTTGGAGAAAAGCAACATACTGTCAGATCAGAAGGCAGAGTCGGCTGTGTGAAGCGACAGTCCACCATGCAGTCACCAGAAACTTATTTCACCGGCTGCACAATTAATGGAAACGTGCAGATAAATGTGTATAAAGAGTAAGTGCCTGGCGCACCACGTCTGCGTTACATAGCAATGGTGACAGTGGAGTCCTGAGGGAACTATTTTTGTTGGCGGAAGACAAATAAAATGCTTAAATTATCTATTTTGTCCTCATTTTTCAACATTTCTTAATCAGCCTTGCTTATTTAACTGTTGAACTGTTGTATAAAAGCAATATCACACTCAAGCTCGTGATGTTGTACTGTGATATCGTCACGGCTGTGATTGTCGTCGGCAATCTACGACCGAATCACAGCCGTGACAATATCACAGTACAACATCACTCCCTCTCGTGTGATATTGCTTAAGTAACTTTATTCATGAATGTTAACAGGTGAGTTCTAAAAAAAAACTAAAAAAAAACTCATGTGCAGTTGTCAAGAATGTTGAAAATAGCTATAGAGACTAAAATTGGTTTTATATCAGGCTGTAAACATTGTTAATTGATGCTGAAAATTTGGGCATTTAAACATGGGTATCTATGGGGACTGACTCTGTTTTGGAGCCAGGCCCAAGTGGTCATTTGATGAAATGCAATTTTTTTGGCACTTTCACATTGGCTTCATTTTTCAGCTGCTTGGTTTTTCCCAGTTTCAAGCTGGGTGTCCCCCAGCCCCAGCTAACATCTGGAAAACAATAAAACGTCCAAAAACTTTACTGCACCATGCATCTGAATTCAACACTGATCTGTCTGTATGTGTGCTATTTAATCAATGTGTGGTATCACGGCTGTTGCTATGATGTTTGCGGCTCTTTCTGACAGAACCTGTCAGTATGCTAATGGTTAAGATAATGTCGGTCTCTTCTACTCCTTTCTTCATAAAGTGCCCGGTATGATCCACACAAGAACAACACACGCAAAACTGCTGTCAGTTTTCTGAACATCCTTTGTTCAATAGCATCCATAGATACAACATATCATACTCTTTTTTTAAAGCGAACATTTTCTCTGTGTTTCTGTGCATGATGAAAATGCTTTGTTGATGGTATCCATGGTGTTGCAAGGTACGCTGAGTAGGTGTGCTAAGCACTGAAATAATTGTCCCCCATCCTGATGACAGTTCCTATGGTGCATGCGTAAGCTTATATATGCGAGTGCATGAGCGTGTGGTTCACTTAAGGGTCGTTTGGGGATTTGAAAATATAATCACCCTAGGCTAGCTTAGCATGAAGATTAGAAGCAGGGAGAAAATATAGCGTGGCTTTGTCTAAAGGTAAAAACTCTACCTACCAGTGCCTCTAAAGCTCCCAAAATATATCTCATTAGTTTGACTTTGACAAAAACTGAATTTCTGACAGTCCTTGAAAACATAATGTGCAACAAATGCTTTCATCAGGAAACATTACCAAATCTAACCACCTCCATCCTTTGACAAATAAAGAACAGTCCCTTAAATCTAGTTTCTACAAAGAGAAGTGTAAGAACAACATGTTGGGGTTTCCGCAGGGGTCATGTGCTAACTGCTAACTATCTGCTGGCTGGCTTCATATTTAATGGACAGACATGAGAGGAGTATTGATTGCAGGACATGGTGTACAGCATAGACAGCAGAGATCTGTCGTCAGTGGGCAGAACATCCTTGAGATCTGGAGATACCACAGTATCAGATGATCTGGTTGTCTCTGCTGTACTGCATATTCAATTCTTCAGTAAACAGATCGTAACTACGATAAGTAAACGAGAAAGACAGAGGAAGAGAAAAACTTTTAACCACACAATGAACATAAACAATGAATAAGCACAAAAATGCAGATCTGATAAATCATATTTTGTTTTATAATGTTACAATGAGATTCCTGAACTTCTCTTCGAGCACGTCTAACCATGGCACCAGTAAATTAGAGGACAAAAATGCCAGTGTGTTCATTCCACATTTGGGAAAAAAACAACAACATACAAATGATTCATGCCCAAATCTGGTACTCTTTGGAAAGTCAAAGTTTTACAATAAGTCCAGTAATACACCATAATGAGTTTTATATTCCAAACAGTAAGCACTTTACTAGACTTGATGTCACTGTTATTCAAACATTGCATATTTCACTCTCTAATGAAACTCTCCAAAGACAGTATTCCATTATAAATAACAGAAAAGACGCTTGTCTGCATATGTTGAGGCCATACAGATGATGCTTTGCACAGACCGTCAGTCCTGCATACCAGAAAATCAGCACCTAAACAAAGCAACGCTGAAATCATTTAACAATCAGCTCATAAATGCCATTATAGCGTGAAACTGTGTCCTGCTTTGTACCAACTTTTAGGAGCGATGCTCCAGAATATAATGATTTCATTGTTCAGTGGAACACATGCGGCAAAGAAATGAAAGCTTCTGTTTCATATATCACTCTGTAATAATTGAAGAAATGTGTTTCTCCCCTCATTTGTGGAAGGAAAAACACTTCAAAGATTTTTTTCTTTATATTGAAAAAAAAAAGACTGGTAGGGGTCAAATGTGGAGCAAGATATTTCTGTCAGGGCTTGTCAGAGGGGAACTACCTAAACAGTGGATGTTGTGAAGACGTTTGTGATAGACTGGGACAGCAGGGCGGGCTTTGATGTAGCTGAAATACAGCTCTGGACCCTTCCACAGTTAAAATGATGAATGGGTGAAAACTTCTCTGGGTAACATTAAATTGACAGAGGCAGTATATCAGGAGGGATTTTTGTCTGAGTGGATAAAAAGTTTAAATTGAGCGATGCTCGACTCGATACTGAAAACTATGTGTGCACACATGCGCATACGCACATTTAAACACATGACATGCGTGACAAGATGCACACACTCACCTACACACTGAAAATCTGATTTAGGATGAATAAAATAATACCCCTCTGTTTCCCATGAAATATCTCATACGAAACATCTCATGTGTTCCAAATGCAGATCAGAAAGTAATGATATACTGTACTGGGAGCTGAAGACGAGTGTGTGTGTGTGTGTGTGTGTGTGTGTGTGTGTGTGTGTGTGTGTAGAAAGTATTAGCCTATGTGAAATAAAACATATGACTTTAAATTGAAAAAAAAATCTTTTCTTCAAGATCCACAGTTTTAGCCACGCTAACATTATGGCTCTAAGGATCGCAACGCTGGTTCATTGGTAGGTCAGTCCACCACATCGGTCAAGACTGAAATATCTCTACAGCTATTAGATGGATTGACGTTCATGGTCTCCAGATGATGAATCCTAATGACTTTAGTGATCATAGTTTGCTTTAACACCACCATGAGGTTGAGATTTGTAGTTCAGAGTGAAATGTCTCAAGAACTGTGGGAAGGAAGTCCAGATAAAGTGAAAATAAAAGCAGAATTCCACTTCCTCAATGTTTTGGTTTCAAAATCGTGGAAAAATAGCCAATAATCTCTGTTCTGAAATGCTGTGGACGTATCCCTGGAAGGAGCTGAGCCAAGGAACAATCTGCTGTGACCAACAGACTCATCACGTCAGCAGTTTACCCAGTAGCACAAAGCACACACACCCCCGAGCCAAAGAACAAGCTGCTGCAAAGTGACAGACTCATGTTAGCAGCGAAAGCCTAGTTCACATTACACGATTATCACCGCGATTTTGACGTCGCAGAGGATCTTGAGAGCCACCTTGGGTCGGAGGTGAGTCGGCAGATAGTCTGCCACGAAGAGTC
The DNA here is from genome assembly GCF_041903045.1 of Epinephelus lanceolatus. Classification (NCBI taxonomy): domain Eukaryota; kingdom Metazoa; phylum Chordata; class Actinopteri; order Perciformes; family Serranidae; genus Epinephelus; species Epinephelus lanceolatus. The sequence goes on along the minus strand of NC_135754.1, from coordinate 14,595,757 downwards.
CTCATGTGTGAACAAGCCTATGAGCAAGTTGCCCCCTCGTCTGCGATTGGGACTGGATATCTGGCGTTCTAGAAAACTGGAGAAGTGTGACACAACTGACAAAGAGCATCAGCCAATGAGAGGCGGGATACGTCCCACGCCAGCACGCAGGAGGATGGAAGAAATGTGAGGAGAGCAAGCAACAACAACAATGGTGGCGTCCACAGGATCACGGGGAGCGCGTTGTGTTTGGACCCAGGCCCTGGAGGCAGATCTGATTCCACACTGGGAAGAATATCCATGCCTTTACGATGTGTTGTCTCTAAGTTAAAAAACGTTTGGTGATGTCACCGCGTTATCTGGGGCTCTGTCGGCGAGGGCTCCGTGGAGAAATCTTGTGGTGTGCACACAGGTCGTAACACAGTTGGCGAGACTCCCGATGACAGAAACACACGTCGCCAGGTATGAACACTCAAAAGATTACTCTCCGTAACACAAAATCCGGGTGAAAATCATGTAATGTGAACTAGGCTTAACCCAGTTGCACAGTACCATACAGGCCTCCCGGGCCAAAGGACGAGTGAGCCACTGCGCAGAGACAGACTCTGATTTAGCAGCTAACAGCAGCTAACGTTAGCACAAAGCACTGGACGGAAAGACTGAAAGGTACGTCGTGACAACTGTTTTGCTTGTGTATATGATTTTGGTATTTAAGTTATTTATTCATGTAATTAAAGAGCTAAGAGAGCTTGACAAACGTAGCAAACTTGCCACTCATGCACAGGGAGTGAACGAAATTACGCTAATGCTATGCATTCTAATGTTAGCAGTGACATATAGTAGGTTTTATATAGTAGGGGAGGGGCTATGGAAAGCATTGCTCCAGTGAGGCATTAAGCCTTGTTTTCAGATCCACCCTAAAAATCCTGGACACAAAAACTCTGAAAAATGGTCTTAAGACCTTTCCTCACTGAGTCAGTTGATTTCATCCTGAATTATCGCACATCTAGAAATAAATACAATCTCCTCTTGTGTCAGTGGAGTTCGCACACTGACTCTGAAACCTTTATCCATCGTTATAGCTTTCAGAACAGGTTAGATTTTTTGTGTTTTTCACAGCCAGCAAAGCCTTTAGAGAGTTGTTAGACCAAGATGCAGTGAAGAAAATGTGGCAACAGGACAGAGGAATGAGTCACACAATATAATTTCATAACTCAGATCAGTTTCAACAGGTAAGATAATAATATTAAGGTGGATGATGATGGCACAGACAGGGAGAATGTGACGGTTCAGCCCCAGGTCAGACAGGGAGGTAACTCCAGTGGAGAGAAGCAAGGGAGCAAAAGTGTCTTTACATTTTATTGCGTATTACAAATTTTCACTACGAATGAAACAATAAAACACACTGGACTCGGTGTGCAAGGCTGCAGTGCACAATGATTTTTTTGGGGTAACGGACACAATATTCTACTACAAGGTACCCAGTCTTTTCATATTGGTATTTTCTGTGTATTTACATGTATAATGTGTCTAGAAAGAAATCTCTGATTTTACTTTACCGGGACTTTAACTTCTTCTTTTGCACCATAAGATCAAAATTTAAATGTGTCCAATACTTTGTTTTATGGCCAAATAGCTGCAAAACTAATGACAGCCTCATCAGCCTCAGCTATATCCATCCATCCATCCATCCATCCATCCATTTTCATCTGCTTATCCAAAGCCAGGTCGCAGGGGCAGCAGGCCGAGCACAGCACCACAGACGTTCCTCTCTCCAGCAACACTTTCCAGCTCCTCCTGGGGGACCCCAAGTTGCTCCCAGGCCAGACAAGATATGTAATCCCTCCAGTTGGTTCTGGGTCTGCCCCGGGGCCTCCTACCAGTGGGACGTACCCATAACACCTCCAACGGGAGGTGCCCAGGAGGCATCCTGATCAAATGCCCGAAGCACCTCAACTGACCCCTTTCAATTTGAAGGAGCAGTGGCTCTGCTCCCTCTACATCCCTCTAGATGTCCAAGGTCCTTACCTTATCTCTAAGACTGAGCCCAGCCACCCCACGAAAGAAACTCATTTCGGCCGCTTGTATCCACGATCTCATTCTTTCGGTCACTACCCAGAGCTCATGACTGTAGCTGAGGGTTGGGATGTAGATGGACCAGTAAGTCGAAAGCTTTGCCTTCCAGACAGCGCCAGCATCACTGCAGATGCCGCGCCAAACCACCAATCCTTCTCACACTCCATTCTACCCTCACTTGTGAACAAGACCCCATGATACTGGAACTCCTTTGCATGGGGCAGTAACTCACACCCAACCTGCCTCAGCTATATTTTTTGTTTCATGCTAACAAGCAAATGTCACCTAGCTGGCACCTTTTTTGCCTTTATCTATGCACAGCTAATTACTGACTCCACCTCTGTCATGGCACTGGCCGAGGTTGCAGAGAGGTTTGTGAGGCAAGGCCACAAACTGAATATCTCCACCATCCCCCACAGTCATTTTAACTTGCATATGAGGACACCACAAGTTTGGATTAAGGCCATAACTGTCCAAACCAGACAACAGAGGGATAAAAGACATGCCTCAGTTGGGCGTGTAGGTGCTGTTACCTGTTTTTTGTAGACAGTGACGTAAAAGCGCCCAAACCACAAGCAGCATCAAAACAACATGCATTTCATTCAGTATCAGCGTGGGAATGTTCCCTGAAAACACACCACGACTGAAAAGAGTTGTTGTTCAGTCATGTTTTCGCAGCATAAATGTCACTTTCCCCCTCATTTCATTTAAATGTCATGTAATGTAACGTTTCCTGTCTCACTTCAGTCTCGGTCAGGATTCATAGCAAAAACATGACCAGCGCCACAGTGTTGCTCCCATTACCTCAACATGGTGGCACACAGCAATAATGGGAGCTGACATCATGCATGCCACTGATTTCTGTCTCTGTGCTGCTTTTCAACAGCACGTTATTAACATCATTTAAGGTTTCCTCCGCAGTCGTGCACCCTCCCTTCGCTAGACACGGGGATGAGGAGACAGAGCGCATTGTTCTAGCAGAGCCCAGCTGGATTCAATGGCTGTGAGCAGACCCAGCGGTGCAGCGGCTACAGTGTAGTTAGTCACACAGGTGGCAGCGAAATTACAGTGTACACATACTTGTAGTTTGGACGTCTTCCACTTCTGGAAGCCAATAAAGACTGCTGCCAACGACTGCGAAAGCTATACTTGGATGTAGACGTATGGGTCGTGCCAAAATATTGCTCACCATTCCGAACAATATGTTTTAATGATTGGATTCAATAAAATAATGATGATTGGTTCCATTAGATCCTCACAGAATATCTCTGCGCTGAAAAACAATAGCTCTATTGTCTATGTGTGTGTGCATGCTTGCATGTGAGCTAAAACCCTTTGGTTCACCAACCTAAATACTACAACTTGTCTAACCACTTCCTGTATTCCTGTGCAGGGTTTTTTGGTACATCACATGTGGATATAGTGTAAACACCAATTCTAAGACTTCCTGATTACAAATGTTCATTTAGATCAAACCAAAAGTCGGTTGTTGGACAAAGAACAAGCACACAGACGACTAAAGAAGGAATATGTAGCTGTCCTTTCAATCCCTCCGTCTCTAAGATGACTTGGGCTTGGCTTTGTGTTTGTCTTTGTGTTGCCATGCCTCTGAGCAGTCGCCACTGTCTTTGCTTCCGTCTGTCTTCTCATGTTTTACACAGGGTGTGCAGCTGAACCACAAATCTCCTGTCTGGTGCCATCGTGGAGGTCCAGAAGACAGTCGCTAAATATGACAGCAGTGGAAGGAAGTATTTAGGTCTTTTACTAGGGATACCGCAATGTAAAAATACTCCATTACAAGTAAAGTTTGTGCGTTTAAAAGTACAGGAGTAGAAGAATGATGAGCAAAAAAATTAAAGCACTGGTGGCCGATACACACTGGGTCCTGTCACTAGTATATAATTCAATATCATATGGTGGTGTGTTTACTACTGATTAGGACTGCAACTAATGATTATTTTCATTATTAATTAATCAGTTTTTTTACTAAAACAATTATTCAATTTTTAAAACAGTTGCCAATTGGTGTCACATGAGCAAGTTAGAAATCAATGTGGCCAAGACCAAAGATGGTGTGCCACCATGTTGATGATTATTTGCAGGAAACACTCAATAGCCAACATGTTGAAACTATGGAAATTTTTTAAATATCTTGGTACGGTTCTGGATTCCCATGTGAGCTTCTCTGGAAATACTGAGTTTATTTAAAGAAACGTTCACAGCGACTTTATCTTCTTAGGAACCTCGGTGGCCTTGGTGTCAGTCAGCAGATTTTAGAATTAGTGTACATATGGTTGAGAGTGTTTTAACGTTTCACATTCTTGTCTAGTATGCTCATCTCACCTGTACATCCAAGAGTAAACTCTGTAGGGTTGTGACAATGGCAAGTAAAATAGTTGGCAAGCCACAAAAGCCCTTGACCCAACTCTTTACAGAAAGGTCGAGAAAAAAAGCGAGGCGTATCTTGGAAGATAGCTCCCACCCTCTCTGTAGCTAGTTTGAGCTCCAGGAGGTGCTATAAAGTCCCTCTTGTGACCAAAAATGTATTTAAGAAGTCCGTCATCCCAAGTGCCATCAGTATTCTTAACTCAGAAAAGGGACTGATGAGTTTTAACCCACAGACAGACAATGAGCTGATCTAATGTGTTTAAGTGTTTTGTTTGGTGAGCTGAAGACAAATTTCCACCCTTGGTGGACAATAAAGATATATTGTATTGTATTGTATTCTATTGTATTCTATTGTATTCTATTCTATTCTACACTATTCTATTCTATTCATTTCTAATTAGTTCTGCTCTACTGGTGTATTAATATGCAAGCAGCATTTTAATGTTGTAGCTGGTTTTCATACTACTGGATTGTTCAATCTACTGCATATCAGTGTATCATATGCTCATGTTCTGCAAAGTTACTATGTCAATAAAAAAAAGTGTGTGTATATGTAGTATTAAGTATAAAATTTGCCCCAGAATTGTATTTAAATACAGTGGCCCACTTATGTGAATTTACTTTGTTACTGTCCACCACTATGATTCAATAACCAGGCAAGAATAAGAGAAACACTTTCTAATTTTCAACTGCAGTCCTTCAGCAAGATGTTTTGAAACAAATAAAAGGATCAAATTCACAGGACAAAGACAGCATAAAGACATAAATACAGCATTAACTACAGTATGTTAGCACAAACAAACATGCAAGCAACATCAAACACCAACACACAGACTAGCATTACATTCAGACATGCAGAGCAGCGATAGAAAGTAAACATAAATTAAATACAATAGTCATTATGTATGGTTATATGCACTAACACACAAGCCATGCGACAGAAAGTTAGCTATGCTGTTAATAAAATAGATGTTGCATAGCCTACATACCCATGCAGAGTTGACTGGCTCGCAACGGGCAAGGACGTAAAGCAGTTTAGCAGCATGTGAACCAGTGTTTCGGTGGGTAATGCACTGTGTTGATTAGAAATGTTCACGTCTGATTGTCCAAAAACCAGGTCTTGAAACTTTGTTTGACCAAAGACACTATATGCCATAGTGCCTTTGGTCTGAATCCCACAACACTATGAGCTAAAGGTTTTCAAACAGTCAACCCTGATATACTATGCAGGACCAGTAATCCCTCTCAATCATCACTTATGACTCAATCTTAGTGTGTGATGGTGTATTTTTCTGCAGAGACTCTGCACTCTGCCTTCATTTCTTCTATTCTCTGTGTTCAGGATGTTTATGTGCGTGTACCCCAGAGCACTCAGGTGAAGATGAGGCTTTATAAAAAGGTAGAGACCAGATGCCAGACTGTAAGCAGCAGCATCCAAGAGACATATCGCTTATGTACTTTTATTTCTGCACTGACTGACAATCCTGCATATCATACCCTCAATCATAGCATTATTTTTTTGTGTGTGTTGTTCTTGCTGACTAGCCAGTCCGCCTACTTTAAAAGAGTAAATCATATGTGCCACTGTTTATTCTAAACTAATATTTAGCCTTTATCTACCTTGAGATACATTTTCTCATTTCCAAGAGTCAGAGATTTGTAGATCAGTGAGACCAGTAATTTCAAAAAACATTTCACATAAATAGCAAATGACACAGGGGAATAAAACTGTCACATTCCTCATGAAGAATGTTTCGAATGTGGTATTTGAATTTCTGGTAAGATGTCTACCTTTCCAGACAAAGTTTCTCCTACTATTCCAAGTATTTAGTGCAGAAATGCAGTTTTCTTAAGTAGCAGCAAATGTGTCCACAACAATGTGCTGATTGATGTACGAGTGGCACAGTAATGAATTCCCACTGCAGCAGAGACATCACAAAAATCTGCTTGGTTCAGTTGTGATGGACATGTTGCATATTCCTTAAGACAATCAGCTTAATCAAGTGCGTGAGGAGCCTCAGTGTGGCTACCTGTAAGTTGTTATACTTTCTATGGAGACTAAGGACAGCCTTGTGTTTATCATGCCTGTGTGAGAATGAACATGGCAGCTCTACACACAACACATAACCCTACTGTATTCACTGACATGCATACGGAACAGAAAACACACACATAGGCACACAGACACACACACTCATACACACACAGCGAGATGATGGATTAATAGCCGAGGAGCGGTCAGACGGCTGCAGGCCCTCCAGGGAGCCGACCTGAGGCCACCCAATCACAGCACATTCCTGCAGTGACTGTGTTTGTAGCCCTGCAGGTATTTCCTGCTCACCTCTGAATAAAGTCATGCTATCAGAAGGGACAAGCAGGACCTTATGCGACTGCTCATCGTAAAGAAATTCAAATAGTTTATTCAGATTATTTCAAAAAGAAGCAGCTGAATATCGGACCAAAGTATGATTAATGGCAGATTAACTGAGGCCATGAATTCATTATGGTTAAATCATTGAAGCAAAAGCAAGGTTCACTTGATTTATCTGATGATGCTTTACAGTGCAGCCTGTGATTAATGGACTCACAAACTGTAGTCAGAAAAAAACCTAATGAAATTAGAATTTGAAATTTGGTGTCATTTGAATAACCACTGGTGCAAATAACCAATCGATTCCTCTGCGTGGCTACACGTGCAGTGTGTTTAATCAGTTCACATTATACAACATTATACAAAATCCATCAATACATTGATGGAACATTACACACCAGACTGTCTGCTGAGAAATAATCTCCCCATGTTGTTTTATTGTGTTGAGAATGGCTTAATGGCTGCCGTTGCTGCTACTGCTGCTGCTGCTGCTGCTGCACTGTTTTCTCTCAGCGATTAGGAACACATTGACCATAGAATCACATCAACAGACATATGACTGCCTGAAAATCTACATTAGTCACAGGGATGAGATATCCGATCCAAACGCCCGACCGCGAGGATTAGTCACCGTGGAAGTGGAACAAGGCGGTGTGAAGCTGAATGAGGGTTTACTGTTACACCTTTTCATTCCAGCTTAGGTGTATGAGACAGTATCACACGTCAAATACAGCTTTGTGCTATCAAAGCAAACCAGGAAACTGTCAAATTCATCTCAGCACTGCCGTCTGAGAACAAATCCCGTGCTGTGGATGATGACTGGGATGGATTATCAAGGTGATATCAAAGTCTGGGTGCAGGGATATCTTTCACAGTAGAGGCTTTTAAGAAAATGACTCCCATAGTGCACAAATATAGTGTGTGTGTGAGGTGAATGTGTGTATAAGTGTGTGTAATTGACAGTTTCCAGTCAATGGGTCCATCAGTGATAGCAGTCGTACTGTTCAGTTCCATTTCATGCATGTTTGCACAGCTGTACAGATGTTTACTGTACTGAATGCGTGTTGAAATTGTAGATTTCATCCTAGGCAACATCACATAAAGTCTACCAAAACACTGGATGATTGCAGGACTCTTTTCACTTCAAGAGATTTTAACTAATCACAGTTGTAGGTGGTGACTCATCTAAATATTCTGTGCAAATTAGGAATCAGTGAATCAGTGGATGTTTAATTACAGCTGAGTCACATTCTAACGTCTAAGCAAATTATACATTTACACAGGATATTAGAGTATGTGAAATAGTTTTGGAAATTTTTATGGAGGAAAGAAAATATAGTAAAATAGTAGACTTTTCATACATCATACATCTGACAGAAATGTAACCATATAAAACTACATTTATAAAGATTTTCAGATAGATAAAAAAATGGGTGGATGCAAGCATACTCACCTTTGTGTGCTTCTCAAAAATGACTTGCTCCATGACTGAACACCGGCACAGAGTTTGTTCTGCAAAATAATAAGACAAAGTAGTAGTTTAGTAAGTAAATAAATGTAGTTGGTGGATGTTGTTTTATTTCACTGTACAAAGAAAGCTGAGATGCAAAATACTTAATTCAATTCAACTGAATTCAATAGAACTTTATTTATCCTGGAGGAAATTCTTGTGCCAGAGAATGCTTTAAATTACAGTGACGATAAGAACAGTAACCACAATTTTAACAATTCACAACCAGTCAACCTGTGTTCCCCGGGTCAGGGTCACTCACTGGGCCCAGTTTTAGAACAATAGAGTATTAAATATCTGGCAAAATATATAAATATGCAAGATAAGAAGTGTTTTCAAGGAGCAGAAGCAAAAACCAGTGCCTAATAGAGTAGCAATAGGAGTATGATACATACAAGAGTTACTAAAATTAACTAAATTGGTGGGGGAAAAAAAGGACTGTTCCTGATAATCAATGTTATGTTGAATATAACAATAAGAGGTAGTATTGCACTTGACTGAGAAAATGATATTGCACTACTTTGACAAGTGAACGTGATATTGAAGAATGAATTGCACATGATGTTCATCTTATGTTATGGAGTTTTCATTTCTGCCTGTAGGAAATCAGCAACAATTACTAGCTCCCAAGACCAAAACGAGCACTCTATGTGTTTATCAACGTGTTCTCATCCCATCTTGTCAAATATCATCACTTTGTGGACTTTCAGGTCTACATATGACAAGCTAGGCAACCTCTTGCGGCTGCTATGGAGGTTCCAGGATTTCATGCCAATTTATGCTTGTTACATGCATTGTGTCTTTTCAAAATATACTTCGGTTTTCACGGGAAATGTACAGTTCCTGCTCAATACATACATAGTCTTACAACATCAGTAAAACACCTTGTATTTACATTTATTTCCTTAAAAGCACTTGGTTAGGTTTAGGCAACAAAAGCACAAGATTAGGTTTAAAAAAAAAAATAATCATGGTTTTGCTCAATTTTCACACAGGAAGCTAACAGTGGGCTCCCAGGTGAAAGTCCAGGGTTTGTTGGACCCTCCCACTCACCCTATAGGGACATTCCAGCTCCTTATATTACCTTACCGGTGGCGTTACAAACGGCCACTGGTCAGTCGATATCATAACGCTGGGAAAGGTGCCTTTGTATGACGGAATGCCCAGATCACCAACAAAGCAGCATCATTTGACGAGCTTGGAATGAAAATGGGCTGGCTGGTTTCATTTTAAAAATCAAGTAGCTGTATGTTATAGCTAATGGCTGAATAAGGCTTTTGAATGTACCCCTTTATCCTTATTTATTTGTAAGAATTTTATTTAATCTGTCTTGACAATTAGGACATAACATAAAATAACATACAGCATATTATAGGAAATATTGCTAAAATATCAGTATGTGACAAAGCCTCTACACTGTTAGACATTTTTACCTCACACTGATTTTTTTTTCTTATCTGATTATCACAATTTGAAATTGTGATATTTCCGATTGTGTTTGAATGCAGCATCTGAGCTCCGCAGGTTGTGTCGCGTGCAACAGCTGTGCCGCGGTAAACTGTGAGGAAAACTGACGCAGGTAAAAATATAACTTAATAAACTGGAAACGCCTTGGGTGAAGCTGAAATTAGGCTATTTAAATCAGTAAGTAATTAAGAAAAAATAGGAGCCCTCTAAATACTCATGTCGTCATTTAGAGGTGATAGCAGTGAACGACTCAGCTAGCTTAACATTAGCCTTGTTTTACTATGTAGCTAGCAGAGTTAGCTAACTGTTACAACTGACCTAATAATTTAACTCAGGTACAGTAACGTTAGTTTTAAGCTAAGCTCTCAAGTATTAGGTTATGTTAGAAAAAGCAAATGCTTACATACCTTTTATCCAGGTGGAGTTAGCCAAAAAAAACAACTGTCAAGGTTAGCTTTATTTGTCTTGCCCATTTTCAGAGTAAATGTATTAACACTGACTGGACTGTATTAAGTTATGAATAAACAAAATGGCTGCTCAGACCTACATCGCCATCTCTGAGCTGCATCCCAACTTCTTTCATCCGGTGAGTTCATTCTTCAGTACTTATCCTACAGCAATTTAATGTTTTGTGCCTAACTTAGAGTAGCCCTCACATAGACAGGAATAATTGTCTTCAATTATGGAACAGGGTGTAATTCAGGCCTGCTTTTCTGAGTTAGTTTCATAATTGTGTTGAATTATGAAAATATGTTCAAATGGCTGCACGCCTGTAATTACATGTGTAATGTTTTTCAGAAAGTGGCAGGCATCGTCATTGGGAAATCTGATGTCAGAAGCTTTCCTGACAGAAAAAGTTAGTATCTCTTTAGAGTAGTGCACCTAAGCTGTTGCTTTCATTCTTCTAGCAGCACTGCACCTCAGTGTGTTGTGCACTGGCCCCCTCTTCTGGAGAATAGATACACAAATAGCCATTCTCCACTCTTCTTCTTTACTGCAACACTAAAAAAATCTATACATCTGAATTTCAGATATAGGTGTGGACAGATACACTTTCAGCTTCACCATTAAGGACTCACCTGACTTCTTCATCAATGTGACAGCCTGGGGAAACGATGGGTACATCATCGGGCTCTCCAACAGCTTCAGCACTGGAGACTGTAGTGAGGAAATCACTCTCATTGTCAAATATGTGTATTTTTTCTGGATGAAATGCAACAGAAATTCTTACGTTTCTAGTCAATACATGCAGTCATTTCCAGGTTTATCAAAATAGTTTGGTTGTGTCCAGTGTCTTGCTTGCTTCAAAACCTGCCAGTGCTTAAATGTGATCAACAATTTGCACAAATTTGTTTCTCATTATTTTCCAGTCATCATTGACAATCCTTTAGTCACCAGCAAAGACCCAGAGAAAGGGGACAAATTCTGTCCCACAACACCAAGGTAATTAATACTTAAATAAAGATGTTGTAGAAGAATTAGTCACCGTCACCTTGTGGTGCTTTTAACTGAAGGGTAGCGAGGTTAACACAGTGTAATGCCGTGTAAAATATGATGTAACAGCGTGTAATGTCTGATGATGGTTTCAGAGGGACTTGAAGGTTCAAAGGCCTGTATTTGCTGTCTCAGCCTCTATAGGCTGCTGGTGACGGAGACTCATTCCCAGGTGTCTCTGTGTGCTGATATGGATACTATCGACAGGATGCTGCCACTGATCCACCTGCCAGTGAAGGACTCCAGAGATTTCTACTCTCTGGGAGACATTGTGGCCAACGGGCAGAAGCTGGACGGCACAGTGATAAATATACTGGCTGCAGTGAAATCGGTAGGGCACACTGAAGTCATAGTCTGTCAGTATTAAATAGTATAAAAGGAGAAGTACACCTTTGAATATATTCACCCATTTTTATTTTATTTTTTACAATTTTTTTAATCAACTCTTTTAGTGTGCCGACATTTTTGTCAACCTGCCACATCTACTTTTACTTACATTAGTTCCTACATTTCCCAAAATGTTTTTCTCAGTGAGCTAATGCTGCTTTCACATGCTCCAATGATGGTCCCATTTTCTGAGTTGGGAAGTCCCTCTGTTCATGAGCTACCAAGTTATAATGTGGAACCACCATAGATGCTACAAAGATGATGTGTTTTATTGTTTTAAACAACACATTGATAGCTGTTTCCAGTATATAAGTGTTGCTTTACCTGACTTGTTGTCAGAGTTAATGCTATTGAATAACCTTTTTTTTTTAATTTATTTATTTATTTTTTTTTTTACTGTTTATAACTTTTCTATGTAATCTAGGTCACTCTAGATGGACAGGAAGCAACAGTTACAACCTAAAATCATATTACAAATTTTATGTGAGCACAAAATTGATAAAAAATATGTGAATTATTAAAAAGTTTCTTACCATCAACCAAACAAATACTTTCATTTGCCACGTTTCTGCATATTTGACATCAAATTCGAGAGGTCGTGTACCAAAATCTTAGCCAACTTTTCGAATTGTTCCAACTTGAGTGGACGGTCTGAATTTTCTCGGTCACAAACTCAGTCTTCACATTATTCTGACACCACATGAATGCGCTCTAACAGTTATCATTTGCAGTCAAATAAGAATTGCTTATTGACTCGATCATGGTTCATACTGGTCATAAAACGTTTTGGATACCACCAATTTTCAAGAGGTGTTTTTCAAACATCGAATGAGAAGAAAATTTCGAAGCTCACAGACAAACCAAAATGTTTTTTCCAACTTTTTCACACACTGCTTGCATTAGATGGTGGTTATTCAGCTGACTTTTGCTCCACTGTAAGTTTAACTATGGTGGAAAATGGGCTGTTAAAGTTTCCTGAGCTTAAAAACAACATTAACAAGAAGGGAAGGGTCATTAAAAAGTAACATTATGAAAGTCCCAGTCATGGAAAAGTCATGGAACCTGTCACTGAGGTCGGGGTGGGAAGCCTGATAAGCATGAAGTGGGACGTTTTGGACAATGAGTGCGAGCAAATAATTCTTTGCTTTTCTAAATTTACTGACTTCATATCTTATAAATTGCCTAATAGACTACATTGTGCCTGCTTTTTCTGTGTGGTTACATGGTGGTATGCTCATTGTTTGCCTTGAACAGACCAACTTACCATAATGGCCCTAAAGACATGCCTCAGAGTTCAGACAGAGGCCAGACCCTTCACTTAATGTCACTGCATTTTTTATACAGGAAGGGAAGATATTGTGATAGGAACTTCAGATGATTCTGTTTACATTAACAGATTGGAGAGCTGAAGCAGTTCACCACTTCAGACAGACGCAAAGGGCAAAGGCTGGAAGTGAAGCTCTTTGATGACTCTGTCTCTTCCTTCCCTCTTGTCTGGTGCGTCATGCTCCTTTATTGATTTGGAAAATGAATAAAGATGAATTACTTTTGTGCCATATTCCATCTTATAGGCCCCTCGGATCTCTGTTACGTATCTTTAGGTTACCACAAATTTACTTTGGTGACATGAAGCTTTAGATTAACCTGCTGAACTCCATGTGTGTTTGATTTTCTCCCTGACCTCTGTTTCACTCACAGCTGGGACAGAGAAGCCATTCAGCTCGTGCAAACTTTGATACCCAAGGAGACGGGTAGGTTAACAACTGCTGCTCATTCTCAGCCACAAAAAGAATCTTTATTTAACTGTTATTCCTGCCTGTCGTGTCCCATTAACGTACTGTACTGAAGAGAAACATGCAAGTGGATATCTGAGATGTGACTGCGTGTTTATGTTTAAGATAACTTACTGTTGTTTTAACTCTTACTCTTCATTCAAAGTGCTCTTCATAGCTGACGCAAAGATTAGCTTTGACAGCTTTCGCAACGGCATGACAGCAACCGTTAACTCGAAAACCATTATCACTGTCAATCCCGGTAAGATGTCACAACAACATTCACAAAAATAACTATGTATTGTGCAGTAAGTCAAAACATGGTTGAAACCAAGCAGCCATGGTTTACAGTGCAAGTAGAATATTGTTAGTTTGTTGCTGTCTAAGTCAATCATAATGTGCTCTCAGACACCAGAGAGGCCAGTCTGCTCTACAGCTACGCTAAAGAGGCATCTGAGTCTGGTGTTCTGGATCAAGATGAGAAGCCAGAAGACATCCCTGGTAGGTTATAATAAAGAATTCCCCTCAGTCTGATACTGTTATTATTACAATGAGGGGATGTCTGGCTGTGTTTTGATATAAAATGTTCTTTGTTTCTTCAGGGCTCCTGCAGACCCTTAAAAAGTCTTAGAAGACAATGAATTTATCTAAAAATAAGGCCTTAATTGGTATTAAAATGTGTTAAATCAATCTAGGCTTCCTATATAGAATTAAAGGCTGTCTGTCTTCTTCCAGCCGTAAAACTATTGTGCAGTCAACCTTCATGTCTGTTCTGGACTATGGTGACATTCTATATTGTCATGCTGCTCCATCAACACTTCAGCAGTTAAACCCTGTGTATCACAGTGCATTACGGTTTATCACAAATGACGCATTTCATACTCATCATTGTTCTCTGTATCAAACAGTTGGATGGACTTCCTTACAGACAAGAAGAAATATCCATCTCATGTTATTTATTTTTAAAGCCCTACTGTTAAACCTACCAAACTACCTCACATCTCTTCTCTCTTTCAAATCCAGTAACTACAGTACACGATCCAGTAACTACCTAACCTTAGATATCCCCTGCATGCGCACAAATGTTGGTAGATCTGGTTTCAGGTACTATGCCCCTTTTAAATGGAATGAGTTACAATCGAACCTCAAACTTGAATCTCTTGTTCCTCTTGGAGTTTTTAAAGCTTCTCTATCCGATGTTTTTCATGATTCATGTAATTGTTTTTATTAATTCCTTGTTGTGTTGTTCCTGCTGGTGTCTGTGTGTTTTTGTTGTTATGGATGTTTCTTTGTTCTCAGGTCTCTCTTGAAAAAGAGATCTTGATCTCAATGAGACTGCCTGATTAAATAAAGATTAAATAAAAAAAAATAAAAAAAATCACTCTTTCAGCTGTCTTAAAAATGCTAAGATGTGGGAAGTAGGATTTTATTAATCTTTTTTCTGACAATGTATTGCAAAATTAAATAAAAAATCAGCATTTGAAGTGGATCATCCAACTTTTTAACTTGACCAAAAAGTCTGGTTTTATTTATAATAAACATTTGGGCAACATTGTCCCTTTCCCTAAGTAATCGATGTCAGTACATGTTTTTTCCCTTCAATTTTGGTTATTGTGACATTGGTCTTAAATTTTACCCTCAGTGGCATTAAAAATTTTTGAAATCTTGAATCTAACTTGTCTTAATCTGTAGGAACCCAGATCTTAGTCCTCAGCTTAAATTTCTCCTATTTTTGTCTAATTCAGTGGTTGACGCACTTCCTTTGTGCTGTCAATCAAATCTTAATTTTCCTGGGAGATCATACCCAGTGGTAGACAGACTTGCATTGTGAAAGCAAGACTTAAGTAGCATTTCTTAAAAGCTAGTGCCTAAAAAACTGCATATTTGTGAGTCATTTTTTAAGATTTACATCTTCAGGTGGACCAAATAAGGTTTGGGGCTGATAGCTAGTTGTTCTTTGTTAGTTCTGAGAGCCATTTGACTTGTGGAGCTAACTTGTCGACAGATGCACTGTTCACTTTGGTCTTTCTATTGAATTTGCTGACAATAAAAAAACAAACTGCCACTATATTTTTTCCTGATGTAACACCCCCATTATCAGATGACAATGTGACAAGTGCAGCCTGTGTCAGTGCCTGTTTTCCCAAAGGAAAAGACTGCAGACTATATGTGGTGCTGCTTTTGTTTCTGCAGTGGAGTCCATCACTGACGTGTACACAGTGAGCCAGCTGAAGCAGAAGGCCCGGGAGGACCCTGAGGCTTTCTTTGGCATCACATACAGCTTCATCTCCAGGCTCGACCTCGACTCCTCTGTTTCAAAAGTCATCAGGACACGGTGGTAAGTTCTCACAGTGCATGTATTATTAAATAGTTACTGCACTATTTTTTATTTCCCCTCACAGCTCTGATGTTCCACTCCAATTATTTGAACATGCTCAGTGATATAAATTAGTTTCTCTGCCACTCGAGATGAGCTTTAGCCAATAAACTCCCTGATGAGACTGTTTTCCCTCCTGTCTCAGCTCCAGGTGTAAGTTTCAGGTGACTGATGACATGCAGAGCTGCACCAATGAGTTGTGTCCAGGGAGGGATCAGGCCCTTTCAGCCTCCACAGGCTTTGACCTGCTGGTGGACTTCACAGACCACACCGGCACCCTGCACGCCTGCACCCTTAGAAGCCCCGTGGCAGAAAAGACACTTGGCTGTATGGTGAGTATCATTACACAGGAGGATGTCATGTAGTATCCCCTGTGTGCAGGGATTAAAGAACATAAGAGAAGAATCAATTAAAGGTGTAGCATGTGTGCGTCAGGTGCGATAAACAGCATTTTCATTTCACCTGTCGCAGACGGACGAGTTCACCAGTCTGACCGATGACGAACGGACTGCACTGAAGTGGAAATTTCTCTTGGAGAGATGCAAAATATATGTGAAGGTATTGTAGCTTTTGATTTTATGCTGTTTGTGTGTTAGCTCTAAAAGCAAGTCACAAGTTAAAAAAAATTCTTACAATATGTTGTAGATACTGCCGTCTTCTAGAATGAAGTCTGGGGTCAGGGGGATGGTCCTGGCCTGCTCGGTGGCTGACCCAGGAGAGGTGAAACAGCACATGTCTGCCTTGCTGCAGCGCCTGTGATCACAACACACACACTGACTGAGCAGGAGAGCACATATGTTGCAGTTGGCTGCTTTACCTGCTGTGTGGTACTGTTCGGACTGAGATGTTGACAAAAGGGCAAGAGTTATTCATACATGTGGGATTTATGGTTTGAGAATTGATACATTCTCTGCTTTATTTATATAAGTTAATTATTTATTTATTTAAATATATATAATATGAAGAATGTACTATTGGCTTGACTGCTTTATAAAACTGTTAAATAAAAGTTTAAAAACAGTTATAGCTTATGTCAGTAAGTTAGGTGTCAAATGTATCAATCAGGAAAGGATATTTGATGAGCAGACAGTTACAAATAATAGGACAATAAGACAATTTTCTAATTATTAATTCATCTTTCATAACTACTTACCCTATAAGGTTACAGAGGGACTGGAGCCTATCCCAGCTGACAATGGGTGAGAGCTGGGGTACACCCTGGACAGGTCACCAAGCTATCACAGGGCTGACACATAGAGACAGACAACCATTCACACTCACATTCACACCTACGGGCAATTTAGAGTCACCAATTAACCTGCATGTCTTTGGACTGTGGGAGGAAGCCGCAGTACCCAGAGAAAACCTACGCTGACATGGGGAGAACATGCAAACTCAAACCAGGAACCCTCTTGCTGTGAGGTCATCACAACAAACTACAAAATATTCTATATAGTTAAATGAGTTTATGAGTTGAATTAACACTTGGTCTTTTTAAACCATGTAGTCATTACATGTCTGTGGTGTGTTTGTCCTGCTATAACAAAATTAGTCAGTAGGTGGCGGCAAAGCGTTGGTTATCAAAGCGGAACTTTTGAAACGTCGTCGTATGTTGCTAACGGACACATTACAGGGACGTACTGTTTTTTCGACAACACCAACAACTGAAGGTACAGTAAACTTGTGAGATTTATTTGTTCTTTTAAGTTGTCTAAGTAGTAATAAATAATATCTCACAGTGAAATATCATTAGAGACACATTGCATTAGCAGTGAAGTAGGAACGTTTGCTAACTGCATAAATCGCAGGGCCCGTTAACATAGCGACGGTATGCTACTATGCTAGCATTAGCCTGCACGTTATAAGCCAAATTTTTTATTTTCACAGTATGACAGTAATTAAATCACTTTCCTGTTAATAATGGACATGTGACGGCCTGAAAACTGCATTCACTGACTGTGTCTGATATTCCTACGCAGTGTCATACCTGCCTCGGTCACTCTGAGCAGTGACAGCCAGCAGTCAAGCATGAATGTGAACCAGGGGACGGTGGGCAGCGACCCGGTCATTCTGGCCACGGCTGGATACGACCACACTGTCCGCTTCTGGCAGGCTCACAGCGGGATCTGCACCAGGACTGTCCAGCACCAGGACTCTGTATCCTTACTCTGACTGATAGTGTGCTCTGGTAAATGAAATCTGGAACAGAGTTTACACTGTGATACAAACAGAGACATGTTTTGTCTTCTTGGAAACAAGGATTTGAGTTTCAGATGACTGGAGCTGGTGGTGGATGAAGTACCCGAGAGCCATACTTGAGTAAAAGTACAGATAACTTACCAGAAAATGATTGTGGTAGAAGTTAAAGTCACTTATTAGAATATGACTTGAGTAAAGTACTTGATATTTACTGCATTTAAACGTCAAAAGTCATTTAATGAGACTTAAGTATCGAAAATAAAAGTGCAAGTAAATGTTAACAAAAAAGCAAGCAGACAGAATTTTGAGAATTATGTTTATTTCTTTCTCACATGTACACCTCCTTAAAAATGAAGTGTACATTACACTCCAAAAAAAAACTTTTTCACAATTTAAAGGATTTAAAGAACAAAATCCAGTTTTACCTTTCCTCCTATTCCTTCATTCATCTGTCTCTTCCTCTTTCCTTCCTCCCTTCTTCCTTCCTCATTATTTAGTAATTGACTAAGATGCTGAGGAGAAATGTATTACAGCAAAAGTTTACATTTTATTTAGGAAATGTCATGGAGTAAAGGTGAAAGTTGACCGAAAAGTAGTGTTCAGATCCTTAAAAAATACTTAAGCACTATAAAGATGTATTATTACTTTGTTTCATTACACCACTGGTCAATTGACAGCAGAAAAAGTGACATTAGGACTTTACACCTAAGAGTTTAACATACTGTTTGAAAACAAGTTAGCTTTAAAATAGTGCACTCTGAATCAGAAAATCCCCTTGTGTCTTATAAAATCAACATGCTGTCAAAGGAGCTGTTGTTTACCGTCTTTGAAGCAGCTCCAGGATTTGTCAGTGGATGACATCATCACTCCAGTGTCGGGACTGAGACTTGTTCATGTAGACCGATTCCTTCCTTAACATTTGCTCCCAGCAAGTAAATTCACTTGAGGTCACACCTGACAGGAGTATGATCGCAGCTGCAGGTTGGTTAAGAATTTTTTAAATCTTAAACCTTCTCCTTATCCTGGATTGCATGATACCATTCATAACAACCATGTCTCACATTGATGTCCACTCTGCCTTTTAGGTTATCAGCACATCCGCATGTACGATCTGAACTCCAACAACCCCAACCCGGTGATCAACTACGACGGTGTCAGCAAGAACATCACATCCGTGGGCTTCCATGAAGACGGGCGCTGGATGTACACAGGAGGAGAGGACTGCATGGCTCGCATATGGGACCTGAGGTACTGCAAAGGAACCTCACTGTGCTAAAAACACATTGATTACGTTGTGTTGAGCAACCTATCTTTGATCCCCACTGCTCCTCTCAGGTCCAGAAACCTGCAGTGCCAGAGGATATTCCAGGTTAATGCTCCTATCAACTGTGTCTGCCTGCATCCCAACCAGGTGAGACGTTCAATGTTCATAAATTTGCACTTATACTATTGTTTGTTATTTTAGTAGTTTAGTGTATATGTGTGTGTTTTTAATGTAAGTCAGTTACAGTGTGTGTCAGTAAACAGTCTGTGTTGTGTGTTTTTCAGGCAGAGCTGATTGTTGGAGACCAGAGTGGAGTGATTCACATCTGGGATCTGAAGACGGACCACAATGAGCAGCTGATTCCTGAGCCAGAAGTCTCAGTCAACTCCGTTCACATTGACCCAGATGCCAGTTACATGGCAGCGGTCAACAGCTCGGTCAGTACCCCAGCAGAGAAGGGTGTTGTATATTAATACTTTGGCGTGTTAAGTCATATTCATCCTCTTGGATCTCCTTAACAGGGGAACTGTTATGTGTGGAACCTCGCTGGAGGCATTGGTGATGAGGTGACTCAGCTCATCCCCAAGACTAAGATCCCTGCACACAAACGCTACTCTCTCCGCTGCAAGTTCAGCCCCGATTCCACGTGAGTGCCCTCCTCCTCCTCTCTGCACTCTATAAATCTTTCTTTGACGCAGTTGCTGACGATGAGTTTCTGTGTTTGTCGTCACCTCCAGTCTGTTGGCCACCTGCTCAGCAGACCAGACCTGTAAGATCTGGAGGACGTCCAACTTCTCCCTGATGACAGAGCTGAGCATTAAGAGCAACAATCCCGGAGAGACGTCCAGAGGCTGGATGTGGGACTGTGCTTTCTCTGGAGACTCCCAGTATATTGTGACTGGTCAGTACATGCGCTGTGGCAAGTTAGCACTACTTTGTAATGTCAGTGTGCTTGTATCAAAACCATTCTATAACGAGTTAATCAGAGTAATGTTACTCACGGTCAGACATAAACACAAGGATTCCACACTTATAAAAACCTTGCTGTTTCAGATTTATGATGATTTAAGATTTTTTTTTTAAACTAAAACAGTGAGAAAAATGTATGTTGTAGTTTATGTGTAATCTTGAGTCAACAACAAGCTGCATTAAGCGACACTCCCCCTGCACACCCACTTGGACCCCTGGGGTCTAGATGCGCTCCTCACACAGGTGCTCCGGGAGTAAACACCAGGCGCTCTATGTGTGGTAACTATGGAAACAGTATCACATCTCCCTCGTCACTGGTTGATGTGTTAGCTCGCCAATTATTGAAAATTAATTATTTGGCAAGTCAGTCACTTCCCATATTAAAAGACCATACACTGCAGTAATGCAAATTTAGATTTGGAGTTAAAGATTGGACATACACCTTCTTTTTAACTGCGCGTTTGCATGCACATGATGGCTGCCTTGTGTCACCTGCATCCATTTGGAGCATTGGTTGTGCATGTCCTCAGAAATTAACGCAACGTGGCCGCAAGATGTGATACACACGTGAACGGTCAGGGCAGTGTTGGCAGAGCGAGAGAAAGAAACTTACCATTGTCAAGATATGCTCTGCTTCTCAGGTTTGCCCTCTAGTGGAATCCTACAGCAACACACATAGTTGATAGGCAAGTAATGTGAGTAATTTCGTTCTCGATGCAGCCGGCTTTCTGTTCAAACACATGGTTAAAAAGCAAGTAAATCTCCGGCCATATGCATTTGATAAAGCTGGACTTGGAATAGTCTATGAGAGTATGAAGCTAATTCTGTATTGATGCACATCTGAATAAAGATGTATATAGTGACTTTCAGAGCCTTTTAGAGAGAAGCAGGTAAAGGTTTGATCACTTCAGTGTAAAAACACCTTGAGGTAAATTCCTGGCTCTGACTCGTGTTTCCATCTGTAGCCTCCTCAGACAACCTGGCCCGGCTGTGGTGCGTGGAGACCGGGGAGATCAAGAGGGAATACAGCGGCCACCAGAAAGCCGTGGTGTGTCTGGCCTTCAATGACAGTGTGCTGGGCTGAGGAAGAAGAAGAGGAGGAGGAGGAAAGAAATGAAGAGACAGGAGGTGGCAGATGGTCTGTGCAGAGGTGGGACAAGGACAGAAAAGAAATGGACACTTTGGGAAATGTGCCTCAATTGGGAATTGATTATTATTTCCCCAGAAATGATCATCTTGAGAAGGTGGAGGCGCATGTTTGAACACAACGATGAATCTCAGCTGTGTGTGGTACCCGTAAGTATTCAGCTGAGCAGCAAGGCCAAAATGTGAACTCATAAATCCAGCTTAAAGGGCCAAGTACACCGCATATAAGCAAATTGGCACAAGTTTGATTACAGCATATGTCAGTGTCCATCAATGACCCTTTATGTTTTTAACGCCATCACTCTGTGCACAACAGGAGATTCTTTACAACTCTTTGTTTTTATAGTGCACCATATTTATTGTATTGAAAGGACCACATGTCTTGTCGACCTGGATGTGCTGCAGAATTGATATCTCTCCTGTGTATGTGTAATTCATTTGATACTCAACTTACAAAGTGAAGTACTATTCTTAAACATCAAATGTGGATTAGGGAGTGTGGAGAGAAAATGATGTACAGAAAATGATTCCGCAGTAAAGACATTGTTCAGAAAACTCCTCACAGTCTTTGAGTTTCTTCCTCTCTCAGAAAAATTGGCCACAAATACACAACAGTCTTTTATTGGACAGATCAAAACACTCTCATCGCAACAGGAATGATTACACGTAGTTATACTGTAGCAGTGGGTTACAGGAAATACAAAAACAGGGGATCTTTCTTCTGTAATCTCTGAAGTGTGCCACCAGAGAGGGTATTACACATGAAGAGAGTGACGATGGGGCTTTGGCGATAACCATGACAGCCTGTCTCCATCTCTTCTCTCTCGGAAGGATGGGAATAAATGGACTGGGAGGGTTGGCTGCTTCATTGGTTTACTGGCGGCTGTATGGCACAAAGGAAACAGTCAAAGCTGGCTTTTGTTCTGTGTATTTTTTTTTTCTTGTAGAGGGAGCTAAAAAGACAACTTTGTTTCCCTGATCTCTCGCTGGGAGCAGAGGAAGAGAACGCACAGTCACTCGGGCAGGTAGTAGAAGCACACGGACACGCAGATGTTGCTGGGAAAGCAGATGTCGATGCAGAAGTAGACCAGCCTCTGTTTCCCCGGGCCTGTAAACAAGACAGACACCAGAGGTGACTCCTTGATACAATACAGATTTAGTAAATACAACCTCGCTGTGGAAACAGGCCAGAAACTATAAAAGATGAAATAACCTGCTTTTCTAAATTCAGAATATGATCCGGAGCTGAAACGATTGATCGATTAGCCATCAACTACAAATTAACCACCAACTAATTTGATAAACAGTTGGTTTTGATAATTTTTTAAGAAAAAAAAGTTACAATTATCTGATCCCAGCTTCTTAAATCTGAATATTTTCTGGTATATTTACTTCTCCATGACAGTAAACCTAATATCTTTGAGGTGTGGACAAAAAAAAACATTTGAGGACGTCATCTTGGGCTTTGGGAAAGAAACACAGATCTGTATTTTTCACAGTTACATGTAGACTGCTGAGTACAAGTATGTTTTCTTCAGTCTGTCATCTACTGCAACAGCAGAAAGGTCATTGGACATCATAGATTAGTCTTAGGTTTCATCCTGACACGTTGATGCTTCATGAAGTTGCCAGCTGGCTCTTTAAAAACGGCATTCATTCATGAACTCTCCCAGTGTGTAATATGGCCATGCATGCTGTAATAGTATTTAAAATAAATGTCATCTGACACTCCAAAATGTCAGAACACTACAAAAAATGAAAACACACATTATATCACCATAACGCCTGTACCATCATTTTACCTTTGAAATGTTTTTCCAAGGTGTGCATAATGACTTCACACCTGTTTGACCAGGATTTAACAGATATGGCTGGCATCAGTCTGTATTTTTTATTGTCAAAAAATCCCACGAAAAGACCAAAACTAACATGTCTAAATATTTAGTCTGTTTTATCCTGTCTGTATCCTGAAGGCCACATGTTTAAACTGAAGAAACATATTTTAAAGCTAAAGACCTTTACAGACCGGGGTGTGACGAATAAACGTTACGAAAATCTCACCTACGAATGTTTCACATCAGTACTTTTTGTATCTGCAGCGATGCGAATTTGCGACAGTTGCAACACTTCTTCATTAAAGGCTTTCGCAAATTCGAGGGTTTTCGAATTTGCATTATCTAACTGGATCCTATTGACCAAGAGAAGTGTCTGACAGCCTGTGTGAGGTAAGTTGTTGATTAGCCTATGCTACTGTAAGCTATTTTATTGAGTTTCCTTTTAGCGTAATGCCCTGAGTGAATTTGAGTTCCTTCTGGTAAGCCGTTTATTCTGTTCTTAATGTTTGTTCTTAATGTAAAAAGTAAGAACACAAGGAGTGGATCTGGTATGCACCGCCATTTTTAAGGTTCAAAGGAGGATTAAAGTGTGCCGTCTGTGTTGTAGCTTATAATCCTTGTAAGTACAAGCTCAACATTATTGTTTGATGCCTTTAACCATGGTGCGAATGTTGTGCGAAAAATCGACGTTCTGGGAAAAATTATGTGGATTTTTTGCAGCACAATATTTGCAATCTGTATGCAAGTGTGCATGATGAAATCAACAGTCTGAAAAATTACACTGGCATGAAAATAATGAATTATTTAGATTTAAAAAAAAAAAAAAAAAAAAAAAAAAGCCCCGGTATGTAAAGCCATAAAGCTAATGACACAACTGGGCAGTGTAACCTTTAGCAAACATTGGTTAAACAGGAGTTAATAGGGCATTTGTTGGGGACTATTTTTAATGGCGGATTAATACTCATGTGGTTTGCTTGTGTGTATTTACAGTGCAACAGCCAGATGGTGTATTTAGGATTGAGTTAAAAATAATCTACAGTGTCCATCGTCATGGTACTGAAGGAACATGTCACCCAGTGCAATGGCATGGAGGTTTAAGCACTGAGATACTTTCCAACCAGGGTGGTGATCAAAGTTAGATTATTTTTCCCTGAACATTGTCCTAACCTTTATAGAAGGTCTGGCATGTAGGATTTAGTGGCATCAAGTGGTAAGGTTGCAGATTGCAACCAACTGAAACATCTCCAGTGGTGTGGTGGCTGATGCAAATGGGCCTATCTAGGGACAAAGTTTGGTTTGTCTGTTCTGGGCTACTGTAGAAACAATATCACAGACCTTCTCTGGAAGTAGATGTAAACAGCTCATTCTAAAGTAATGACAAAACAAAACAATACTTAGTTTCAGGTGATTATACACTAAAGAAAACATAGTCATGAGTATTATATTCAATTACATGTCTAAAGTACAGGTTCTCACCCTCGACCCTCCTGGTCCAGTGGACGGAGCTGTCCTGACACAGAGCCTGGAGGGGCTCCTCCAGTGTGGACACATCCACCTGACTGGCTGCCATCACCCCCAGGAACTCCGTCTGCCTCTGGGTCTCATTCCCGGACAGCTGGAACTGACTCTGCTGACGACAGCATCACAACATCTTCACAGAGAATCCACAATAGATGAAAGAGTTTTGTCCTCTATGGGACTGAATGGCGACTTCTAAGCTGAAGTGTCACATAATAAGTGTGAGAAATCATATTCGACTCACAGTGACAAAGTAAAATGAATAAATTGGAGTCAAAGCCAGGGAGATATGAAGAATACAACCAAGATTGAAACTCAAGCAGCCATTAGCCCGATATCGTCGCTGATGAGGTCAACACAGCCGCACATTTGCGCTCCTACTCGTCACAAAGGCTGTGTGTAATTGCACCACTTACACCTGTGATTGGCTCCGATAGTGAACCACTTAACGTGCTGTTATGCTTGAGTGGGTCACGTAACAACCAGTTTTTCCTCCACTGAAAAGGCCAAGTAGACCATTGTGCTGCAGCATAGAGGGATAGAACACATTTTCTCCCCATCCATAAGGGGCCTATTCCTCCTATCATAGATTAAATGACTACACCGAGGAGCTGCATGAGATATGTGACACCACGAGACGGGATCACAAAAAACACTGAGAGACTCGACTCCAGGTGGAAACGGCGCTATTGTGTCGAAAGATAAGGCGGAGAAACAGAAGTCTCATCTCAGTTTACTTGCAAACTCCCACATCGTGGCCTTTCACCTGCTCATTTTGTCCCACATAAATCATATCTAAGGAGCTTAACTCAAAACTGAATCAACATCAGAGATCCAGGAATTTGCCTCAAAGCAGATACACACAGGCCCTTCGCTCTCTGCCACTTCACCAGCCTGTATTTTAATCCAACAGAGGAGTCTTAAAAGCTAAAAAGCCCTCACACAGAGTGGCCATTGTGCCCACTCCATGGCTCAGGCTCGCTGCCGTAGCCTCCTGTAAGAAGATCCTGGGCACGCTGAGGGAGCCTGGAGGGATCAGATGTGCTGAGGAATTCAGCCGTGGAGGGCGAGAATGGAAGACTATATGGCCCTGTACGCTTCACCCCTCTCTTTGTACAGAGCGGCGAGGAAGTCGTGCAAAACCTATGAAACCCAGCAGGTCTTGGCTCAGTGGTGCTTTCAGGGATAAAGCTATGAGTCACGGTCAGAAAGGCCAGTTCACACATTAGCGTGGCGGTGACTTTACAAACACTTGGCAGAACTAGAAGGGCAAACGTGCTTTTAGATTTGCCCAGGTGCGTTTTCACGTTGAGCTTTGTAGTCTCACGTATCCTGAACGCAACGAGGGAGACCCTATTACATAACCTGATCGTTCAGTTCTCACGTGTTGAAATGTCACTACCTTGTGTGCGGAGTCGTTGAGGAGGGAGTGCACGTTGTCATAGTCAGACTTCTCCATCTTTCGCAGGAAGCAGCTCTCCTGGTTGACAGGTTTGTAACATATCAAACCCTGCAACACAACAGCAGAGAATTACACATCTTTCTCATCATCACACATCTCTCTCATCATCAGACCTTTTCTACTGTATCATTACCAACAAAACACCTTAAATCTTGTGCATGTCACCTGAACGTACATGTTTGATATCAAACATCACAGTGGACGTCTGATTTGTGGGTGAGGTCACAGAAAAAGTCACCAAGTCATTTTTCTGGTCCACAATAGCTGACTGGTTGATCAGAACTCCGGTCTGATCTGGAACTGTGATTCGGACAAGCTGCAAAGACTACAGAAGCAGACTCCCGGTTAATATCAACAATGACGAATACACAACAACATGTGGTCCTGGTGGGTGTGTGGTGACAGTCACGTACCTCAGAGTGAGGCTGCGACAGTCGCAGATGCCCAATCACACCGAGGGCGATGACGACCAGGAGCAGAGAGGCTGAGAGGCTGACCCAGAATGCCTTGTGTGGGAAGTGGGACTTGGAGGATGCAGCAGAGCCCCCATCCTGTGCAGCAGAAACAGTGACAAGCTATTTAAACAGTACTTGACGCAAGCATCAAATGTGGCAGGGTGGGAAACCAACACTGCTGCTGAGATTTGTACTTAAAGGGGAACTTCAACCAAAAATAAAAATACACATTCTCCCTTAGCTTAGTTAGCTGCAGAATGTTGGGAGATATTGACTGTAGAGATGGCTGGCTTCTCTGAATATAATGGATTAGATGGCACTCAGCTTGTGGTGCTCTAAACACTAAAAAGTGCATTTGAAGAACTCAACAGCAATGTCTCTTTCCAGAAATCATGACCTGATTACTCAAGATAATCGGCAGACCTTGTTGTGAACAGTTTCATGTAGGAACTATTTTTTTTCTACCGAACAAAACCTGCCAACCGTTATCAAGAGCGCACAAAAGGAAGCGTGCAGCTACTCATAGACGAGAGGTTCATGACAGTGCAAGATGTAAACATTAATGCCGTCCTCCTTGGCTGAGCTGTAACGTTAGCTAGCTTAGTGGTGCTAGGTGAGATGGGACCAAGTCATTGTTTTGTAAGTCAAAAGTAAGACTTCAGTCTTTGCTCGCAAGTCTCAAGGTAAGTGCCAAGTCAAGACTGACAAGTCCCAAGTCCTAAACTTTGAGTTTCAAGTCCTAAACAAGTCATAATGGGCTCTTCAGTAAAAGTAATGCCAGAAATACATTTACAAATATCTTGAATAATTTCTAAAATTTGACTTTCTTTGTTATTTTTATTGTTAAAGTTCGACTACACTTAGCTGTTAAAGCTAAGCATTAGCTCACTATGTTAATATTAGCCCAGCTTGCCATTCTTTATGCAATATCAAATATCTAACTTTGAAGTCGTTGTGTCTTCGTCTGTAATTTTCAACCTATACAACAGCAATTCGTTTTCGTTAACCACCACAGTTATTGTACATGAACAAATTTACCTTTGGTATCAATTTTTTAAAATTAGCACTCAGTAAGGTCATGTCCGTTCTTCATGGTTCTCTCCTGCAACTTGACTGGATGCTGTTGGATTAGTTCAAACAAAGCTGATCTGGGGTGACGACTTGCTAGGAATGAAAAGTGTTAAATTTAGTTGATTCTGGAAATGGATTGACTTGTGGCACAATTTTTAAATGTTTACTTTTGAATCTTTGGGCTTTAGGGAACACATTAAGTATTTTCAACTCAAAAGGCTGAAGTCCAAGTGAAGTCAAAAGTCATTGGTGTTAAATTCTAAGTTGAGTTGCAAGTCTTTTTTTTCTAAAGTCATCGAATTTGTGACTTGCATCCGCACATTAAGTGCTATATGCTAACAGTTGATGTATGGGTGTGCGGTGATACAGTTGGCGGGTGTAGTTTGGTAGACAGATAATAGTTTCTACATTAAACTGCTCTCAACAAGGACTGTGGGTTATCTTGAGTAACTGGGTCATGATTTCTGGAAGGAGACATTGCTGTTGAGTTTTTTGGTACTTTTGGCACTACAAGCTGAGTGCCATCTAGTCCAGTTATATTGGAGAGAAGGCAGACACTCGGCAACTCACACAGAAACAATCAAAATCGCTAAACAGCACAACAGGTAAAAGAACAAGAAAATGTTTTGGGATGATATGTGCCTTCAGAGGAATATCTGAAAGACTCATCTTATTATGCAACTGTTGCTGGCTTGTAATGTAGTAAAAGTGGCTGGATATGAATACGCAAAAACAAACAGTGTCCTGCCTTGACCCCTTTCCTAGCTGATATACTTCCTTCAGTCACAAGTTGCTCTACAAATTAAAAGCCACCTGCTTACCGTGCACTGAGCTTCCTCCAAACTGTTTTCTGAATGTTTCCAACACCTCACCATCCTGTGTCCCTTGACGGCTCCTCACTCGATCTGCTCCCTTCTCTTAGCTACCGGCATGGAGCTGTGGTCATGACTGAGACTCAATACACCTTCCAGCTTCTCTTTGTCCCTGCAGACCTCCCCCTCTCTTCCTCCTTCTCCTCCCATTAGTCTCACTGTCTCCCTCCCAAAACAGTCACCCACTTCACACAAAACTCCAAATCTTGCCAAACCCAATTTTCGAGTCTTGTCTTCCTGCAATTTCCTTCTTTTTTTTATGTCTAATATGACTTAATATGCCTCTCTAACATTATCCATCTTTCCTCTGCCCCCCCCCCCCACTCGAACACACACTTACACGAGAGGAACTGGCTGCCCTCCGCGGTCCAGACAATGGACAAAGGGGTGAGGCAGGTGCAGCTTGGAAAGCCTCTCTCGTCAGGTGAGTGGAGATACACGGTTCTGACTGTTGCAGCATCCAGCCGATGACAGCCCAAGGTGACTTTTAAGCACAGGACCTGGAGGAAAGTTTGATGTGTTCACTTTGAACTTAAAGTCACAAAGAGCAGACGTTGATTTAGTAAAGATAGTGTGAATTTTATTACAAATTTGAGCGTTGCTTTCAGCGATTCGGGGAGTTAAGGACAAATCGGAGAACAAAGAATGCACAAGGAAGACCTTTAAAAACATGTATGCTAATCACGGTTTCACTACTGAACTGACATGACACGACACGACTTAGTATGATTGCACCGTCCCATGAATGTAACTGCACGTTTGCATTTTCAGCTGAGGTGTGAAAATACATAAAAACAGAAGCCAGACAAGTTCAGTGCCTTTTAGTCCCACTCTTTGCCCGTTATTTATAGACTTTAAAACAGCTGTAAACCTGAACACACATATATTGCCAAACTTTGACACACTGTGTGCTCATTTCCCTCCTTGAGTTGACTTGGAGTTGCTTAAGGGGTGATTGCATCACAGGCAGTCTTTAAAGTACACTCTCCTTTCCCCCCCAAAAGTGAACATACACACACTGAAACAATACTGTAAGTCATTGTTCTGCTGTTCTTTATAATAAATCAATCATTAATATGTTAAATAAGCAGGTTTTAATAATGGTTTAGTTAAATAAAGGAGTCTTTGTCTCCTGTCACGCAGCAGCTAGCTGCTTGGGTGTGACTTTGATACAGAGATGCATATAATCATATAAATTTTAAGAAAAAATATTCCCTTTTAGAAGACAGTGTCATCTGGCATGTGACAGGCTAGCCTAACTCCTCAAGCTTATAGCTGCTAGGCTATCACAAAGCTACATTTAAGTCCTGAAAGACTTGAGTTTCATCCCTGCAGAGCTGGAAGGAGGTCTGCGATGCTCTCCACGTAATAATCCGGCACCATCCCCTGCCTCTCCGCGCAGCCGCTCTTCTGATGGGCCTCAGCGTCTGCCAACGTGCTGACCCCCGTGAGGGTGAGGAGGGTCTTCAGGCCGCAGTTGGAGCCCAGCAGGATGTCGGTGTCCAGGCGGTCGCCAACCATCAGGCAGCGGTCGGGGTCCACGCCGTATTTGGAGGCCACGCAGTCGAACATGAAGTGGTTGGGTTTGCCTACTGTCTGGGCCTGGCGCTGAGCTGCTGTCTCCACAGCCTTCAGCAGGCAGCCTGTACCTGGGGTAAGGAAAGAAAGGCAGAAGGTGAAGAGACCTTTCATTCATTTCCCCTAAATATCCCATCTGTTTTATTTCCTGTGTTACCAATTGACCAGGGCGGAACTGGTGTTATGGATCAAAATGATAAAAATAGTTGGAGGACAATTAGATTTGGCAACCATTAACAAAACAGAACCCGTTTGGTGCTGGCCACCGTTTCATTCGGCTGCCCTGTCTCAACTGGAATAGGCCTGTGTCTTCCATGCCTAATAGGCATGGAATAGCCATTAACGGACCAGAACCCATTTTGGCCACCAGTTCTTTTGGCAGCTGAGTCTCAGCCAGAATAGGCCCGTGTCTGTAGTAGCTAAATCTGGGCAAGATATGGCAAATTTAAATAGGCCAAAGCTGGCTCACATTAAGCACAGAGGAGCAAGTCGGCTGACACTCGGCCGCAATTGGGCCGATTCCGATGGCTACCTGGGTAGATACAAACTCTGGATGACTTTTTTCCCTTGGCAACAACATGTTTGATAGTTGTAATGGTTTGCCCAAATAATGTCCAGATTTTCAGGCATTTTATCATCTCATAGCTTGAAAAATAGTGCAAATAGCTGCTGTAGATAAGAAAAAAAAATCCCCATGCCCCCCGACCTGCCTAGGTTTGGGCAGGGCCTCAAATGTTTACAATGTCTGGCTCTGTCCCTGTAATTGACAGTTTCATTTACCTCTGTAAAGTAATCCACTTCAATAAAAATCTGACTTCTTGTGGAGCTTGACATGTCATACAACTTATTAGGCTAAGTGATCTAATGCCTACTTTGTCTTCACTGAGCAAGGTGCATCAAGTTCGACTTTCTGATTCAAGCTTTGACATTATTTGTTCCATTCACCTCAAATATGACAGTGTAAAATAAAATCTCCCATAGGCTTTGAAAGATGTTTTTAGGTAAGTTTTTGGCTTACAGTTAAAGTTATAATGGAGTGTCAACTTTGAGAGCATTTTGAATGGGTGGAGCCTGAAGGTTCAGACACGTGGGTGTCGAAGCTTCTACCTGGAAAAGATATGCCTTTGTGTCCTAAAAAAAAGGCTTTTCCAGGAAGTAGGCTTAATAAAAACAGTTCCTTCCTGCATCCGACAGTAGTATTCTAAGTATTCAGTATCAGCATGATTTTCTTGAAAGTATGCAGGTGTGAGTGTATGGTTTTCTTAGTTATCAGCCTCAGCTCTCTGGCCCTGCATTTATCTTAGCCTAACTACAACTTGGCAAAAACCTTTGCATACTTGTTCTGATACAACTGGATTACTCTTAAACTAACAGATAGGTTGAGTGTGAGACCTTGAAGTGCGTAGAAACACCAGTAATTCCGGTTAGCAGGTGCTGCAGTATGTAATCTGCTTTAAAGGTAATATAATGTGTCTATCAAGTGTGTAACCCTACCTGGGACGGCCTTGCCCCCCTCCAGAGGCAGCCTGGTGTCCCCGTTGGTTCCCACAAACAGACAGTCCGGCTGGGTCAGGTACTGCAGGGCTCTGTTCAACTTCATGTAACTGAAGTGTTCATCAAAGCCGACCACCACCGCCTTCACCTCGGGATCCAGAGGCACGGTGGCCCAGTCGTGCTGCTTCCCGGTGATGTGGTCAGGTCCCACCCCGGTCTGCTGGATCCCCACCGCCTCCAGCTCTTCTCTCATGGCATTGCTCCCTATCAGGTACACTTTGCCCTCCAGCCCGCAGACAGTCTTCAGGTACGCGGCGGAGCAGTACGCCGTCCCGAACACCTCCTCCTCGTTCGCGTTGAACCCCAACATGGCCATTTTGTCGGCGTACATCTTCCTCGTCTTGGTACTGTTGTTGGTGACGAAGAAGACCTTCTTCCCCTTTTCCTTGAGCAGGTTCACGACTTGAGAGGCGCCGGGGATGGCCTGGTCCCCCCGCCAGATGACCCCGTCGCAGTCAAACAGGACGCTGTCCACCGAGTCCAGCACCTGTTTCACCAGCGCGCCGCTCAGCCGCGTACATTTTGACCCAGACATCAGGGACGAGTCAGATTCAGAGATGAATTAACTGTCCGGACGGTATGTCCCGTTACTACACGGTGTTTCCGTTACCAAGCAAAGTCACGAACGTTACAGCTGGCATTAAGTTAAGCACTGCTGTGGGTAGAAACGCGTTGCGTTAGCGGCAATTGTTTGCTTTAATGAATGTAGTGTTGAAATTCTCCGAGAGAAAACCTGACCTTCCACTGCGTGTTACATCAATTCTGCGCGTACTTCCGCACCGGCTTAAAGGGACAGGAACCAAACACGAACAAGTACAGTCCCACTTCCGGTCAGGCTTCTGTCACTAACCACTGCCCACAACCTGTAATTGTCTTTCCAAACATAATACTGGGGTAGTCTAAGCTACACAGCCAGAGCCAAACACCCTGTTATTTTAACTTATATTCTTAGCATCACACTCAAAGGCAGAGCAGGGGGTGTCCTCTGAGGCTCCTAATGTTTCCTCAAAACCCTTAATCTGTTATTTTTTTAAATACTAGGGATGCACGATATTCATGCCTGTGGATATTCTCATTCATCCAGGTCATAGTTATCTCAAGGCAACAATGAATGTTCATGCTTCAGCATGAACTTCATGCTTCAGCATGAACTGATGAAGCCTCTTGGATAAGAGGTGAAACGTCTTCTAAGACAAAACCAAGTCCAGCTGCGTTCGATTCAATTGCCTTGAGATGCACGATATTGGATTTTTTTGCCGATATCTGATATGCCAATATTTATTAACTCATATGACTGATAACCAATACCAATACTGATTAATCCACTTTTTTCCCTACGTACTTTTAGTGAACATCAAGTCTCCTCTGTGGTGGAATTAACATCATATTATGCATGCATACTCTTAGTATGATGGCCCACCAGCAGATGGAGACATAAAATACAATACTTTTCAAGGTATGTATTTATTGTGCAAAATAATAAATAAATAAATACCCATGTTGTTTATCCTCTACGGAAGGGTACTGCTGCTGCATCAGGAAAAAAATAATGGATCAGTATTACGTTATAATGTGAAAAGTTTATTGTTCTAACAAAAAGTTTTTCACGTTATAACAATATAGTTTCATGTTAAAATGGGATAACTTATATTGTAAAAATATGAAAAGTTTCATGTTATAATGTGATAATTTATTTTATAAAAATGTGAAAAGTTTCATGTTATAACATGATGATTTGTACTGTAAAAATGTGAAAAGTTTCATGTTATAACGTGATAATTTATATCGTAAGAACGTGAAAAGTTTCATGTTATAACGTGATCATTTATATCGTAAGAACATGAAAAGTTTCATGTTATAATGTGGTAATTTATATCGTAAGAACATGAAAAGTTTCATGTTATAATGTGATAATTTATATCGTAAAAACGTGAAAAGTTTCATGTTCTAACGTGATAATGTATATCGTAAGAACATGAAAAGTTTCATGTTATAACGTGATCATTTATATTGTAAGAACCTGAAAAGTTTCATGTTATAACGTGATAATTTATATCGTAAGAACGTGAAGTTTCATGTTATAACGTGATAATTTATATCATAAGAACGTGAAAAGTTTCATGTTATAATGTGATAATTTATATCGTAAGAATGTGAAAAGTTTCACGTTATAACGTTATCATTTATATTGTAAAAATGTGAAGTTTCATGTTATAACGTGATAATTTATATCGTAAGAACGTGAAAAGTTTCATGTTATAACGTGATCATTTATATCGTAAGAACATGAAAAGTTTCATGTTATAAAGTGATCATTTATATCATAAAAACGTGAAAAGTTTCATGTTATAATGTGAAAATGTATATCGTAAGAACATGAAAAGTTTCATGTTATAACGTGATCATTTATATTGTAAGAACGTGAAAAGTTTCATGTTATAACGTGATAATTTATATTATAAGAACGTGAAAAGTTTCATGTTATAATGTGATAATTTATATCGTAAGAATGTGAAAAGTTTCATGTTATAACGTCATCATTTGTATTGTAAAAATGTGAAAAGTTTCATGTTATAACGTGATCATTTATATCGTAAGAACGTTAAAAGTTTCATGTTATAACGTTATCATTTGTATCGTAAGAACGTGAAAAGTTTCATGTTATAACTTGATAAATTATTGCAAATAGCCAAGTGTCAAATCACAACCGGAGTATATGGGTGCACCTCCTCCCGAGACTAAATACTGCATTATAATGTGGAACTTTTAATGTCCTAACAATATAAATTATCACATTTTAATGTGAAACTTTTCACGTTCTTACAATATAAATTATCATGTTATAACATGAAAATAAATTGTTATAATGTGAAAAACTTCTTGTTAGAACAATAAACTTTTCACGTTATAACGTTATACTGATCCGTTATTTTTTTTCTGGTGTGGCAGCAATACACTTCCGTAATCCTCCTATGCTACTTCCTTAACAAATCTGATATACCTGTGTAAGTATTCTTCTATTTGCCAAATACTCAATTCACAATACTGAAGACCACATTGACTTGGCATTGCTGGAAATCACTGATTTGCAATTAACAGCCCATATTATTAGGCATGGATTCAAAAATCGCAGATTTGTCAGATAAACATTTCTTCTGTGAATTCTTCTCCAGCATAGTATCACAAAAATAGATCAGTCATGATCAGTAATGCTGTTCCAAATTCCTACCCTACATGTGCATAATGTTATGTAAGTTAAAAAAACAGTAC
Organism: Epinephelus lanceolatus; assembly: GCF_041903045.1. Classification (NCBI taxonomy): domain Eukaryota; kingdom Metazoa; phylum Chordata; class Actinopteri; order Perciformes; family Serranidae; genus Epinephelus; species Epinephelus lanceolatus. The sequence continues at coordinate 14,560,743 of NC_135754.1, read as the reverse complement.
CATCAGACAAGTTTTGCCACTTTTGAAGGGAGTGAAAATTATTCATCCTCAACATTTAATGTGTAATGGTTTCAGAATGATGAAGACAGTTGGAGAACAATAAAATACAAAATACATTGTCCACTCTACAGGAAGTTTCTTTACTTGGCATATACTGTTTTTCCCAAATGATGTGCAGATTTCAAGGTATTCTATTATCTTAAATGGTTAAAAAAATAGCACAAATAGCTGCCATAAATGGGAAGAAAAAAAAAAACTCCCCTCTGGCTTTGGGCTTAGCCACAAATGTTTACAAAGTCTGGCTCTGCACCTGATCAAACTACAGTTCCCATGAATCTTCAGGGCAAATGTTCAAAACCTAGTGGGAACTATGTGTGATTTGATGCTAAAGAAACAGCAGAAGTACGTATGACAAATCCAAAGACACAAAAATAGAAAACACATTAAAAAAGTAGGCAAACGTTCAACATGTCGATTTGTTTTCTGTAATGTTGCTTTTTTTTTTTTTTTTTGCAAAATATCATTTTATTTTATTAGTGTTTTGTTCAGTGTTGATTTTTGCATCTCAGGGCAACCGTACCTATCCCATAGCATGTGAATGCAACTTCCATTTTTGCATCTGTGCTGTCAAACAGGCACAAATTAAGTAGTTAACACCATTGAACTGTCATGAACGTCAGTGTACAGCTCCCCCTGCTGGCTTCATCGACCCCCTGGCAGATTTTAACATTAGAAATGATTCATCTCAAATCCCAGCCTACCCCCAAAATATACCCACACCTGATAAAAATACATACAGTGCAACATATTCAAAAGCTGATTCATAATGCCTTTATCATGTATTGAAAAAAAAAATATACAATAAGGAGGAGGTATGTTCCAGCTTTAGAAGCTTTCATGCCTTAGTTGATGGCAGGCAAAAAACTTGTCCTAAGCTTGCAGTTATGACATTTAATTAACAGAAAATGATTTGATCCAGCAAGGATTACCTTTGTGTATACTGCCAGTGTTGCCAGAGCTTTCCAATAAGATGCAGCACCTTGTGGGGGATAGACACCGGAGCCCATAAAGAAATCTCTAAGCTTTATTTCTTCAGTCAGAAGTAGCTCCCAGGGGATGTACAGTAAAAGCAGCATAACAACACAGACGGCTGTATTTTTTCTTTAGTTGTCTTTCTTCTGAACAGGTTGCAGAGGAAAGAAAATCTCTCCCAGGTTTCGAAGTAGCCCTCTGCTGTAGTAATATCTTTTTGAGTGGTCTGGTGCTGAGCCACAGAGATTGTCCGCTGTTGTAGTTGGATGGCAGTGCTGACAGACATAACCTCGACTTTTGTACCACTCATTGGAGGTCTGGTTGACGAGAGCCAGGTAGGAATGGAAAAGGGCGTAACCTGCCAGGAGGAAGAAGACGAAGACCAGAAATCCAAGCATGAAGACAATTCGGGGGAAAGTCAGGAACAGATGCTGGAGGGAAAGAGAAATAAGAATTATTTTAAATTCAACATGACAGATTCAGAGTAAACATGGCTGCAACATATGTATATGATACACAGTGTGTCAGCAGTACTGAGTCTCACCTGTACAACAAACAGAGGCCCTGCTGCCTGCTGTTGGCCAAACTCATCTATATAACTGGCCCTCAGAAGCCCTGACCGCAGTACGGCATGAAACAGCATGTCTCCTGTTAGCATGGCAATGTCACCCGCCATGGCGCACACGCTGAAGAGGTACAGCAAGAAGTAACCTGTGTTCTGAGCACCGATGCAGTTGTTCACCCAGACACAGTGGTGGTCGAAACGTTGGACACACCTGTTGCAGACCCCTGAGACAAAACAGTGAGCATTGAGTGTAATTCTATGTTTCGCTGAAATAATACATTCAATATTTACTATGGTACAAATGTATCACTATTTATTATTTATCTACTCACTGCAGTGTTTGGAGCGAGCCGGTTTGACAAGCTGGCAGGTTTCACAGGAGACTCCCGGGTGAAACAGCCTCCTGTCATATGGATAGATGTGCAGCTGGCCAGCAATTTTCTTCTTCGTCACTGTGCCTGCCAGAGTCGAGAGGAGAGAGTTGAGTAAAAAAAATACTAAAGTGTATTCACACAAAACACATATTAGTATTTCAGACCTTATAGGGATAGTGCAAAAATGTTAGAGAATGTTAGAGCTACAGACTACAATGAGGCTAAAAACAGAGTTCAGATGACGTTTTTCCAAACAACTTTAATGTCGGGGCTTCAGGACACTTGGATCACTATGGATGAGCAGCATGGAGATATTTTGTGGTTTCAATGATGTGTTTTTGGATGTTTGAATGTGGGTCACCGTAAGCCTCCATTAGGTGGAGTTGTGTTGCTATCCTCTCCCCCCTTGGATCTCTCCAAGAGTTGTGAGGACTCTAAAACCTTTACCTGAGCCTCCTTCAGCATATGGGTGAGTAGATAATGGGTGAATTTTCATTTTTGGGAGCACTATCCCTTTAATATGACAAGGAGATGTCTGGTGATTTGTAGTTTATTTATACCTCAGGCCCACATGACCTTTCTCCTGACCAGAGCTAACTTGTGAGTGGTTTTCTCTGCTCATTCTTGCAAATCACAAGCTGAAATTATCTTTCATACGTTGAATTAACTTGAGTCATTTAAAGTCTGTAAGAACTGATACTTAATGCAAAAGCTTTCTTGCACGGCCTTATAATCACCTGTAAGGTAAGACTATCATCACTCTTTAAGATTAAATTCAATGATCCTTGTGTGGAAATTAATAGCAAATGTTAATGTGTAAACAACAGAAAAAATCAAGCACACAAACCAAATATAAACTTAACATTAATATGAAAAGACAGATGATTTAAGTTGAGTTTGGTTTCAAGAACGAAACAGTCATAGAAAGCAGAATCTGGCAATCCCAAGGCATGGACTCACATGAGGATTAAATGTTTTACTGTATCACAAGTGATGCTGTGTAGCTTGTCCCTTGACTGTCGGGCCCCCGTAGAAAATAGTTTCACCCTCCGGGTGACAAAATTAAATTACTGATTTGCATGGCTGATGGCTGATATGTAATTACCAACATCCTTTCTCATAAGACTCAAAATATGGCAGCACGCTGACAAGGAATACCACCTGATCAAGCCAAAGTTCACCTCCCCTGCAACCAAAAGCAAATGTGTTTGAATATATTTCAGCTAATGTAATATTAACCTGGATCTCTCCTGATGCAGAGGTAGAAGAAGA